>NC_133488.1:11037893-11100134 GCF_025370935.1 Choristoneura fumiferana | reverse complement strand
AAATGCATAATCATATTAATATATAATATCTTTCTAGATATTAAATTATATATCTAGGAGGAAGGCGTTTTCAATCAATGTTTATTTTTATTTTAGTTGTTTTTTTTCGGCCGCTAGCTTTAATTCTACCTTTTCATCAAAACGAAACGAGGTTACTGACATTTGAAGCGTTGATCGAAAGCTCTCAGCGTGCGTAATAACATGCCACAAAAAACCGGAGAGTTCCCGTTTCCGAATTGGATGTGGCTCCTAGACTAGATGAGGTTAGTTAACAGTTGCAGCTTTTATAGAAAGCTTTTAGTGTCCAGTGTTATTTTATGAAAGATTTGAAGAGGTTCTCATTTCCATGTTGGTGTTTTTTTTCATATGGTGTAGCTGGCAATAATTTTCTTGCTTCACCAGACGTTCAGGTGAATACTTCTCCCTGAATATAAGCTAGTTATTGTGTTTTTGTCACTCTTATGAACACACAAATGCAAATAATAACTTAAACTTCTTAATTTGGTTGGGTTATAATCGGCCGCTAACTTCACACCGGTAGGATTGTTGACGCTAAGCGCTGCTATTTTAGATATGCAGTGACGCGATAGCCAGGTTTTAGAGCTGGGCATACAGACCATTACAAGACACCATACAAGATATCCATCTTCCTTTAAGTTCGAGTGAGAGAGAAGGGGCTTAGGGGCTAGATCACATCCTACTAATATTATATATGCGAAAGTTTGTATATCTTGATGTTTGTTACTCAATCATGCTTTAACGGCTGGTAGCATTAGCTGAAATTTGGGATACTTATAGATATAGATATCGATTTAAATTAACTATATATATGCGTGACGACACGACACGACACGACAGATAAATACAAATCCGACTTTAGCGTCATAAGCAGGATCCACGTCAAATTTCGATCATTAGAATTTTCGAACTTAATGCCAATCTAACACTAACATACCATTTCTAAATTTTTATATAAAATACAATACAATACAATGACTCTTTATTGTACACCAAAAATAGTAAGCGATACAGAACAGGTACACAGAATGAAAATTACAAGGGTAAACAACAGGCGGCCTTATCGCTTAAGAGCGATCTCTTCCAGGCTTAGAGCAACGCGCGGGCTTCCTACCGGAAGGGAGCAACCTTAGCGGTAGATTACCTTTAAAATAGTTCTGGCGTTTGTTGCGGGGGGAAATGTGCATAAAAGTGCAGTTCGGCTTATTTAGATGCAAATACAAAACTGCCAACTGACTGTAATGACGAAGTTAACACATAAATAATCCAACAATACACTAATAATTCGTTTACAGATGACTCCAAACTAACACATTGACAGTAACATCATTAAGTCATCGCTTTATCGCTTATGCGATTTATCGCTTGACCGATCCGAAATTTGTACCGCTAGGACTCGATGTTGGTAAACGAATCCGACAATAATGTACGTCTTTGTTGTTTAAATGTAATTAAATAGCAATAATACGATAACAATTTACTTCCATGTGAAATGTAACACCATAATTTTGCAAGCTTGATGTCCCAGATCTCTTTTACAGCAGGAAACTGAACAATTCGGTATTTTTAGCACCGCCGCGTTCACTTGCGCTTCTCGATTCGGTCTAGTAGTTTGAAATCCGAGCGCGCCTTGTTTTATAAAGTCGTATGCCCAATTGGGCTTGTACTTTGACAGAGGAACGCGTCGAATGGCTACTCCCTTCCGCCCGGGTTGCTCTAAGCTTCCAGGCAACCTTTTTTTATATATAACTATCAGCCTTTGATTCTTAAATTAATGTACCTATTATTTACATACTTAATTATTTGAATAGGTACTACATTCAGAGTATGCAAAAAAATAAAGTTATGCAAGTTTATTTACGTAGCGGAGATAAAAGTCAGTCAATTCAATACTCATTAAGTTATATAATAGGCGAAGTACATAGTTTAAGGCCAGCGAAAAAAAATGAAAGAGTTAAAAACATTGCAGGATCGCTATACTCGACAACAATGTCGCATTTAAATTTTATTATTATCAAGTCTCAAACTTGGTCACGGTAATATCTAAGTTGGCACGAGTCAGGGCTATTACGAAACTCGAAACTTGAAGTTCGTGTCGTGCGGTCCCTCTGACACTTACAGTATTTAATACGAGAGCGAGAGGGACAGTACGATACGAACTTCGAGTTTGAGTTTCGCAGTAGCCCTGCTGTACCTACAGCCCATTCAATCTGGTTCCAGAAAAAAAAACATCTAGCAAATCAAAATAACAAAACAAAACAAAACAACTGTAACCCATTAGAGTAGATTATGTTTTTTCGATGTGTACATTTATGACTATTTTTCATCACAGAACAGTCTAGGGCTATTAAATTATAGATTTGTGATAAAATACAATCATTTCCTTCGGAGAAAAAGTTTACCATGTAATAAATAGGAATAAAATGTTTATATTAGCCACGGCTGAAGAAAAATATTATCCTGCTCTTGAATAATAGAATGATTTCTGTTTAGCAACTTCTGCCACACATAATATTTTACCATGTCATAAAAGTTCGTGTCACATAGAAGAAATTGTAAAGTTACTAACTTATACTTACGACCAAATTATTTAGCGGAGCCGTATAACAGTACAATAAATACGATCTTTGAATATTTCAGATGCTTCTGAATATTGTTTATCGACTCATAAAAGGCCGAATCTCATCCGTGTGTAACTACTTACACGAAATGTTTATTATTGTCAACGTTACCCAAAAATGTTATTGAAATAGAGATGTCATGAAGATGATTTTAATGTCGATTATATTTAGGTGAAAAGTGGCTTACTTGCTACCCATGTGGCGTGTCGAAACATTCAGAGATGTGATTTTCTAAACCTCGAACGCAGAACCTCGTGCGCAGATAAAAGTACATCGTTGCGCTTGGAAGACAATCGTAGCAACTTAACGTCAATACAACAAATACTGCATGTAAAATATGTTAATATATATTACGGCAAGAAAACAGGCGCCTATTTCTGCCACTGTCAGTGAACTTCGATTTTCGTAGTAGCCTGCTGTTCAATTATTTGCATTCTGGAATATGTGCCATCGTGCGACGTTATAAATATATAATTTAGTAATAATAATATATTTTTTTAGTTTATTGTACACACATATACTCGTAGTAGTAGTAGTAAAACTCTTTATTGTACAAAACGAAAATACAGATAGGTTACAAATTTAGAAATTCTAAATGTGTCATTAGTAGAAAGTCTAAATGTGGTAAAAACAACCATCCGTGACGGAGTAAAAACCTGCAAAAGCTGTAAGTTCTTCTCACGTAGTATAGTAAATCACGTTTTGGGCAAAGGTCGTTGCGAGTCAGCCAAAGTAACAATAGAGGTATTAACACAGTACAAAAAAAGGAACAGTATAACGCGTTCATATAAGGTGGGCTCCCATACTACAAACGTGTTTTTTTTTGCCGTTTTATACTAATGTCTAATGTTGTATAGGTACGGAAACCTTCGTACGAGAGTCCGGCTCGCACTTGGCCGTTTTTTTTACTTTGCTCGTGCGAATCCGGGGCGGCTCGCTAGTAATATTATATTTCAGTTACAGAAATATTTGTAGGTACCTAAGTATTATTAGTTACGATTTTTGATCGTATGAGGTATGATTGAGGGAGTAATATATTTGGTTCGTTAAACTTAACGTCTAATTTTTAATTGAGCTATGATCACAATTAAGCGTGAAGTAGAAAAAACTCAAAAAATTCTGAAGGACTAGATATCTTTCAGATTTTTTTTGAGTTATTTTTCTTATTTAATTTAATGTATATTCTATAGTTCAGGAGTAAAACGATTTAAGTTAAACTGAACAGAGTACAAAACTGCAATGAAAATTTGTCTTACAATAAATTGTACATATCATTATTTAATTACTCTTTTAGAAATCCAATATGTCTGTAGGGATCAATTAACGGTATATCTTTGATCAATGAAACCAAGCAATTAGTGTATGAATTCCATCATTGGGAGGTAACAGACCTTTATGCGTCATGTTAACAAGATTCGTACATCGCCTCTGCTTATTTATTGACCTGAGTCGCCCTTGTGTTTAATTTCTTGTAAGATACGTCAATAACTTGCCTATCCTATGATGGTGTTAAGTTAGACCGAAGAATTGTTAAACTTAAGTGGTAGGGCACATTGCTCGAAGAACTGCCGTTGGAGCAGGTTGGTTCTTGAGCGGCGGCCATGTAACGTAGGATAAAGTGTGGGTACTCCACAAGGTGGACTAACGATCTGGTAATTTCCACGTGGTAGAAATGTGCAGGGTACAGATGACGCCAGCAGAGAGTCTTTCGGCTGGCGACAATGACGGTAATAATGATTGATTTACTTCATGACTGTGTTTAATTTACTGGTAAGGCAAGCGGTTCTACTTTTAAAACGATCTGAGAAGCAGAGATTAGGAAGACGTGAAACATTAGATAGGTATTTAAAATTTATGTGATTGCGGAATTCATACAAATAAACTTCGTCAAAGGTGTCCATCCTTTAAATGCTGTATGTAGAATATTTAGATTACCTAGATAAAAACAAGGTATAATTGAAGTTTTTTTTTATATTTTGTTAGTCAAAACAAAATGTAGGTTTTGTATGTTTTGTTTTCGAAGCTGTTGTTATAAATATAAGGCTGAAATTATACATGTATAAAATCACTAAAGCCAGGATAAAATGAAAGATTAAATGAATTCAACAACAGCATTTTTTTATTTCCCTGTAGCGTTTTTTTATCTGATTGAGTTTTTATTTGTAAGGTTTCAAAATGTACTTGCTAAGACAAATTAACCCTCTTAAGGTTGACGCACTCGTAACCGCTCGGCACCGGATCAGTGCCCCCTCACCTCAGGAGCTCGCCGTCAATCAGGTGTTGGCCATACGCAGCACTTAACGAAACGGAAACGGCTGAACATCTCTGAAGTGTAAGCGCGGCTACAGCTGGGCGACAACGATAGCACGCTTAAAGCGAGGTGGAGGCTGGTTGGCGGCTAGAGGTCAACGGCAATGAACTTCGATGTCAACGACAGCTCAGCTCTGGGATGTCAGCTGTGCCGAGGTGATGCGATGCTTTTCTGACATGACATGTTGCGCGTTACATGTAGGAGTTTCTTACAAAGAATGAATGGTTTGGGTTGAGGCAGTGCCGAGCGGTTAAGTGTGCGAAAATAAATGTATGGTATTAGTTTTTGGCATTTTCGATACCTGGTTCCATATCGTATACTTAGGCCGTCTTGCAGGAAAAAATAAATCTAGATTTAGTAGTTAATCCAGGCTTAAGCTTGACAGTTCCATACAATTTGTCACTACTAAACTGAGCTTAACGCTAACTCGAGATTTATGTGTTTACTGCAAGTGGGGCCTAATGTTTTAAATACCTACATTGTCTAGATTTCTTTCGAAATCTCGTTGTATTTCTTGCCAGCTTCATCTCAACAGAGGTTTTTTTCCCCGAACCTGTGGTAGAGTCTTTGACTCTATAACTTATAAGTGATTGTTAGTCTGAATTTAAATGAATATATTTTGACTTTCACTTTTACTCTTAATAATAAGTTCCACATAACTTCCACAGAAACAAGTTTGATGCCTTTAGAAGGGCACCTGAAACGTGAATTCGATGCCTTCAAATTGTTAAGTCATGGTTTTTAACGACTCTAGGGACTTTGACTCAACGCCGTTGACACTTGATAGAGACCAGAATATTATGTTGTAGAATATCTGACACGGTTAAGTATTTCCATGTGTTTTTTTACATTTCGCTCATCCAACAGCACATCGACACAATTGCTTTGTGACTATTACACAAAAAAGTGATTTAAAGATCCCGTAAATTTAAAATCGAAAACTTATTTTATTGTAAATATGTCATTGTTCTACTGGTTGGGCGATTTTTAAAAATCCGTATACGCGTCCCCCACCACTGGAACGGGAAATAACATAATTATTACTTTTTTTTCGAGATGTAACTTGGCAACAAGGTGCACTAAAAAGTTGATAGACCCAATTAAACACAAAAACCGGCCAAATGCGAGTCGGACTCTCGCACGAAGGGTTCCGTACCATTATCTATACAACATTAGACATTATATAAAAAAACACCTTTGTTGTATGGGAGCCCCGCTTCAATATTTATTTTATTTTAATTTAACTATTTATTTTTAAAGTGAATATACGCCTAAATAAAAAATCAGGTTTGTTGTATGGGAGCCTCTTAAATATTTATTTTATTCTGTTTTTAGTATTTGTTGTTATAGCGGCCACATTCTACCATAATCTGTGAAAATTTCAACTGTCTAGCTATCACGGTTCATGAGATACAGCCTGGTGACAGACGGACGGACGGACGGACAGAGAAGTAATATGGTATCCGTTTTTACCCGTTGAGTACGGAACCCTTAAAATTATGAAGATATATAGGTAGTGTCATTCACGATAACGCGTGCTGTGGTTCTTATTACAATGTCATTAATGTCTAATTTTGACAAAATCATGCGTCTTCGTGGATGGCATACTAGGTATAACCAGTCAAATTTCCGCGTGAGGTCACGGATTCCGTGACGTTTCGTGCGACACTTTTTAGCACGGCATATTGACGTCACCGGTCCCCACTCCCGAAATTTGACGCGCTTTATCTTTATAATAAATATGATATGTTTTTGGAAATCCCTCGGGGATTTTTGTGGGATCTAGAAATTTCAATTCAATTGCTAGGCCTAATCGTTTACGCATGCGAAGCCGTGGATAAAACTAATAAAATACATGATTCATAACATACGTACACCTAAGTCTGCAATAGTACAAACCATCAAAAGTAGGTACAGTGGGAAAAAAGACTATTATATTTTTACTATCCGATTTTAAATAAGTGTGCACTATTTAAACAACGGCAATGAAAGTAAAATTAGGTGCTTGATCTATATAGATAAAAATCGAATCAATACCTATTTCGTTATCAGCAGAACAATTATTCCAAGTGAGTGAATATCACTGGGTGAAAGTTTATTCGTTATTTATAAACTAATCTGCAGCATCAGCGGTTTTGTAATCTTAAATAACTTGGAAACAAGAAGTATTGTGAAGTTCACAAAGAATTTCAAGCTCACTTCACTTTCTACTAATTTTCGCTGAGTAAGATAACGTGGGTGACACCCTGTAAAATATTAAAGAATTTAAGTCATTGTTTATTTATCAGTGAAAATAAATGTTTTCAATAATAAAAATCGAAAGTACAATCGAGATATTATGTTGAAACTACAACTTGTTGTTATTACAAATAGATTAAAACAGACATAATTAAATAGAACAACCAATTAAAAAAAAACTTATCATATACCTACTTATGTCGAATATACTTTTCGTACAAAACTTGCAAGATATGTGGACGATTAATTACTTACAAAACGAATATTGCAAGCTATAATGTAAGTTTTAAATAGTTACTTGTGCAAAGTCGTTTTTTGGTGCGAGTGTTGATTTAAACACACGAGATGCAAAAAAACTTTGGTTTCGTGTGACACATACAATTTTTCACCTCAGCAGCGAGAACATAATTTAAATGTAACATAAGAATAAAACCACATAGGTATATCTACCTGTTTACAAAACAATCACATTTTTTAAAATATAATCCGAAAGAAACAAATATAATAATCACATTTAAAACCCTTACTCAAAAATGATACGTACAGTTGCGATTACATCTTTAAAAAGTCACCAGAAAGTTAAGAACAAAACAAATCTCATAGGTACTCATAACATGCATTGTAATTTGAACCTAGAGCTTCTTGTAAAATATGTCATACTTATTTTTTAATACCGCAAAAAGCCTTATCTTTGAGTCATTAAAAAGGTTGAACAATAAATGTACTTATAATTTATTATAAATGTTATTAAACCTTTAAATATGATTTTATTAAGATTTAGATTTCTATTACATAAACATAAATAGAATTGTTACAAATTCATTCAATTTGACAAATATTTATTCCAACTGTAGAGGCAGTATACGGAATTATTTTATAAAAAAAAACAAGAGTAGCGGCTTTCGTGCAACGAGGTTGCATACTTTATTAAAAGATCGGGAAAATTTACATTTTGGAAATATTTCGTTGTCATGTAATTTTTTAGGTATCGATATATTTTTAATACCATACATTTAATTTAAGGTTGTAATCAACACATTTGATCCTATCTCTCGCTTTTTTCGTGTTGAAGTGAAAGTAACAAAGTGAAGTTCAAATATTTGGAATTCAGTGAGTAGACCCAATCCTGTACTCAGCATTTAAAAAAAAAAAAAAAAGTTACTTTGTCTCACGGAGTGAGCAAAATGCGATTTTGCTCACTGGTGTCTCATAGCAAAACCTGCCTGTTTGAGGTGCTGAGGTGAAAAAATAATTATAAACTTAAGTACCTACCTTTACAAACACAGTTTAAATAAAGCTCCTGACATATTATGCAGTACCTTACTATTCTACTGGACATTGCATTGCTATGAAATTAGCAGGCACGTCATATCCTACATAGGAAAAACAGAGAATAACACACTGTATACGTAATAGGTACCGATAATACCAGACTACCAGACAGGTCTAATCTTATATTTATAACCAAAACCTCTTTTATCTCATTTCAAAGTCGCATTTATTACTCATCCATTCTTCTTAAACAACCTTTTTGTTTATATATAATTCAAAATCGGCTATTCCTAATGGTAACAGATTATAATGTTACTTACTTACAGTCTCTTCGTATCTTCTTGTTAATACAACTTATTACAAATTCAGTTAAAGATATTAGGTAGCGACCTACATTAAAGCTTTAATGGTGTAACACGACCAGAAACTTTGAACGTAGATCTGCGTAAAAGTATCTGGCTGTGCAGGTAGGTACAATTACTTCTCATGAATTTCAAATATACAGCATTTCATTCAATCTCATTCCGACTCTTTAAACGTAAGTAATTCCTAATCAAAATTATAAGAACACAAACAATATGTTTAAGTTTTTTCCACATAAATTATTGTCGATTAATTCTTCAACTTTTAAACACATGCAAGTGGTACCACGTATGATGTGATCGAATATTCAAGCATTTCAAGAACCGCAATGTTGTGTTTCACAGATTATTATACTCGTCGTGTGAAATTCGGCCAGTATCTCCATTCTGCCATATTTATTCGTAATCGCTAATTCTTAATGCATTAGATTTTTTATTGGGCCCTTTGACGCCCTTGTTACTTCGGGTGAGAGACCTTGCCATTCTGTGCTCTCTATATTTTTCTGGTATTCCGAACTTCGATGAAAGGTCATGTTTATCTATTCGAAGTCTTTTGATCTATTCGAAGAGAATAAGTTATGATGATTAAACTTTCTACGACGTATTTGTCGTTTACAAGGATTCTAGCACGTAATTGCAGAAGGCAGAAAGCAATGATACAATACGATTCAATAATGAATGACTTATTGAACAATTAAGTAGATACTTAATAGGGACAGAAAATAGGTCAACAGAAAAAAAAAACAAAATAATGGGAGGCAGCTTTGCTGCGTCAAACAATCTCTTCCACACAAATTTTACAACATAAGTTAAAAAAAAATCTATTTAAATTGAAAGTAGAAGTGAAAGTGACTACATTGGCTATTGGCTAGAAATAATAACATGAATGAAATATTAAAGCTTAGTGGCGCTACTTGTATACTATTCCGTATTATTCATAGCTTAATAATCTTTGCGATATGAAGATAGGTAAAGAAAGAGAGAATTTAGTTTCATTGAAAATTTTTGCCCTATCTTTTTATCGCCAGTCATTTATTAAACATTCGTTTCGCAACCAACGATTGACGATCATATATCATTCATCATTTATTTTATCTTTAAACAACTAGAGATTTTGCAAATAATTCATGTTTTCGAATAATCACTTGACCAATTTTCATTTTACAGATTATTTATTATTGGGGTCATTTGCAGAAAATAATATGTAGGTACTTTTACCTTTCCTTTTTTTCAGAAAATTGATTTTTTTATACTTATCTTACTCAGAATCGTTTCTACATTCAAACCTCATACAAGAAAAAATATGTCCCAAATTTTCCATCTCAATTCGTTACATTTTCGCATGCATGATTTTTTCATTCCTATGAATGTAACGGCCCTGAGAAATATTTTACTTTACATAATTTTGGGACATCATGATGCCCCAAATACTCATCTCAGTTTCGTTACATTTTAGTATGATTGTTTTTTTATTCTTATGAACGTAACTCACCTGAGAAATATTTTTCCATATAAAGTTTGGGGCATCTTTGAAAGGTGCATATTTTACAAATATCATATTTTGCAAATGACCAAATGATTCATTGATATCAAATAAATACCAACCTAGTCAATTAGGTAAGATCTACATACGTTTTGATATATTACTTTGTTTGTCACAGTTTTCATTTTATATAAGCTTTAGTATACTTACACACCGACAATATTAACAAAAATAGTTATACAAGCAGCGATTGAGACCTCGTAGTAGGTAAAAAAATACCTGTATCAGGAGACCTCGCTCCTCCAATAGTACATTTTGACAGTGTTTTAAATCTTAGACTAGTTTAAAGTATTTAAACGATTTCAATTTACAGTATGTCTATGTATAATCTAACTAACTATAATTAATTGCTTATTGCTTTTAATACATTTATTATCCTATGTGTAGCTCTTAATCTTTACAGATTATGTGTATATGGATGCGTGTGTGTGTGTGTGTGTGTGTGTGTGTGTGTGTGTGTGTGTGTATATTAATATCTGGTAGTGGAATTCTAGTGGTCCGGCCAGGATTGTCTCTGTAGGAGGGAACTCCTCGATAATTAATGGCATCGATTTGAAACTTGGCACGGATTTGTATTGTGATGACAATGCAGGTACAGCCAACAAAAAAAGTTGTATTTTTTATACCAAGAAATAAAGAGTTATTAAACTACTTCTCTTCTAGATCTTTTTTTTTGTATTTTTCCCAAGCCATTTAAGCTACCTGTATCTCAATTGTAGTGAAATCGTTTGAATAACTTTTGACGTATTTTACTGTACGAGGATAAATCCATAAACGCGTTTATATTACTTATTAGTTAGAATTGTAATTAGTTTGCTGTTTTATTAGTGTTTCATGAAGCCGACAGCATCCAAAGGCGAATGGCACAATAAAACTGACGTTAACAGCTACGCAGCGCAATAATCTGTAATGGTCACCTGAGTGCTTTTAAACCGTAACTAAAAAGCTGCAGGTACCAAGAATTTTATCGTTAACTATTTCTTACACGTTTTCGTTGAGTTGATTGTAATACTGTAAAGATAGGTAGGTAACTTTGCAGAATTATTGCACCTAAAATCTAAAGCAAAATAATTTATTACACAACACTTTTATTTTGTTGTAAAACTCAAAAATTTCTAATTTTATTTCGATGTTTTTGAGTATTAAGTATTAAAACTATCACGTGCAACTTTGAAAAAATAAAACAGATAGCCTATAAATAACGACGGTAGGTACTTAAGTACAGACTGTTCACCTTCCTTGAAGCGAATCACTAGTTACTTATAAATCATAACAATCCTTCCTCTTGCAACACTCTATCTTACGATGAACACTGCATTAAAAACCGTTGTGTTTTTGGAAGATCTACGAGTAAGCATTCATACAAACAGAGGACAGACGGCGGGAGGACACGACTGTTGTATACTCGTAATATGTAAAGATAAAGATGAAACTGACTACTGCAAATTGCAAAGTAATAACTATACACATTTTCTCAGCTTTGATTGTATCCATTACGATTTTCTCTCGTATTTATGAGTTGTTAAAGCCATTACTACGTTGGGCCGCGGGTTTTCAGCGGGACGTATTTGGTATTTTATGACTTAGGTTCCATTTACCATTTACGACTTAGGTATATATTTTGTCGCACATATAGCTTCCTCCAGCACTGTTGTCCTGACGAATTATTTATTGTACTATTTTTTATACAATTCATATAAAAGCGAGTGTTTTTGTTTGTTTTTTTGATTCGATTTTACGCCTTAACTACAGAAGCGATTGCCATAAACTTTTGCATAGCGAGTATTTTCATAAAAATTAACGTCCCTCCAATGTGTGTGCCTGAAAACAAAAAGTTGTTTTTTAGTGTTCCGTATCTCAAGAAAAAAAATCGGCCAAGAGCGTGTCGGACACGCCCGAAATAGGGTGCCGTAGCCATTAAGAAAAAATAAAGTAATATTTTTCTCAGGATTTCATATTTTACACGGAATCTTCCAAGTTTAGGTATATTTTATACCTTAGGCTGCTATTTACTCTTAAACTACTAATAATTCTCAAGCAAACTTAGCCGTTATAGTTTTCCTTGAAAGTTTGATATACTTACTACCATCTTGAATTGTTTAAAATTTTTCCACCCTTAGATTTTAGAGATTTTAGAAGCGGAGGGGGGGGGGACGCTCGATTTTAATGAAAATTTGCACTTTAAAGTTGAATATTAAAAAAATCTATAAATCGATAAATTGTCTTAGCAAACCCCTAATGATTTTAAGAGACCTATCCAACGATACCCCACACTACAGAGTTGGATGACAAAAAAAAATCACCCCCACTTTACGTCTATGGGAGGTACCCTAAAAAAAAACTTTTTCACCTCAGCACCTCAAACAGGCAGGTTTTGCTATGAGAAGTGAGCAAAATCGCATTTTGCTCACTCCGTGAGACAAAGTAACTTTTTTAATTATTTTTTTGAAATGCTGAGTAGGTACAGTGTTGGGTTACTTACTGAATTCCAAATATTTGAACTTTACTATGATCTGTCATTTCACTTCAACAAGAAAAAAGCGAGAGATAGGATCAAATGTGTTGATTACAATCTTAAATTATTTTTTTGATATCAAGTATCTATATACCTAATAAATTACATGACAACGAAATATTTCCAAAATTATAATTTTCCCCATCTTTTAATAAAGTATGCAACCTCGTTGCACGAAAGCTGCTTCTCTTGTTTTTTTTTTTTATAAAATAATTCCGTATACTGCCTCTATTTGGAATAAATATTTGTTAAATTTAATGAATTTTGAAAAATTAATCTATTTATGTTTATGTAATAGAAATCTTAATAAAATTCATATTTAAAGGTTTAATAACATTTATAATAAATTATACGTTTATTGTTCAACCTTTTTAATGACTCCAAGATGAGGCTGTTTGCAGTATTAAAAAATAAGTGTGATACCTAGCACAAGAAGTATGAGATTTGTATTGTATCTACTGGACACTTTTTTATGGTTTTAAATGTGATTATTATATTTGTTTCTTAATAATCGTTTTAATTATATAAAAAAAAATGTGTTTGTTTTGTAAACTGGTATATGTGGTTTTATTATTAAGTTACATTTAAATGATGTTCTCGCTGCTGAGGTGAAAAATTGTATGTGTCACACGAGACCAAAGTTTTTTTGCATCTCGTGTATTTGAATCCCTTGCTGCTCTTAGGATTCTAACCTAGAATCACTCGCTGACGCTCGTGATTCAATTATAGAATCCTTCGCTTACTCGGGATTCAAAATCAACACTCGCAACAAAAAACAACTTTGCTCTCTTGTTGCACAAATAACTATTTTGATTTTTTAATTGTACTATTTTGTCGGCATAGTTCACATATATATCCGTGCAAAATTACAGCTTTCTAGCATTGATAGTCCCTGAGCAAAGCCGCGGACGGACAGACAGACAGACAGACATGGCGAAACTATAAGGGTTCCGTTTTTGCCACTTTGGCTCCGGAACCCTAAAAACGGATCACTTATAAAATGATTTTTAACCGACGAAAAAACGGAGGAGCTTCTCAAGTCGACCCATAACTTATTACAGAGTAGTCCGATTTTGATCATTCTTTTTTTTTATTGGAGAGCGTAGTATACCCCGAGGGTAGTCCCATAACAATTGGGAAAAAATCCTATCCTCAGGGTAGGAAAACAGGGGATGATTGATTTTTCAGTCACTGATTGTATATGTATGACCAGGCATAACTTTATACAGTGGTCCGATTTTGATAATTATTTTATTATTGGATGAGGTATACCTTGAAGTTAGTATTATATAAATTTGGATAAAAAAAATTACCCCGAGGCCGGGAAGAAAGTATAAAATAAAAACTTTTTTACAAAAAAAATAAACCGCCGAAGAAACTGAAAAGCAAAAAATAATAAACCTTTTTTTATTTAACCTTAATCTAGGTACTACTTTGAAGTCGGTGCCTCAGTCTACCTGATGGGCTTCTATCACTCCTTCTGGCTCGTGCTGAGGCACCGACTTCAAATACAGTACCTTGATTAAAGTTGAATAAAAAAAATGTTAGGTATTATTTTATATATTCTATGTCAGCGCAGTCAAAAGAAAGTCATCAAAAAATTGAACCGACTGCATAAAAACTATGAAAATAATTTTCTACCAGTCTGAAGTCGGTGCCTCAGCACGAGCCGGAAGGAGTGGACCTATAGTCGCTTACCTCACCTACATACTATTTATACTTCAATCACTCCTGCTGGCTCGTGCTGAGGCACCGACTTCAGCTTTTTCATGGTTTTTTGCAGTCGGTTCAATTTTTTGTTATAAGTAAAATGTTTTTTCACGATTTTTAGTGTACCTAAAAGATGTAAGATACAATAGTTTAAAGTCAACTGATCGTAATCTTTTACGAATAATTGCTTTTTCCGATGCAGAGACGTTTATTATTGTGAGGAGTCCTGGTGCTTCATAACCCATTCCATTTCACCATATGCATATGATGAGCATAAATTGCTTAGCAACTGTTTTAAGGTAATTGAAATTCAACCCGTGAAGTACTGAAGTAGTCGCTCCGTTGGTCAAATGTGTCATCAGTTCCACTTCACCAAATGATGATTATCAAGAGCAAATGCACTAGTTACTACTAAATATATCGAAATTACCATAGGTGTCCCTACAATATTTGAAGAGTTCCCTCGATTTCCTTAGGATCCAATCACCAGATCCTAATTTGGTGCTTATGGGACCTAGTTGAAAGCAGTCCTAGACGAACAAAAAAAATTTTCAAATCGGTTCATAAATGACGGAGTTCTGAGGTAACAAACATTAAAAAAGTACAACCGAATTGATAACCTCCTCCTTTTTTAAAGTCGGTTAAAAAGCTAGAGGGTCGTTCCGCTTGTATCAGAAACTTTAAATTTGGTATAAAGATAGCTCTTATAGCACAACTAATAAGAAAAGTCTGAAAATCTTGATTTTCTTATGTCTGTCTATATTATTATCATTAACCATCTAAAATGACCCCAGACTACGTAAATGTTAGTTAGGAGTGGGGCATAAAAGCCTGTTTAAATAAGTTATTTAAAAAATACATTTGCTAGTTTTTTAAGTCTACGTCTTTTTATGTGTACTTAAGGTATTATTACAGTTTGGCTTAAGAAACTTACATATCTTAATATATCATGACCGGGAAAATACGTAATGCGTTTGAGTTAACCCACTAAGTTATTCCTTACGTCGTCTTAAACGCGTGTAACGTAATCTGTTTGGGATGTCAAAGTAAACAACGTCATGTAAGAACAGGATTTCCTGTTACAATCGACGACAGACCTCTGTACCCTTGTCGCATTGAGTCAATACAGTATCTTACAGATATGTTGTTATGAGTGAGACGGTACAGTTACCTGCATTATAATCTGACACAGCAGAGCGTGCAAAAATAACTGACACGCTTTGTTGTTTCGAATATTAGTTCTGGTGACTGTACTGTGGCTAGGCACCAAACGTATTAGTTGATTGTAAGACCATAGTAAAAGAGGACAAGAGGCTCACTACGAACAAAAGTACATCGCGCGGCTTAAATGCGTGCGTGCCGGTTGGCGCCGGTACGCACGTACCCGCCGCACGCACACACTGATTATTTAAGGAGGATTAAATTTTCTTTAGTGAAGGCTGCGCGTCGGTGCTGTACGTCTCGATTTTAGCTCCCTCGTCTTGCGCTCGCGTTGCGAGATGATCACCTTTTACGTTCGCGTACTCGTTCTTACGTATTTTTTGTATTTATTAGGCTTAGATGAATGATTGGTCTCGCGCGACTAGATACCGCCGGCGTACTTGTCAAATGCGGCAACAAATAGTACACCAAAATGCCAACGCGTAAAATGCCAGTTTTCGCAGTGAAACTGTTTAAAAATAATACTACAAGAAATAAGAAGGACACTGGGATCACATACCATCAGTAAATATCGTATAATTTCGAAATTACAAAATAAAATAACATGCATGCATGAAACCTAAACGCCATTCTGTGTTGCCGGGTACACAAGAATCAAATTCCCCGTGGTTGAGATTTTAATAAATTGAATTTTATTGTTATCATCATTAAATTATGATAAATTTTAATAACTTATTTTATTTGAGTATCTAACGTAATTATTATATATACATAACCTAGTTCTATATTATTTAATGTTTATCTTTGTGATATATACACTGAGGGTGTATAAATTGTTACCCGACACTATTTTATTGACTACTTGCATTTTTTTCTTTTAAACCAATTTATTTTTATATATTTAATAATATTGTTTAAAAAAACATTGCATTGATAAATCATTTTATTACAAAATGTAGTGAAAATTATGCATGTCTTAATAGGACACTAAGTAGGTATTCAAGGATTATTTTTAATAAAACGAGGCAATCCGAATGACATCACTTCATTTTGCGTTTGATTTTGTGCTAAAAAGAAGTAAATCCAAATATGTTTTTATTTGGTTAAAAGATGTTCCAAATACTGATGTTTTTCTTATTGCAATAAGCATGCGATGTATTTTTTCCCTTAATTGTGCCTTTTTGCCTTGCTTTCCCCTAATGGGCGATGTATATTGCTAGTAGAACTGGCAGGGAAGTGTTGGTAGGCCTCACGCTATGCAGACGAACGATCTTGTAAATATTACAGGACAACAAAACGGATCTTCAAAGCAAACTGTAGTGATACGGCGCGGTACCTTAGTGCGGCACTTTGAAAGAAAGAAAGAAAATAATTTATTTTTAACAGCATATACCTACAGTGTTGCTGTATGGTGGTGACGTAGTCAGGCCCATTCCCATTAGCAGACGTCTTTCAGCTGATAGAATACTTGGGCTTAGAAAATATATTGTCGTGCAAGTACTAGCAGCAGTGCTGCGGCCCACAACCATTCATCCATTGCTATCTTTGACTGTTATACAAAAGTAACGTCTTCCACGTGTAGTCGCAGAGTTGAAAGTTAATCTGTTTTTCATTTACCTCCGTCAATAACGCTGATTCAATGTAAACATGTTTCTTGTTCTCAATTGCGTCGTAAATTACCTACATTTCAGCATTAGTATATTAGCATAATGTGGTGTCACAGCATCAACGAAGCGTTCACCTGGTCTTCACCATTAATTATCCATCAGTCGCATTCTGATAATTATAGTAACGTTATCCTCAGATCGTTATGCTTATGGCTCACTGCGTGTTAACTCAGATCATATACCTAGTTAATTAAACTATTGTTGAAGTAGGTAGTGAATTATATTGCCTATAAGAATTAACGAATGTACGTACTCTAGAATGTCAATTCCGCCCAAAAAATATTGCAAGGAAAATTTTCACAGGCGAAACGCAGAAGAGGCAAAAAGAAAACAAAATTTGACAAGGACTTTTTTTAATGCATGTTAGAATGGTCGGCAGTATATAAAATGTTTTATAATCAGGTCCAATCATACAGATTAAAGATCTTATTAGTATTCAGGTGTCAGTCAAAATTTTGTAGTATAGCGTCAAAGGCATATTGATTACGGATTACGAATGAGCAAGGAACATGTAGCTGTCACACCCGGATTAAATTAAATCCCCACAGGGTCTTCGTTAGGATGCTCCGTTAATTGAACTAAGATTCTATAGAGAAGACCTTCCTCGCGTTTTACATTTGTTTCATATTAGCGTATCATATCTTCGTCGCGTAGCACTATAAAAATATTAGTGCCACTTGTCCCAAGTGACTACTGGGAGTAAATCGTCTCAGTTGTCCCATCAATGGGACAACTCAATGGGACTAGTGGGATAGACGGGACAAACGTTGTCATCATCGATAGTCTGGACGCGAGAAGATACGCGATCGTGCAACACGCTGTATCTGACTCGTTGCGATAGATCGCTGCGCGCTTCGCTCGTACTAAGTATTTAGCAGCGTTTACCCGCTTTGTAGCGAAAACTCTAAGTCGGGTTTAAGCAAGTCGGGTTCTTAGCTCTGAATTGATAACCCATGATAGAAATTTCCTAATGATAAGCCAGCATTCAAATGAAATCGAGGTACTTTAATAACTTACAGTATCTTGCTTTTTAATCGTTTTTTGCGATCCAATGCATGTGTTTTTTTTTAATATTTGGCAGTAGTAAAAAAAATTACAAAATCTGATAGGTAGAATAATAATATTTGCACGAAGTGCATGTTATTTGTGAGCAAATAAAAAATCTCGATTTATTTTTCATTATTGTAGTCATACCTGTTAATAAGCTACTGCTAGTTAAAACTCGAGTAGACCTAAGATATCTCAAGATCCTAAGATAGCAGCACTTAAAGTGGCACTGAGCGAAATGGCCATAGTGGTCGTATAACGATGATAGTTGTGAATAATGGCCGATAAAAACTAAACGCAAGCCTATAAAATCCATTAAAAGGCGCATTTCCCTTGTTCTTGGTGACCTTGATGAAATTGTACAAGAGCGAGTATGGAGATGGTATAATATATTTTATTTTTTATGTCCGGTTAAAAAAACCTGTGCACCAGTGTAATTACCGTATCGCTTTTCCCCTCCACAATAGTGACATGGTAGTTAGACTGACTGCACATCTAAAAATGATGGGGGGTTATTCATCTATGCACCCAGTCTAATTACCGTATCACTAATGTGGGGAGTAAAAGCGGCACGATAATTAGACTGATGCATAGATGAATGAAAAATTCAAGTTTGAAGTTGATTTAGTTGTACTTAAAAATGAAACAAGAATCAAAGGTTAGGGTTTTTTTTAATAACAAACAAATTTACCGACTACAACAAACCATAAAAATATTTTTCTAATAAGTAGTTTAAAGTCAGCGCCTCAACACGAGCCAGCAGGACTGATAGAAGCCCAATACATACCTGGTATGTAGGTGAGGTAGACGACTCCTCCCAGGCCCACTCCTGCTGGCTCGTACTGAGGCATTTTATGGTTTTTTGTAGTCTGTTAAATTATTTGTTAAATAAAATTTTTCCTGGCGGTTTTACTCTCTTTTTAGTGATTAGTAGCCTAAGTGCATCTCACAAAGATCCCATTAACACGGCTTAGTTACATTGTTTTATAACAGAGTTCTGGTGACTACCTTCCAGCTTCAGCATCAGATCAGTTCAAAATAATCATTAATCTTAAAGCTTCTTCGTAGTCGCTTATTTATTTTAAACGAGATCACATGTAGGTAGCCGCGCGAGTATTACTTATACTTAGCTTTGACGAGTTCCATTGGCCATCTGTGGTCTTCTTCATCAGGTCCAGTTCACCAAATGATAAGTACTTTCTGTACGTATGCTTATAAAATTTGAAGGTTGCCCTCGATTTCCCATCCCATCATCAGATCCTGACTTGGTGGTAATGAGGCCACCTCGAAAATATGTTCTTTAGAACAAAAAAAGAATTTTGAAAATCTGTCCACAATTGACGGAGTAATCGGTTAATATACATGAAAATGTTGTAATGTTGGTAACAAGGACGAAATATTGAGGCTAAAAAAAAATGCCTACGTGATGTATACGGTCTAAAAAGAACTGAGACATGTCGACCTCTAACTATATCGAGACAACAAAATACTAACGCGTTCCCTGCCTTATATATCAATGAACTTAGCTTTTTTGTAAAGAATAATATAAACAAATTTACAGTCCTTGGGGTCCCGGCGCACAAAATTTAATTAAAGAAGCTGGAGACCAAAGGGCTGGCAGCTATCTCTCTCAACGAATCGCCATCGCCATTTGAAAAGGGAATGCTGCCAGCCACCACCACCACCACCATGCCACGGGGGCCTTCTTTAGATTTAATTTAGTAGGTAGGTATTTATTAAGTTTTTAAGTTAGGTACTTAGTTTATAGTTAAGTTTCATATGGTTATTTTTTTATTTACAGTAAGAAATCCAAGACCAAGACAAAGATCAAAATATGGTTACGATATTATATGTCCTAAATCTTTGTCAGCGTTTTTCTCGAATAGCGTAATATGTATGAGCGCAAAATTGTGTCTTTTAAACGAAAACTTTATAACTGGTTGGAAGATAAATGTGTCTATAGTGTGTCTGAATTTTTGTCCTCAAAATAATATAAATAAGAATAAATATTGAATTTTGGGATATAGCTAAAATCCATGTAATAAATAGTAGGGATAATTTATTAATTAACTGGTAAAGATGACATTTGAATTAACTTGATATTAATTATTATTGGATTTCACATTAATTTTGATACTATTTTTTAAATCAGACTTATAAGTGATTAAACTATTATTACTCGTAATTCATTAGATTGCATAGTTATACGTTGTTATTATTTGGTACATTATTACATTTGACATACATTTTAATGTTTTTTGGTTATTATTACTCTGAACTATTATTAATCGAAATGTTATTATTATTGTATTAAATTATTAAATGAATGTTGTACGCATGATATACTGTGAACTAAATTTATAATTATGATTTATAATTATGGGCCGGGGCGACCCGCCCTGGCCTCGCCCGGGCAAAGTAAAAAAAACGGCCAAGTGCGAGTCGGACTCTCGTACAAAGGGTTCCGTACCTATACAACATTAGACATTAGCATAAAACGGCAAAAAAAACACGTTTGCCGTATGGGAGCCCACCTTAAATATTTATTTTATTTTAATTTAATTATTTATTTTCAAGTACATTTATACAAATAAATAGGTACCGGTTGCTGTTATTAATATCGAGCAAAAAAAACACGTGGGAACCCACCTTAAACCTTTATTTTGTTCTGTTTTTAGTATTTGTTGTTATAGCGGCAATAGAAATACATCATCTGTGAAAGTTTCAACTGTCTAGCTATCACGATTCATGAGATACTGCCTAGTGACAGACAGACAGACGGACAGTGGAGTCTTAGTAATAGGGTCCCGTTTTTATTACCCTTTGGGCACAGAACCCTAAAAAGGTCTCTAATCAAGGGCACTTCACACACATTTTTCAGCTCAATTTCCCAAAAACTACACCCGACACGCACGAAGCCGGGGCGCGGCAACATAGAGTAAATGCATTTTTGGTTAGATTGATCTTTTTACTTTCGTAATATCTTTTGCATTGAATGTCTGATTTGAATAATTCAAAAGTAATCTACAGGTATTGAAACCGTCTTGAATATAAAAAAAATATTTGGATAAGGATAAATACAAAGGTATGGATAAAATGGTCTGATTTTAGTCATCATTTCTGTCAACTTTTAAAATGTAAAAAAGTTGATAGTATCGCGAAGTTTCTTGTAGATCTTGATGAATTCTTTAATATCGTAAAACATTTTTGTCCTATAATCAATAGTTTCTACAGCGCATGCGATGAAAGATGTTTTATGTTAACTTTTTTTTACACTTTGAGTTACATTATTGTAGTTTTAGTAAGGAACCCTAATTTTTTCTGTCAATAAATATAACCTATGGCCGCCAATCTTGCTAAATTTAAACTGGTCGAGTTTAATGCTTGTGAGTGTGGCTAGGGCATTGCAAACACTAATCATATATTTCTCTCATGTCCTATCCATGACAACTCCTTCCTTTATGAACAGCTTATATCCTTCCTACAAAGTCCCATTACCTACGTCCATCTCTGTCCTTTTAGCCGCTAATAACAACTATATAAAATAACGTATTGAACATATTTATGAATAATAAAAATTTAATTTATCATGTGTACCTATGTAAAATATCTTTATTTCTTTCGCTTTAATCCCATGTAGTCTTCTCCTGTTGAATTCCGTATTCCGTATTCCAAAATCCCGTATTTTCTATTGATTTCGTTTCCTTACCTTTCCGCGTCTGTGGCGGATGCGCAAACTGCGCGAGCCAGAAAAAAATAGCTTATGGCACTTTGGAATCTTTAGCATTCTAATAGTGAAATCATTTTTAAAATCGGTCCAGTACTTTTTGAGTTTATTCGTAACAAACATCCAAAAATCCAAAGTTTTACTCTTTATAATATTATTATTATATTATTAGTAATTAGTATTTAGTAATTAGTAATATTAGTAATTATTAGTTAGTAATATTAGTAATAAGTTATCCCAGCCTATATACGTCCCACTGCTGGGCACAGGCCTCCTCTCAGAACAAGAGGGCTTGGGCCATAGTTCCCACGCGGGCCCAGTGCGGATTGGGAACTTCACACGCACCATTGAATTGCTTCGCAGGTTTGTTGCAGGTTTCCTCACGATGTTTTCCTTCACCGTAAAGTTCGTGGTAAATTAATAATAAGTAGTTAGTAATATTAGTAATAAGTAGTTAGTAATATTAGTTATTAGTAATAGATATAGATTAGATTATCATCTATGTGAAACTCATGACCATGCAATAAATGTATTGAATTTAATTGAATTGAAAAAAAACATACAGTTTCAACTTCAATAGAACCTCCTCCTTTTTTTGAAGTCGCTTAATAAAATACATCGATAACAAAGACAAAATTACTTGTTCAGTTTTTTTAATTACCATACTCGTACTTGTGTATATTAACGCTGTGCTACGAATGCTACGAGTCGGTATTATATTGCTACGAGCGTGCTACGACATTGATACCTCTACGAGAGCGCTACGAGATACTTACCTTCTACTTTTAAAAGATCTGCCATATTTTACATTAGATTTATGCCTCTTGTAATCAAAAATTTAGGGCCCGAATTGTTTTTTGGTTTGATGATTATTTCGTTAAAAACAGAAACGTCTTCCTATATACCTAAAGAGGCAGAGGTAAACAACATTCTGCAAGAAACGGAACGTTTACAATATTGTTAACTCAAGAAATATTCTGTACATTATTTATAGTTTTTAATCGCCAGTTTGGTTCTAAATGTGATGACCTCTAATCATATGCAAATAGTTCTTCTCGCAACTAAAGCATTGCACCAAATTTGATGAAATTTGGAATGGAAAAAGCTTGAACTTCATTGCAGGAACTACGAGTATAATCAATCTCCCTATATATACTGTAGTCTTTGAGTATAATATTTTTAAACAGGGAATGACAGCGGGTTAGTCCAAAAAACACAGTTAGTAAAATTGTTTAAATATAAATCGAATTAATATTATGTAGCAAATAACGTATGAACATTGTGTTATTTTGTAAGTATATTACGTATTAATCTACTTACAAAATAAACAAAATTATGACTTCATCTTGCTTTCATCATTCTTCATCTTTTATTAATCATCATCATCATTATTACGACTTCACAAAAAATGTTTCGAACCCCTTCTTCTGTGACCTTCTAAAGTCCAATGTTATCTTGAATGGACTACTTATAATAAATTATGTTCTACAATTTTGAGGTTTAACTGGTTTTTTCCCTCATTCCGTTCAAAATAGCTCGCAGCTTGCACTCGCTAGAAGGTCTCCCTAAAGAGCTTATTCCATAAAATAAACATTTCTGGTCGTGCTGTTTCTCTCAAATATCCACAGTCCAAACAAGCTTGTTTACGTTATGCAAAACTGCCATTAAATGTTAACAAGGCTATGTACATAGGGAATTAAAGGTAATTAACAAATGAAGGTCGAATGTCGAATTGATCCTCCGAAACCGCGAGGTAATATAAGTTAACACACCATAGGCCCCAAGGGCTGTCCGACAATTATCGGAAAATTCATATTTACATAACTCGTATGTCGTACATATGTTCAGAATGGAAAAATAGTAAATTGATAACCAAGGATAGAAAGTGACCCATTTCACCAGAGATATTTCTGGCACTCGAACGAAGTGAGTTGGGAATGGGTAATTTCACCCGAGTTAGACACTCTACTTTTCATTTCGACCGTGAGGAAAGTAAAATACAAAATAATAATAATAATAATAATAAATTGAAGTTAAAATCGAGTTGGTCACGACCAAGGAGCTTATATACAAAACTGGAGGTTGAACGTCGAACGAAGAAGTTTGACCTTTATTACTTAATTATATATTCCATCTCTTTCTTTCATATTTCACGAATGACTTCCATCTCTTTCTTAACTTAACTAAAGAAAGATATGGAGTATGTTTGTGACGTAATAAAGATTAAATTTCTTGTTTCAAACGGATGTTCGGCTTTCAACCTCCAGTGTTGTATTTAAACTCCTTGGTCACGACGTGCATCTAGATGGCCATGCCGAAACGTGAAAAAAAAGTGTCATTGATCTAACTCAATTATCTTCGACTCCGTGGCTAATCGAAAAATTAAAAAAAAAAATACTTTCCACCCTAGAGATGAAAACGCAGTTTTCTACCCATACCATCATCATCATGGGCTATCTACCCATGAAAATTAAACTTTCCGAACAGGAGAGATGAAAAATTGGATTTGCAATATACTTTGAACCCTTTCATAATGACATCGCTTTGATAGATAAAAAATAAAAAAATATATAAAATTTAAAGGATCAGATAGTTCTACTGGTATTTGACCCATCTTACCAAAAAGGGTTTACTAATGTTTCGGTGAATAACGATTGGCAACCTGTTTCATTTCGCAACTTTTCATTTCCCAACTGTTTAATATTTCTGAAACTGTAAATATTTCAGGATTTTTATAAAACTAACCTAACCTAACCTAAAGGGTTCTACACGATGGCCCTGAAATAAATCCTGAAATATTTACAGTTTAAGAGTTTGCGAAATGAAAAGTTGCGAAATGAAACAGGTTGCCAAACGTTACGTTGCGAAAAGGCAGTACTCGACCAAAAAGGCTAAGAGAAAATTATATATTTATTTTTAACATTTATGTAGTTTAAAGTTCAATGTATAACTAGTAATTCAATGAACTAGTAGTTCAATGTGTAACTAAGGTATATACTTAACGAAACATTTTGTACACATAAATCACGTAACGATAAACAAAACCAAGTATAACAAAAAGGGCGAACTTATCCTTTACAAGAATCTTTCCAGTTAACCAAGATCTTTTTTACAAGATCTGTTCTAACTCAACAGTATTTAATCAATCATATTTAGCTCAAAAAACCGGCGTAGCTGGAATCCCATAATAACTTTACATTTATATAACTTTTCAATGCCAGACGGATAAGGCAAGGCAGCCGTGCTAAAGGTAAGTATGTAACAAGCAGATGGAGCACCTCCATTGAGGCGACAACGCTACACGCTAACAAAAGTTGCTTTCATATTATAAAAGTTAAACATATCATACAGGGTATTTGATGTGAATTAATCCAATAATATGTCATAGATTTTGCAGAGCTCAATTTTATAAACCGAAATTTCCTGAGATTAAGTTAATATAATAGGGTATTGAATATATTAAACAGGACAGCTATGATAAACTTCGAGCTACCTACTTTGATAGCTTTATATGTACTATAAAATCGTACATAGGAGATGTGTTATTTACATGTAAAAAAAAAAATTCGACGAAGTCATGTAAAAAAAATGTGAGAGCGCGCTTTTTACTGTAGGCACGCCAACGCACACTTGTGCATGTTTTAACGTATGGCCTCAAGGTTACATTTTTATAGTTGCTTCTTTTACATTTTTATACTTGCAAGTGTCCTGTTTGCGGCCCTTGTCCTTGAAAAGCAGTCTTGTAGGTCGCCCCAGGCCTCATGCGCTGCTATGAGGTATCGCCGGTGCAATCAGTGTTGCGACAGGGTGATGTCGCGCATGGGATCGCAGCACACAGCGTGTCAGTCAGGGCTAGGTACTTTAAAAGGAATCAAGCGACACTGGTGCATAAGTATACCCCTTTCGTGAACTGTTTCACTCCAGTAACGTTTTATTTATTTATTTATTTACTTATTTAACTTGACTATTTAAATTGTAAAAAAACAGACAACCATTGTCTCATTTGTAGTGCAAAAGACTTGACTACGGCTATAAATAAAACATTCCTTCGGTGTCTGTTTTTTGCTTTTTACAAGGTTTTATTCAGTTTCACCTGTCCCGTTGTCTGTCTGTCTGTCTGTAGTCAAATCTTGCAAGTTAAATTCAACCAACTTACAGTAGTCGGGTTGACTTGAAATTTGGCATACGTATTTACGTAAATTGCGTGACAATACAATAATCTGGTAGTGACATCCTGGTAGTCCAGCCAGGATCGTGTTCGCAGGACGGAACTCTTCAACGGATAATGGCATTGCCTTATAATTTGTAATGCAAATGCAGTTTGGGTGGCAATGCAAGTAAAGTCGACAGAAAGTACAGTCAGCAAAAAAGCTTTAAAAATGATTTTTTTACCACAAACTTATTATTTATTTTATTTGCTGCCCTGTCCCTTAAAACTAAATTGATGGTAACTTCAAGCCTCGTGCGAAGCCGTGCATGAGGGTATCGCCAACTCAATCAGCGCAGCGATCGGATGACGTCACCTTCATCGCGCGTGATTGAATCCGTCGGTTATTAATACTTGTTAGGTTGTACAAGTCTTTATTTGCACCTTTTACTTGTGATGGAGGTAGTTACATATCCATATATACCTTCTGTAAAGGTACAACCATTATATGTTACCTCAACTTGGTGAAGAAGTCTGACAAAAGCCAAAATAGACAAAAAAGTCCGGAAATGTGGTATTAAACAGGTAACAGCGTGTGCGGGGATGTAACTAAGTATGTTACCATGTTAGTCAATAGTCATTTGTTGCATAAAAACTAAATATTTAGGTTTAATTTATTGAAAAAATTCAGACTGCTTAGTTGAGTAGTTGGACGAAGTCCTGACGAAAGATACATAATATTTGGACAAATCCCAATCTCTATGTAGACCGTTTGAATAAATTTCAAGACAAATTTTGTATAACTATACATACACAATTGACAAAAATTGAGATATATATGTAAGTACAAAGGTGAACTGAAAAAGGGATATAATTAACATGTATCAAAGTTTTAGATACATGTACAAAAAAGACATTTAAATAGTAGAAACTGGTCATGTTCATGATTATAATTTAAGTAAGAAATAAATTAAATAAGAAAACCCACATTAGGTATAGTTTGACCGCTATTAGGGCTTGTCACATAATTTGTCGGGTGAAAGATAATTGTAATCCACGGTACAGTATAATTTGTTTAGTTTCGGGAGGCGAAGACCCTTTGTGGACAGCCAGCACGTGCCTTACTCTTTCATTTACTGCCAAATTAACCATGTCTTTAGTTGATTGCGTACGTAAAAGTTGTAACGCGTTTAATCTTTTAGCTTCGACTGTCATTAAGAGTGCGTGACCGGAAACAATCCAAAATGCTTTTATTAACCTACGATACACGAAGTCATAATTGCTTCACATATATCCAAATATGTAATAGTTATCGTTTTTCTGGAGGCGATACATTTATATTTTCTTTTTAACTGTCCTTTTTAGGGTTCCGTAGCCAAAATGGCAAAAACGGAACCCTTATAGTTTCGCCATGTCTGTCTGTCTGTCTGTCCGTCCGCGGCTTTGCTCAGGGACTATCAATGCTAGAAAGCTGTTATTTTGCATGAATATATATGTAAACTATGCCGACAAAATAGTACAATAAAAAAATGTAAACCCCCCCCCTCCTCTAAAATCTACACCGGTTTGTGGAAAAATTTGAAAAAATTCAGGATGGTAGTAAGTATATCAAACTTACAAGGAAAAATATAACGGTTAAGTTTTCATAATAATTATTAGTAGTTTACGATTAAAATAGCAGCCTAAGGCAAGGTTACTCAAAGTGGGGTACGCGAACCCCTAGGGGTTCGCTATTCGACGGTAGGGGGTTCGCGACAATGTTTACGTGACTCCAAAAACCACCAGGCTGCAAGACTAGCAAGATGATTAAGATTGGTTTTTGGACACTTTTTGTATTTTTTATTTTTAGTTTCTCCATCAGTCAATTTTATTACTTTCTTTGGGGGGTAGGGGTTCGCTATCGGCTAGAAACTTTAACAGGGGTACGTGGAGCCATAAATTTGAGAAACCCTGGCCTAAGGTATAAAAAATATACCTGAACTTGGAATATTCCGTACAAAATACGAAATCCTTAGAAAAATATTACTTTATTTTGTCGTAAAGGCTACGGAACCCTATTTCGGGTGTGTCCGACACGCTCTGAGCCGGTTTTTTTTTAATTTGACTCTGCCAGACACTGACAAAATATATATTTTCTTGTAACAGGTGTCAATAAATTTATGTAATTAAGAAGTTAACACTTTAAGGGATAACGTCTATCTAGCTTGATAAATTTGCTTTTCTGAATACTACTATTTTTTTTTTGATGTTGTGTATCCTACTGGTTATATTTTACGTGCAATTTGAATATTTAATTTTTCTATCTACTTTATGCAATTTTTAAGTAAACCAAAACATATTATTAAAAAACGTTTAGCGTTGATCACAAAAGGGAACTAATTATCGCTAAGAAGTTGAACAGAAGACCTTGAAATTATGTCCCAATTTGAGTCTTTCTGCGAGGTGCAAGCGCTTGCAGTTACTCTTTAATTAAATTTGAATCGCAAAGTTAGATAATAGTTGGTCCTGTGTAGTTTGCAGGTATTATTTGTCCCGTATTTAGGTGTAAAACTAATAGTTTTTTGTGCAACAAGAGAGAAAAGTTTTTCCTGTGAGAGTTGATTTTGAATCCCAAGTAAGCGAAGGATTCTAAGATTTACGAACGTAGCGAGTGATTTTAGGTTATAATCCTGAGAGCAGCGAGGGATTCAAGCACACGAGATGCAAAAAAAAACTTTGATCTCGTGTGACACACAACTTTTCACCTCGGCAGCGAGAATATTCCTGAGAACGCGATTCCGAGAAAAAGGGTCTTGACGGACGGACGGACGGACAACAAAGTGATCTTATAATGGTTCTGTTTTTCCTTTTGAGGTACGGAACCATAGAATGACTGGTTCAATTTTACTTTATAGATAATTCATGAATTTATACAAAATACAAATAAAAAAAAAACAAATTCGCTGCACAAATAGTGGTAGAAAAGGTTCATTGTATTAAACAAAGCTAACGGATCATTGAGACGTGAAACTGTCAGTACAGGGTACCTATTGGACAACAGCGTAGTGATTCGCTGCTAATAAAACGGGGAAAATCTTGCCAGTTCCAGTAGCGACCGTATTCTGATCGCTACTGCGATTCAACGGTTAGGTACAGTAAAGTTCGTAAACTACTGAGCAAAAATTTGATCAAAAATATCTGAACACGCTTCTACGCCGTTAACAATAGAGTTTTTGATCAAATGTTTGCTTAAAAGTTTAAAAACTCGACTGTACTTTAGCAACAGTCACAAAAAGAAAGAAAATAGAAAATAGATTTTTCAGTACAGTTAAATCATTGATCATAAAAATATTCGCAGTTTATATAATGCGTTGCTAGAGAATTCTACATCAACAATGTGAAGAAGCTCGATAGGTTATTTAAATAAAAAAACCGGCCAAGAGCGTGTCGTACATGCCCAGGATAGGGTTCCGTAGCCATTACGAAAAATCAAATAATATTTCTCTAAGGATATCTTCAGGAATCTTCCAAGTTTAGGTATATTTTATGCCATAGGCTGCTTATTATTCTCAAGCAATATTAGCGGCTATAACTTTCCTTGTAAATTTGATATATTTACTAGTTTTCTGATTTTTTTCAAAATTTTCCACCCAACAGTTTATATTTTAGAGGGGGATGGACGCACGATTTCAATGAAAATTTGCACTTTAAAGTTGAATATTTCGCAAACAGATCACTGAATAGAAAAATGGTCTTAGCAACCCCCCAATGGTTTCAAAAGACCTATTCAACAATACCCCACAATATAGGGTTAGATAAGAAAAAAAACACCCCCACTTTACGTCTATGCGAGGTACCCTAAAAAATGTTTTTATACTTTTTTTATTGTACCACTTTGTCGGCGTGACTGATATGTATATTCATGTCAAATTACAGCTTTCTAGTACTAACGTTCTCTGAGCTTACCCGCGGACAGACAGACGGACAGACATGGCGAAACTATAAGGGTTCCTAGTTGACTACGGAACCCTAAAAACAAATTTTATTCGGAAAACAGATTTCACACAGTTACTGCAACTAATGATAAGTTCAAACTATTTATTATTTTCAATATGTATAATCTCTGCTCTGTTTTTTTTTCTTCATTTGTGCGGAAACTGTGATCATAACGTTTTGCTCGTTTTTTGTGATAAGACGATAATATCTTTGACGCTAGCTCCGCCTATCATCATTGCTACCCATATGCTAAACATTCAAAAGTGTAAAAAATGTGAAACTGTGAAATTCAATGTAGGTATGTACAAAGTTACATAAGAATCGATTAACTATCTAGTTAAAAAAACTTATTGCAAGATTAATATCACGGGACAATTCACACCAACTGACCTAGTCCCAAAGTAAGCTTAGCAAAGCTTGAGTTATGGGTAGGTACTAACTAAGCAACGGATAAATATAATTATATAGATAGATACCTACTTAAATACATATTAAACACCCAAGACCCGAGAACACATTCGTATTTTTCATACAAATATCTGCCCTGACACGGGAATCGAACACGAGACCACAAGCTTCGTAGTCAGGTTCTCTAACCACTAGGCCATCTGGTCGTCATTTGAAGCAATTTGAAACAATGAAACAAATATACGAGCTAAAAAACGATTATTTATAAATTAGATTAAGTATACTTTATTAACTTATTAACATAACTTATGTACTTTATTAACATAATTGTAAGCAAATTATGTAAGTACAGGGTGGGGTCTATAACAGGAGCAAATAATTAAAACAGATTATCTGGTTGAACTGAAAGATATTAGTTCAGCGACTTAAAAATAATAAGTGTTTTAATTAGTGTTTTTTTTTTTCAAAGAAGCGAAGCAGAGCAAAATTTCTGATGTTTGTGGTGTGGCAGGCGACGTCAGTTGGGCTATAGGATGGTGTACAGTTAGCAGCAGAAGTGGATGAGCATTTTCGGTGCTCAAAATGACACACTGCTCTACTGCCAAGGTAGTAGAGCAGTGTGCAGCAGCAGCACAAGTGCTCATAAGCTTCAGCTGCTTAGTGTACGTTGATAATACAATTTTATTCGTATGAAAAAGGGAAAATCTAAAGACTCCATTATTTTCAAAAGTAATTAAATAATAGGTAATTACCATTGAGCAGTAGAAACTAAAATTAAATTTCTTGCTCCAGTTGCGGAGCCCCGGTATAAAAAGGAAAATTGACAAACTCTAATACCTCATCTTAACCGAATAAGAGTGTATCATTGTTCGCTTGCATAATGAAACTGTCGCCCGGTGGGAAGGGAACCATTCAAATGAATTTGCAGGACGGGGCGACAGGCCTTTTCACACCATTCACAACACAGTATTTTTACAAGCCTTTGTACAAATCATCTGTGGAAAGCGATATCCTGTCTGAAGGAATATGTAGAGCTATAAGATGCCCTTACTATGGTATATTATAAATGCGAAAGTGTATGTTTATTTGTCACGCTTTTACGCCTAAAGTAGTCATCCTCCTGAATTGAGTCGAGTATAGTCCTGATGAAGTTTGATATGGAGATAGTGAAATTCTGAGAAGGACATAGGATAGTTGTTGTTGGACAATTGTACGTGTCATCTCCCAGCCATATACGTCCCACTGCTGGGCACAGGCCTCCTCTCAGAACAAGAGGGCTTGTACGTGTATAAATACAAAATTACTTTGTTTGTTAAATGAATTCTTTGTAGACAGAGTCGCGGGCTATGCCAGTAAACGTATATTTAAAACCGACCAAGAGTGTATCGTACATGTACAGGACACGTACAGGTTCCGTGGTCGTTACGAAAAAATCCAGTAATATTTTTCTAAGGATTTTGTATTTTGTGCGGAATTTTCCAAAGTAGGTATATTTTATAAGTTAGGCTGCTAAATAAAGCTCCTCATTCTGAGAGGAGGCCTGTGCCCAGCAGTGGGATTTATATAGGCTGGGATGATGATGATGACTAAAATCATGTTTTTTTTCAAAGTTTCAAGAAGATTTTCGGGACTAAGGGTTTTACATTGGTTGTGTGTGTTCGTTTTAGATTATATATGACATCAACGTTGGTTCCATTGCTCCCTAAATGTAACGTTCTGAAAAGCACAATAATGTAATATATAGCAATCACAACTGCCCACGTCATTTTCGCGGAATTTTGTAAATGGGTTCGGAAATAAAAAGGAACAGCGGACGGAAATACATTCTGGGCGTAATTATAGTCTCGATTTGCGTCAGCAAAGTGTGCTGCGTGTTTTGGCTACAAAATTTAATCTCAAAATTAATTTCTAATTAGACACCTCATTTTAGACCGTTTTAATTTAAATCTATACTAATATTATAAAGAGGAAAACTTTGGATTTTTGGATGTTTGTTACGAATAAACTCAAAAACTACTGGACCGATTTTAAAAATTCTTTCACTATTAGAATTCTAAAGTATTCCAAAGTGCCATAGGCTATTTCTTGTTTTTTTTTTGTTACGAATTAACTCAAAAACTACTGGACCGATTTTAAAAATTCTTTCACTATTAGAATGCTAAAGTATTCCAAAGTGCCATAGGCTTTTTTTTCTGGCTCGTGCGGTTTATGCATCCGCCACAGACGCGTTAAGGTAAGGAAACGAAATCAATAAAAAATACGAATTCAACAGGAGAAGATTACATGGGATTAAAGCGAAAGAAATAAAGATATTTTACATAGGTGCACATGATAAATTAAATTTAGTGAGATGAGGAAACCCAAACCAACAAACATCAGACTTGACCAGTTTAAAATTAGCAAGGTTGGCGGCCATAGGCCATATTTATTAACAGAAAAAATTAGAGTTCCGTACTAAAACTACAATAATGTAACTCAGTGTAAAAAAAAGTTGCCATAAAACATCTTTCATCGCATGTGCTGTAGAAACTATTGATTATAGAACAAAAAAAATATTTACGATTTTAAAGAAGAATCAAGATCTACAAAAAACTTCGCGATACCATATGTCCAACTATTGTAGTTGTCACTATAGCTACTTATTTACATTTTAAAGTTGACAGAAATGACGACTATCAGACCATGTTATCCATACCTTTGTGTTAATCCTTATCTAAATAAATAATTCTATATTCAAGACGGTCTTATTACCTGTAGATAACTTTTTGAATTATTCAAATCGGACATTCCATTCAAAAGATATTACGAAATTAAAAATATCAATCTAACCAAAAAATGCAGTTACTCTACGTTGACGCGCCCCGGCCACAATACATGTATTGTGCCCCGGCTCCGTGCGTGTCGGGTGTAGTTTTTGGGAAATTGAGCTGAAAGATGTGTGTGAAGTGCCCTTGATTAGAGACCTTACAATACAATACAATACAAAGACTCTTTATTGTACACCAGACATAGTAAGCGATACAGAAAACAGATACACAGAAAAAAATATTACAAGGTGAGCAATAGGCGGCCTTATCGCTTAAGAGCGATCTCTTCCAGGCAACCTTTATAGAGTTCAGTGCCCAAAGGATAATAAAAACGGGACCCTATTACTAAGACTCCACTGTCCGTCTGTCTGTCTATCACTAGGCAGTATCTCATGAATCGTGATAGCTAGACAGTTGAAACTTTCACAGATGATGTATTTCTATTGCCGCTATAACAACAAATACTAAAAATAGAACAAATTAAATGTTTAAGGGGAGCTCCCATAAAACAAAACAAACGTGATTTTTTTGCTCGATATAATAACGGCAAAAGGTACCTATTTATTTGTATAAATGTACTTTAAAAATAAATAAGTAAATTTAAATAAAACAAACATTTAAGGTGGGCTCCCATATAGCAAACGTGTTTTTTGCCGTTTTATGCTAATGTCTAATGTTGTATAGGTACGGAACCCTTCGTACGAGAGTCCGACTCGCACGTGGCCGTTTTTTTTTTACTTTGCCCGTGCGAAGCCGGGGTGGGTCGCTAGTTCACGTAATTATTCTCCAGTTTCCACCTGTTTTCATTTATTTAGATTGTATTGGCCTTGCGACAAAGAAGTTAAACTCATCATAGACAGCCTAAAATTATAGTTTCCTACTGGCAAAATGTATGTTATTAAATACATGTTCAATAATTGTCTAAGTTTTTGTGATAACACGGTTAAAAAGTTGTGCGGAATTATAAATAAAAGTTGAGTCATCCATTTAAGCATTATTACGACCAACTTTTCCAAGTCTAAGGTTAACTTGATTAAAATATTGCGACTTAACTTCCGCTCTCTAACAGGCCGGAGAAATCGAATAAAACTATAAATTTTATGTTAAATTCCTTAGTAATATTAAAGAAGTCACTTACATAATTGGTTAGGGACTCACTGTAAAGTTACTCAAACTAGCTATACTGGAATATATAAACATTTGGCTGTTGGACCCCTCTTCTTTTTATCCTTACTTTTTGTTTCAAATAAGAGTTTCATGTAGCAATAACGTATATACTTAGTATAAAGCGCAGTTTAGATAAGTATAGACGTAACAACCTAAGTTTCTGCCTAAGCCTAAGCCGGCCCACGAAAATGTTAACCTCAACGGGAACTTTGTTATTGTAATCGACTAAGTAATCGTCGATGAGTGAAAACCTGTCAGTCAGTCTATGAGCATTTAAGTAAAAAAAAATGAACATAAATCGCCGGTTATTATATTTTTAAGTCATCATTATCATCACAATGAGTATTTTTTTTAACTCATCATCATTAATTTAAGAGCTTAGCTCTTGTCGGTGGAGTAGTCGCCACTCTTTTCGGTTCTCTGCCAGCGTTTTCAGCTCCTGATACGACATGACATTGACTTTTTCCTTGGCTTGATCTATAAATGACCCTTCTATTCGCCCTTCCAAAATAGTTTTTATGTAACTGTCATGTCGTATCAGATGCCCTAGCATTTTTTTTAACTAATTGGCGTAAAATATTAAAGTCAGTGCAGTTAACAACTGAACTGACTTACAAAAATTTAAAAGTGAATACATCCTAGCGCCATCTAGGATCCTGTCAAGTAAGCCGTGTGTTACCTGGAGTCACAGAACGATCTGCACATTATCTCGCGGAAGCCTTAACAAATCCAAGCTTCGTCGTATGTAGTATCTGGCGTTGGCCGCCAGGTGTCGTTTTGAGGAATAACATTATGATTCTGGCAGGAAATATGAAGAAGAATTTCCGCATACGTTTCTTACGAAATAAATTTAGTTTATACATTCTGATTTTTGTGTGAATTTTCGGTCCCTAAGCTGTTTTTGATAGGGTACGGTGATAATTAAACAAAAAAATCTAGTTACACTGTGTAAAGCAGCGTTTCCACCAGAGTTGTGCGAAGATGTGTTGCGAGGAATATGTTTTCATTAAACAATAGAAACTCTTGATTTACCTCGCCTCGCTCCGCTTAGCTGTTTCCACCAGAGATGCGCTGTGCGAGGATGTGTAAATGAAGCGTATCTATTGGTTAATGAAAAACATATTTTCTCACATTATTGGTGGAAACACAGCTTAAAAGTAAATACTTACTTAAATGATGAAGAAATAATTTTCTGCTTAGCTATCCTACTAAGATCTCTATGGCGACCAAGGGGAATTAAAACATTATTGGCAAGTGACCCGGGGCTATTGTAGCTGGGGGATATTGTATCTGAGCCGTCTGATCGCATCCTTACGACGCCATGTTCGCCATGTTCATGTGTGTTGTGTGAAGACAGTCTTCTGGCGAACACAACGCAAAATGGCCGAGAAGAACATGGCGTCGTAAGGACGCCATCAGACGGCTCAGATACAATATCCCCCCAGGCTACAATAGCCCCGGCTCACTATATATTTCAGTGACGAATACGTAAAGCATCCTGAAATGAAGAACAACAATAAGTACCTATACGGTATAGGTATTGTTGTTCTTCATTTCAGGATTTAGAATAATAATTTTAATTTGTATATTACTTATATTATATGCATTTTTTTAATAACGAAACCTATAACTTCATGACCCTAAACAATTAAATATGTTAATAATACTAGACGCTTTAGAACTTTTCCAACAAACTTCATCACAATATGACCTAAAATAATATACCTTTGTTATTGTAGATAGACTAGTGTGGAGAAAAGCTATAATAATACAATAATAATAATTGTAGATATTGTTGGGCTAGTATTACATTTTGTAACAAATCACGATGACATCCTTTGTAGATTCCCACGACGGTTCTCTATCGTTTGCCCGAATTTCATATACCCGAATGTATCGTTTTCTAGAATTTTCATTTGCCATAAAGTAATTTATTTCTGAAATAGTAATTTCTTCATAGTGGATATTAAACTAACCTTACCTAACCTACTGCATTATATATGATGACATTTAAAAAAATCCTGAAAACAGCACGGTTCTATATATTTTATGGCAAACGTTGGTATGGCAAGTGAAATTCGGGCAAATGAAATTCGGGCAAGTAAAGGAAAACGGGTTGTTAAGATTCACTTTTTCTCAAAAATATTCGTATTAACCTTTTTATGTTCAACATATCATTTGGGGCGACGTTTGAGGGAGAAGGGCAACGACCCCCGCTCAGGGCCCTGGTTAGTTCAGCAGGTCTCCATTGCTATTCAGCGGGGCAACGCCGCGGGTGTAGTGGGGACCTTTGGGTCGGGCAGGACACTGGGCGGGGATTGTATATGTTAAAATTTGTTATGTTTTTTTGTTTATATGTATAGTTTATAAGGTTTGACGAGGCTTGTTGCGGATGTATCAATGTGTTATTTCTATATATTTTTTTTAATAATTTGACGAAGCATGTGGATATTAATATTAAGATTTGCATGTTGTTTTAATTTTGGTTAACATTGTTTGTATAAGTAATTTAATTTTCTTTAATAAAGTGCATAATTATTATAAGTTATTGTTAGAAAGTTATGTTTAATACAGTTAAAAATTATTCCATTTTTTAAATAATTACTTATTTTCCAATAGGCATGCGATGCGATAGAAAGAAGCATAATAAAGTAGGCACGATTCTTATGCCTAAACGTCACTTTTGTACGACAGAGAAGCTTCTGTACTTGTACTATTCCTTATTTTGTGGTGATACCATCAGCAATTTTTTTTAATTTTTGCAGCTTCATCTTTCATTAGCCAGTCTCTATTTGGTTGTATGAAGAACACCCATGCACAAAATATTATTGCATTAATATCTGCCACAGCGGAGGGTGCAAAAATATCTGACACGTCCTACTGACCCTAGTGATAGACTCGTATGCACGCTTTGTTGTGTTGTGTCAGATAATGGGGAATGGATGAAAATTTTAACAAACGCTTGAAACTTTTTTTACGATAGTAATAATCTTTCTAATTAACAGAAAAAAATATCAAATTTTTAAGTGGCATCAATTAATTTTAAAAAATGAAAGAGTTTTTTACCGCCAAATTGGGATGTCCCAATTTTTGACAATATATAATAAATCGAAAAGTATTTGGAGAAATAGGCTTTGTAAAGTGTTTTCAGAAATAAGATTCCAAAAATGTGATAAAAACTGAATTAAATAAACAAAATGTAAGTAATGACCCTCATTTGACCCCTGCAGTGTCCCGTCACAAAGGCAGTTATAAAGCAGGTCTACACTCTTAAGCAAATTGACAGTTTGAAATGTTGCTGTCCTGCTTATAATAAAAAAGAGCGACAAAGATAGAACTTTAATCACATGATGCGCACCCGGCTTTAAACAGTTGTCAGTTATCGTAAAGTCCGAAATGTATACGAGTATTTCCAATGTATTTTTACAAATTAAATTATTAAATTACGTCGTTACAAGTAAATACAAAAGAATTTAAATGTCACATTTTAATAAAAATATCTATTTACTATCACTCCATTAAACAAACATAGCAATAATCGAAGCTAAAAGAAGAGAAATAAATAAAATTATTTTGTCATGGTTCATTTAGGACTCTAAGCCATGCTTGAATTATTGACAAATTGTAATGCCACAGATTATGTTATGTACGACCTGAATTTTTCTAGGCAATGGAACGTGGCTGTCTCACTGTGACGTCATCCAGCGTATTTCGTACAAAAATTATAAAAAAATAAATACTCATCCAAATTCAAAATCAATGAAAATGATATCTTAAAATATCCTATTCTTTCCAAAAATAAAATAAAAACTATAGGTTATTTTTTTTGGTGCATCCCAATGAGGGCTATCGCGTATGAATTCGCCGTTAGAGGCGCTAGTGTAGCGTGAGGTCTCCGAAAAATCAAATCTCATAGTTTTTGGGTGAGCTACGCGGGTTTATTTATAATTAGAATAATTTTGTAAATATTTAGCATTCCATCATCATCCCAGCCTATATACGTCCCACTGCTGGGCGCAGGCCTCCTCTCAGAACAAGAGGGCGTGGGTTATAGTTCCCACGCGGGCCCAGTGCGCATTGGGAACTTCGCACGCACCATTGAATCGCTTCGCAGGTTTGTGCAGGTTTCCTCACGATGTTTTCCTTCACCGCAAAGCTCGTGGTAAATTACAAATGTAATTCCGCACATGAATTTCGAAAAATTCAGAGGTGCGAGCCGGGGTTTGAACCCACGACCCTCTGCTTGAGAGGCGATAGGTGAAACCACTAGGCCACCACGGCTTTACTAGGCCACCACGGCTTCCCACTAGGCCACCACGGCTTCTAATATTTAGCATTACCTGAAATTAATTATGGCAATTATGCGTTACGGGGCATTGAATGTGTGTGTTTTGAGACAGTTTTGTCTTTCGGAAACTTTTGTCATCCTTTTTTTCCGAACAAAACGAGACTACGCAACACTGTAGTTGCTCGATATTTTTATGGTATGGTTTTAAGGTGTATTAAATATGATTTTAATCTAAACTTTGTTTTCACGCTCATAATACAGACTTTGAAAGCCACACTTAAAAACCTCACGCAGTGGCGCCATCTAGAAAGACAAAAAACGATAGCCCTCATTACGACAGTCCGGTCGGTTAAGGGTTGTTCCATAGTCCAGAATAAAAAACATTAAATAAGAATTTATGTGTATTTGACTCAATCGTTTTGACAAGTGACGCTCTTTACCGGCTCGAATAATACCGAAATGGAAATACTGACCCTGAACTAAAAGAATTTCCTTGCTCACCCGCGACCTTACGATAGCTAAGCTTATGCAAAATATGCGTGTTCATGCAGTTCCTCCACCTCCACACTGTAAGAACACGCACAAATCACACAAACCCATCTATCACCACCACCACACTACACTGACGCGTTTCGAACTCAACCAGAGCTCATCTTCAGAGTGACACAACCGTACACCATGCTACCAGTTGTTAGACACCGCGAGTATGGACCTCCGCAAAGTAACGCCTGATTCAATAAATTAATACTGACTCTGTTTTTCATCTACACACCCATAGAAGCTTATGTCAGTTTCTATAGGCGTGTACATGAAAAACAGGGTCGGTATTTCCATGTCAGTATTATTAGGCCCGGTAAAGAGTGTCACCCGTCAAAACGATCGAATCAAAGCAAAGTCCGTGTTCGATATAATAATGCGTTCAGGGTACTGTTGGGGCTGCCACGGTTCTGTAGCGTATCCGGGATGTTCGCTGAAGCGCGCGTGGACTGTTTTTACTCCACCATGCGCTAGAGGTGCGTCTCTGGTGCGCAGGGTGCGGGGCAGCGCCAACAGCGTCCTGAACATGATCACGAGCAGATGGGACTGCCCGTATATAAAACGCTGTTGTGCCATCTCTAGTGGGATGGTTAAATACTTTCATGAATTTAATTTAATTTTGTTTTTATTTATTTTTTATTTTATTTTATTTATTGTAAGTTTTACTAACATAGGTTAAATAAATTGCTTGACAAAATGAGTCGTAATGTTATTTGAATAAATGAATTTAATTATTATTATTATTATTTAAGTCAAATACACATGAATTCTTTTTTAATGTTTTTTCTTCTGGACTATGGAACAACCCGTAACCGGACTGTCGTAATTTGGCGGAAAAGAAAGCTCTTTCATCTTTTTAAATTGATTGATGCTACTTAAAAACCTGTTAATTTTTCTGTTTATTACGAGGAGAAAGGTTATTCCTATTGATATAAAAAGTTTCAAGGGTTTCTAAATTTTTCAGACATTCCCTATTGTGCTGGTGACTGTACATGTGTACATTGATAACAGTATTTAATTTGTATGAAAAAGGGAAAATCTAAAGACTTCATTATTTTTAAAAGTCGCTGAACTAACGTGGTTCAGTTTGACTAGTACGATCTGTTTTTATTATTTGCTCGTATTACAGGCCACACCCGTATTGTGTACTCTACTGTTAATATCGAACCATGATTGAATATGGCCCACAATTATTTGGTGTACAATTATCCCTTTGAGCGTTTAGGCTTAAATACAGCTTACACCTAAATTATAGGCTGCTAATTCTATGCACTAATTGTACGAAAGAGATTTAATGAAGCCTTCCACTTATGCGCGCCGAATGCAAATGAACGCATTGTCCTGCCTGAGAAGCAAACAAGTGGACGTGACACATTGGAGCTGCACACTGAATTATTAAACACAACGCATTCATACCATTTTAAACTCGAGCATAGAGAAACGCCTGACAATTAAACAGGAAAACATTTTATTTTATAGTCTTACATAGAATTAACGTGACAGTTGTATCAAATAGGAAATTGGGTTATTATTAGAGAGTTGAAACAAAGTAAGATACTCGTAGTGTTATGTTAATGGTTACACGATTTATGTTAGAAGCATGTGACTGCGTTGAAGTAACATCGGAGCACGCGGCCGCGGCCCGAAGCGCCGGCCTGCCCCCTCCGCTGAAGCGCGCTCTGCCAACATTTAAGCATAACAAAATTAATATCTTCCTGTTCCTTCCTGTAAATATTACGAAAAACTGCGCAGTATACACACTCTCATCTATGACTGCGCAGGGGGTGACTCTAGCACAAACCGCATCGACATCTGACTGTGCCGTCATATAAGGTACATATTAAGATGTCAATGACAAACCGTAAACAAACCGTCATGACATCGTCAGTTCTCTTTATAGTTTGTGGCCATGAAAGAAAGAAAGAAAAAAACACAGACATATTAATAGTAGAGAAGATTGGCACCATTCGTACACGGGGATCCTTCATACAGTCACTACTACAGATTGTCAGAATAGCGTATTTGTTACGGCTTTTCGGGTGTGTAATGTGTTTTCGCATGCTCAAAGTATAGTAGATTATTGTCGTGGCCTGGAAGTAGGCAATTGCTGGCTGAGTATGAGAATTAAACGGACGAGCTTGCGAGTCCGTTTAACTAAAACGAAGCCAGCAATTGCTACTCCAGCCGAGACTAATATAAAGCTTTTCTCAAAAATGGTGAATAATTCTGAAATACAACAAACTTTTTCTCAAAAATATTATAAAATTTAATTTTATTCCAATATTTTTCTTATGCTTTCCGCCTTTTTTCATTAATAAACTGCAGGTGTATTTTTCCACCGAAAACACCACAAGCTATTTCAGAAAATTTGCAAAAATGGTCCGGAATTATAAGAAGAAAGAGACTAGGTGTACAAATATAAATGAAGAAAATATGTCTGCGGCGATAAAAGATGTTTTAGAAGGAAACTTATCTTATAGAAAGGCAGCAGATAAACATAATATTAAGGTTTCTACTTTGGAGAGTCGGATAAAAAAAAAGATAGGTAATCCTGATGATGATGGCATGAACCGCAGTATATATCAGTCAAAATACACAATTTACCAAGTATTTTCTACTGAAGAAGAGTCACAATAGAACGAATATATATGAAAAAAGTTCAAAAATGCATTACGGGCTCACGATATTGCAACGTAAATATCTGGATTGGATAGTCATAGATGTACAATACAAAGACTCTTTATTGTACACCAGACATAGTAAGCGATACAGAAAACAGATACACAGAGAAAAAAAAATACAAGGTGAGCAATAGGCGGCCTTATCGCTTAAGAGCGATCTCTTCCAGGCAACCTTTTTTACAGAAAGAAGGAAGGACTAGTTTACAACAGGTGGTGCATCAAAAGTAGATCAGAAAATTTAAACGTAACAGCAATACATCTACGAATACATACATAATTATATCGTACATATAATATACGTCCAAAATAAATATAGGTAGTGAGATAAACAGCAACAAATAAATAAATAAATTATAATAAGGCTAATAATTACAAGATGACAGATACTGCTCCTTAAGCATAGATTTAAATAGTGACAAAGACTTTGCGCGTCGTAAGTCAATCGGCAAGGAGTTCCACAACCGAATAGCCTGGCTGGACAGTATAAGAATATACCTACATAGAATTTGGAGTTAGATAGAGGCACGGAAAGGAGAAAGTTCTGAGAGCATCGAATAGAAGTTACGTAGCTAAATCGCTCTTTGAGGTAGCGAGGAGTTGCAGGGTTAAAGAGAATGCCGTAAAGAAGGTGGAGAATGTGAGAGTTACGGCGAAAGCGGATTGGGAGCCACTTGAGCTGTGATCGAAAATTAGAGACATGATCGAACTTACGTAGACCAAATATAAACTGAATGCATAGATTTTGAATTCGCTCAAGTTTGTTAAGCTGCTCTTCTAAGAGATCGGGATAACAAATGTCAGCATAGTCGAAAATAGGGTGCAGTAAAGTTTGAGCAAGCGCAACCTTGGTAGCCAAAGGTAGGAAATTCTGAAGCCGTCTTAAAGATCCCACCGCAGCAAACACCTTTCTGCTCACCTCGCACACGTGAGGAGACCATGAGAGAGTGCGGTCGCAAATAACACCCAGGCTCTTGACCTGATGTGCAAACGGTATTAGTACCTACTCCGTCAAAAAGCACCGGTGGCAGAGACGCAAAATCGACTCTTGGGGACAAGTCTCGAGCTACCAATGACAATGACCTGATCTTTGTCGGATTGACAATCAGGCCAAATCGTTGGCTCCATTTTAAAATCTACGTAGTAGGTCAGAGACTTTTAACTTGTACACATTTCCTAATTAGGCCCACTTGCAGTAAACACATAAATCTCGAGTTAGCGTTAAGCTCAGTTTAGTAGTGTCAAATTGTATGGAACTGTCAAGCTTAAGCCTGGATTAACTACTAAATCTAGATTTATTTTTTCCTGCAAGACGGCCTTACCTAATTATAAAGATTTGGTTTAATTTATGTCAAATGCACCAAAAAACTATTTTATGAATGTGCAATTATTACTAAAAGATTGATCTCTTCACATGTTGTGTTTTGTCTATTATTATTTTTTTCTAAGTGATGTATATTTTTTGTTGAGACAAGGTTTTGTCATTTAGTTTATCGTTGGCATGTTTAAGGCCAATAAACACGATTACTACAATTATTTTGCTCTTTTACTTAACCCGTATGAAGCTACCCCACACAGCCTGAATGTTCCTCTATTTATGTACGAATGTACGTACCCCATTGGTGGGGTAGATTCGGACATTTGACAGCTTTTGCTAAAATTAAATTCATTCATTTATTTGAAAAGACTTTAAACTTTTTGAATAAGAAGCGGAACATAATGCTGAGTGCTATAATAACTGACCGAGCAATTTATCTTTATTTATAGATTTTTGAAAAATCAATAAGGGTCAGCAGGACGGCAAGATACGAAGTTCGAATTTTGCACTTCGTAGTATAGGGCCTGGCCTCACCATGTCAGCAGTGTCGAGGTAGGACAAGCGCAGAGGGAGGACCCGCGGGCCGTCGGTCTCCGCGCGAGGCTCCTCACGCAACGCCTTCTGCAACGCGATCAGGATGCGGTCCAGCACCAACGCCGCCCTCTTCTGTGGGATTACCACCTCCTGCGTTGATCATAAAGTAATTTAGTACGAGAAAAGGTAGGTAGTGCCCGGCTTTCTTTTTTTTTTCGTTTTGGCGGGGGCACGATAGTTCCATCAGATATAGCCTACTGAAATTTGGCCATTAAACAGAGAAACGTGGGTTCAAACCCGGACTTGCAGAGTAGATGTCAGATGTCAGAGTTTCTTCTTTCTAGAGGAATTAATTCGTCAAATTAAACTTATCTGGATGAAAGAAAACAGTGCGAGAAAACCTACAAACTCCTGGGAAGCAATTCAATTTGTGTGTGAATCCACATTCACACACAATATTTCTTCTATTAAACTGTACTACTTTTGTCCCCTCGCTGACGGAACAGAATAACAACAAGAAATAATTGATTCACCCACCTATCATAAGCAGGCCCCTCTTCCCCGCACTGGGCATACTGGGCACGTGCCCAAGGCCCCGCGGTGGATTGGGGCCCCCTTGTCCCTACTCCATTACCAAACGATAACCGATAAGTAGCTACTCAACTCTCGCCTGAAAATCAGGCTTACTCGTACCGAATGCATGCAGCATGTTGTGCCCAGGGCCTCTAATAGGTGAAAGACGGCCCTGATCATAAGGTCGCGGTTGAGCAAAATAACCCCTCGATTGTTTATACGTAGTTCAATAATGAAATTGACAAACTGGTAAGCATTAGACAGGGCCATTTATTCATGCTGTGGTATATTATTATGTGACCTATTTAATTAAAGCTTAACCATTATCCCTTCTTAATGACTTCAGTAGTTAATAGATTCGGGGGTTATTTTGCGAAATATATTCAGAAATTAGGAAAACCCAGTTTGTTGTATAACTTGTATAAGCACAGAATTGGTAAAGTAACTATCCGTTACCCTACCCCCAGAAATCCTACAAAGTTGTATAGTTGTCTCTCTTTGACCTTCCACTTGCTTTACCATTATTAGGACAGTTAGGTTCTACAGTAATCCATACTATCCATACTAATACTAATATTATAAATGCGAAAGTGTGTGTGTTCGTATGTTTGTGTGTATGTTTGTCCGTCTTTCACATCGAAACGGAGCAACGGATCGACGTGATATTTGGCATAGAGATAGTTTATGGGCCAGAGAGTGACAAAGGCTACTTTTTATCCCGGAAAATGCACAGTTCCCGAGGGAACAGCGCGCGATAACCGAATTCCACGCGGGCGAAGCCGCGGGCAAAAGCTAGTAATATTATAATGCGAAAGTGTGTTTGTATGTTTGTCCGTCTTTCATGTCGAAACAGAGCGACGTATAACGTCTTTTTAGGCATAGAGATAGTTCATGGGCCCGAGAGTAACATAAGCTACTTTTTATCCCGGAAAAATGCACGTTTCCGAGGGAACAGCGCGCGATAATCGAATTCCACGCGGGCGCAGCCACGGGCGTAAGCTAGTATTATAAATGCGAAAGTGTGTTTGTATATTTGTCTGTCTTTCACGTCGAAACCGAGCGACGGATCGCCGTGATTTTTCGCATAGAGATAGTTTATGGGCCAGAGAGTGACATAGGCTACTTTTTATCCCGGAAAATGCACAGTTCCCGAGGGAACAGCGGGCGATTACCTAATTCCACGAGGACGAAGTCGCGGGCAAATGCTAGTTCTTATATGTATATAATCAGAATCTCGGAAACGGCTCAAACGATTTCGATGAAATTTGGTATGTCGGGGTTATCGGATAATGACAGTGTTTAGTTTTGTAACTAAGGGAGCCCATTGCGGCCTATTTACTGAATAAATGATTTTAATTTGAATTTGACAAATCGATCTAGCTTGGTCTTATCTCTGGGAAAACGCTTTTTAACGAATTTTATCCTGAGCAAAGCTCGGTCGCCCAGGTACTCTCCTTTTTAGACGTATATACAGGGTGGGCCCTGTAACAGGAGCAAAAAAAATAAACCCAGGTTCTGCTACTCAACTGGAACTACTTTAGTTCTGCAACATTCAAAAATTAAGTAATTTTATCATCATGTTTTTCCAAACAAATTAAATGTTATTTTCAATGTACGGCATCCAATAGCCTAAATGACATCGCCTGTCACGTAACTAAATGACGGATTTCGCAATACATTGCTTGTCCAATTAAACTTTAAACTATATTAAAACTCATAAATACACGTTATTTTCAAAAGTTGAACTAAATTAGCTCAAGATAAAGAGTGGAAGCTGTGGTTTAATTTTTTGCTCCTGTTACAGGGCCTCACCTTGCATATCAAGTTTACTGCTGGGATTTGTGGTACGTCAAGGCCAAAAATATCGACACGGCCAAAGTTGCAAAAATATGTATACGCGACTCTATGCACTTAACATTAAGGCCGTGTATACATATTTGTGCAACATTGGCCGTGTCGATATCTTTGCCCTTGACTGTACTTGAGATCGTTTGTAATTAATTGCGCTTGTATTTTATGTTCAATTGACCGGGTTTATACATAAATAAAATAATGCAAGCAAATTCCTTGCATTTTATGTTTTTCCTGATTTTTACTTTTTTGTTGTCGTTTAGTTGTTTCAAAGTTTAGTATCATGTTATTTTTGCTTTCCTATACAGCACAACCAATTTTATACTTACTGTAAACCAGAAAATTAAATCGTCGATTGATTTTGTGGTAATGCCACATAATTTCTAAGTAGCGTGTGGGTGGTGATAAATGAGGTGGTTTTCTTTTTTTTTTTTTTTTTTATTCTTGGGAATTTGATGACCAGAATCGGTCGGCGCTCCCGCCCTCGGACATTCGATGCGCTCACCACTGTAGCACTTTACGTTGGCATAAATATTTAATTAATAAATGGGGAGACAACAGAGTGTGATTTTTGTAACTTGTATGCATACAAGATGCTATTTAAAAAACTGAAAACCTGAAAGTAGTTTGCTCGTTTGCTCAGAATCGAGAATACAATCGGTTACAATATATTTAAAATGAGATTGTGTGTGTTCTTTTAAATACCTTATTTACTTACTGTGCCCAATCTAAAATTTGCCAATGCCAATTAAGTGTCTTGGCGAGGTTGCATGCATTTAGATAAGTTAATGCTGGCCGTTTTTCTGTCACTTTAATTTTCTTCTAAAAACCGCGAAGCGGAACTGACGGGTATAAATTATGAGTGCAGAGTTAGAAATCAAGTAGAATTGCTGCGCGCTGTCATCGTTCATCCACCATTACCTCTCATATTTCGTTTTATAGATTTTTTATACCGTACAACGGCAAAACCTACTAGACACTGGCAAAATTGTCCTCCAATGGACAGCGCCATATTTTTCTAAAAAAACAACAACAATATTATTTTAGGTATGTATACATGTTAATGAAATTCTCTACAATAGATTCGTTTATTCGGTTATGGATAATATGTTGTGGACCAAGTGATAAATCGGTGATAAATCCTCATCTCGTCTCCGCGTCATTATCATTAGACGTGTAGGGATTGGTCGATCCCTACACGTCTCCTCTCCGTTCAGCTCATCTCCACATCAATTTTGCAGACATCAAGTTGAATCAGACATCAGTTAACCAAAAATCAGTTGTAATCAAATTGCCCAACGGCCATGTAGCATATTATTAGTATTCATAATAAGCGGACCGGACAATGTGATAAATAATTAAGTTAAGATACTTAATAATTATCACTTTGCCCGGTATAGCTTGTCATTATTCAAAATGCCCTTATTAATCACTTGATTCATAACACATACATTATAATTAGTACTTCTCATTTGCAACAAAATATTGAGAATTTATTTTATCGCGAAAAGTAGAAATCATTTCCTGGCAATAAAACAAATAATGGTGCTATTACTAACAGTTCTGCGCATTGTGAAAGTAATCGTTCTAACATAAGTACAAATTATATTGATGACGTGAACGAATTCGAAGAATAGCCTAGTGACCTTTAACCTATCCTTTAACCCAATTTATCGAGAAATTAAGTTACCTGTTGATGTAGCTGTTTAATTTTGTTATTTTAATTGCATCCTCGTTTTAAGGTTGAGCCGTTGGGTGGTTTTGCGGAAGCTTTTTTTCTTTCATTTTCATATCGTGTTTTACGGTGTTTTGATTTAAAAAATATGCCGTCGTGTATAGTGAAATGGTGTAGAAGCCGTACAAATATAAAAATACTGACATTAATAATAATAGCAGTAATAGGTAGGTTTATTTTGATCCAAGATGGAGCCACGCCTGTTATGTTTGTGGAAACATTTCGCACCTCTATAACAATAATTGACATAGTTAATTGCAATTTTTCCAAAAAATACTTTGATAGAAAAGATCACAAATCTATCAAAAAAGTTTTTGTCGCATTTAAATCTCGAAATGGTGAAAATTTCTAAATTTTTACATGCGTTCAACCTAACCCGCGAATTAAGCATGAACTATGAATATTTGAATAAAACGTAGCTTGCGTCTTATTTTCAAGATCCTGCTATCTTCATACCATATTGCAATTGCAACCAAATCCGCTTAGCTGTTATAGTAACAAGAAGAAGAAACACACAAAAAATTATAGTAGGGGTAGTTCTTCAAGCGCAAAAATTGTACGGTTTCCTTCTAACCTCTCTGGCTGTTTTAATCACAATTAGAAAAATGGCTTTCAAGATTTGATAGGGTCGTAACACCAATAAAACGGGGTCTTAAAACATTGGCTTCTAGAAAAATTACAGTTCAAAGGGCGGGTGTATTCAACCCAGAAAATGTTATCGTTTAACTCAGAGCAGTCGTGTCAGCTGAGTGATGTGTTGATTGACAACGTATATCCTTCATAATCTAGTCTTCATATTTTGGAGTTAATACGTTCAACATAATTTTACAATGCACATGCTGAGAAAGGGCCTTCGCCTTCGGAGCACACAAAGCACACGCCACAGATTAGGTACCTAATTATATATAATTATAATGTACTAGCGACCCGCCCCGGCTTCGCACGGGCAAAGTAAAAAAAAAACGGCCAAGTGCGAGTCGGACTCCCGTACGAAAGGTTCCGTACCTATACAACATTAGACATTAGCATAAACATTTATTTTGTTCTGTTTTTAGTATTTTTTGTTATAGCGGTAATAGAAATAAATCATTTGTCTTAGTAATAGGGTCCTGTTTTTAGGGTTCCGTACCTTAAAAGGAAAAAACGGAACCCTTATAGGATCACTTTGTTGTCCGTCTGTCTGTCTGTCTGTCAATACCCTTTTTCTCAAGATATCAAGCTGAAATTCATATCAAATTATTTAGGTCTACTGTCCCTTAACAGCTTAACGCAATAAAAAGATTCAGCCGTTTATGCTGCAAATTTTCGACACTCGCAAGTGAATCAAAACCTACAGGGTCCCAGGGAACTCAGAACGTGCTATAGCACAAATAAAGGAAAAATTGCGAAAAGCATACATTTTTAGTTACATCATAAAATAAAAATAAAAAATAAAATATAATTTGTACGGAACCCTACTCGACCCGACTCGCCCTTGGCTGGTTTTTTTATTACCGAACACTAAAAAGGTCTCTAATCAAGGGCACTTCAAACACGTTTTTCAGCTCCATTTCCCAAAATCTACACCGCGAAGCCGGGGCGCGTCAACGTAGAGTAAATGCATTTTTTGTCTAGATTGATATTTTTAATTTCGTAATATCTTTTATTTATTTTATTTTATTTATTTGGCAAAAATACTTAATACATAATATTTCAATTTTCCTTCAGACTCTAAACTAGGCTGAGCCTGTAACTTGGTAGTCTGCGAGTGTGAATACAGATTAACAATAGTTTAATTATGATTATGTTACCGCTACGTCTAAATTTATAAAATTAAATAAATTATGTTTAAACCTATAACTACTTTTTTACATTTTAAAAGTTGACAGAAATGACGACTAAAATCAGACCATTTTATCCATACCTTTGTATTATTCCTTATCCAAATAAATAATTTTATATTCATGTAGATTACTTTTTGAATTATTCAAATCGGAAATTCCATTAAAATTTTTACTTACTTCTACTTTTTTTTACTTATTTTAGTGTGTTTTAATTATTAATTCTGAAATTCTAATAGCTGTACTTAGTTGTAAGGAAGCCTTTACATCCCGGGGAGGTTTGTGAATTAATTGATTTGGTAACTTTATGCATGAAGCAAAATTATTTCCGGTTTAATGGATAGTATTATTTACAGAGTGATGGTTTAGCAATGGGATCACCTCTCTGAGTCCATTAATGGCAGATATTTTTATGGATTACTTTGAAAATAGGTACATAGTGGGTAACAATAATATTGTGTATTATTATAGGTACGTTGATGATTTAATTCTGTGCTGGAGGGGAAGTATGAGACAGCTCGACTTGTTTGTGAATGGTTTAAATAACAAACATGTTAAAATAAAATTTAAAAAAGAATTAGAAGGAAATTTTTCGTTAAACTTTTTGGATTTGACAATTAATAGATTTAATAATAAACACCAATTCAAAATTTACTGAAAGCCCACGTACACAGATGCCGTGATACCAGCATCGTCTAATCACCCGTGGCAGCATAAATTAGCAGATTTTCATTGTTATGTACATAGATTGTTAACTATACCTCTTTCTAGGGAAGATTTTGATTTAGAGTTAAATACTATTTATCAGATAGCGTTGTCGAATGGTTATACTAAATCAATGGTCAATAGTTTGGTTCAGAAGAAGCAGGCACGGATAGTGAATAGCATGATTTACGCCGTGTTACCATCGCAGTCTTCTAACAAATATAGGTGTAGCATTTCATACGTTGGTCGTTTGTCTGATAGAATTTGTGGTATTTTAAAATCAAACAATGTTAAGGTAGCCTTTAAGACTAACAACTCTTTGTACTCTAAACTTTGTAACCACAAAGAGAAGGTAGATAAGGAACTAGATCGGGTGTATATAAGCTCACTTGTAATGACTGCAGTAAAGTATATGTTGGTCAGACAGGACGCAGTTTTAATGCTAGATTTAAAGAGCATGTTTCGGCATATAGGAATGAGCATCCTGATAAGTCGAATTTTGCCAAACATTTGTTGGAACTAATCATTCTTTATCGGACTCAGATTCGTATGAAGTGTTACATTATTGTGGCAAGGGGTTTCGTCTCGATGTTTTAGAATGCATGGAGATAATTAGATACAACAGTATGGGGTCTATTATTAATGAGCAGGTAAATTTAGTTTCATCTCCCTTGCTACGGCTTGGATCTAATTTCAGCAATGGTAGTTAATAAAACATGCCTTGACAGTAAATAAATAAAAATCAAGGTAGTTTTGAAGGACGGTTAAAAAATTTATTAATAATTTGTGAGTAGTTTTTTTCATAAAACGTATGTGGGTACTTGGGGAGTTACAGTGACAAGTTAAAACGGTGGTTGTGGTTCGTTAGTCTAACAACTGGTAGCATGGTGTACGGTTGTGTCACTCTGAAGATGAGCTCTGGTTGAGTTCGAAACGCGTCAGTGTAGTGTGGTGGTGGTGGTAGATGGGTTTGTGTGATTTGTGTGTGTTCTTACAGTGTGGAGGTGGAGGAACTGCATGAACACGCATATTTTGCATAAGCTTAGCTATCATAAGGTCGCGGGTGAGCAAGGAAATTATTTTAGTTCGATGAAAGATTAGATTTTACACTGAGTTACATTATTGTAGTTTTAGTACGGAACCCTAATTTTTTCTGTTAATAAATATAGCCTATGGCACTTTATATATATTAGAAATGGATTGGTTTTTTTGGAGTCTTTTTGGTTTTTTATATCAACTCAAAAAAATAATAAAAAATATATATATTTTTAAAAATGAAAAAGCCTATCCAGGATATTTTTAGCAAGCCCAATTCTAATATATTTTCTAATATATTTTCTAGAAATTTACCGGCGAACGAATTAGTTTCGTAATCTTCAACCATAAGCTGCCATTTAAGTTTAGCTATTCTTCGAATCACTTACTTTCTTCTGCGACTTCCTCATTTCTGATTCGATTTCTTAATATTGATAACCTTTGACCAGGTCTGGATTACGCGTTAGACAGAGTAGGCAACTGTCTAGGCTCTAGGGGCCCGATCCAACAAAGGCAATATTTACTTAGATATTATTGCTTTTTCTCTACACATGCTGTCAGTAGATTTGATTAAACACGAAAAGGGATGCTGCTCTTTAAGCAATTGAAGAGGGGTGACATGGTTAATCCGGCCTTGTCTTTGACTTATCTCAAATTTAAGTATGAGTACTGAACAGTTGCTTGCCCTACCGATGAGTCTTCGTAGAACTGAGCGGGCGCAGCGACGGCCGTGGCGAGCGCCAAGGCCAGCAGCATCAGCAGCGCACTCATCGTCGCTGGCGCATCACACTGTCCTGACCGAAAACATACGCTATTATAATAAGTGAAATTACTCATTACTCAAACATCTTACTACTACTACAAGTGTGAGGAAGGGACCTTATACCTACATAATAATATGTGTAAAGGAAAATAATTTCGGAAAATAATTGCTAAGGCGCCGTCCTACTGCCGTTGCTCGCGCGATGTTGCGTGCGTGTATGAAACTGTTCATGATGATCATGATCACATGATGATGTGATTGTGATGTGACAGGACTTGATCCTGCATCTTTGATTTTACGTGCTGATTCCCCAACTGAGCTATTGCAGACGCTGCTACCCATACAATCACTTTGGACTATTTTGGTAGCCGTGTAGTAGGTAGTTGTTTGAAAAGTGCATTAGATACGTGGTCGAAATTAAATTGTATTTAATGAAAGCCCATGTACATGCCCTGCCTAATTACAAGTGAAAAAAAAGTAGAACAATTTAAGAGATAATAAAGTAACTACGAATTTTATAAGAACAGAAAAACATCATTATAGGTATGATAGAATGATAGATGCTCCTCGTTATTATGTGGGTCACGAAAATTGAGCCCGACATGAGTCGGAATTTAATGCTTTATTGATAGCTGGATGACAAGCTACTTATTTTCTTTACAGAATAACACACGGACCCACATCTCACTTCAGATAAATTTCAGTAACAAATTAGAACCTTATATTTATATAAGTATATTTACTAGCTATTGCCCACGACTCCGTCCGCGTAGAAGTATGATAAATAGTTTAATTTAGTTTAACTAGGTTAGTGGTTAGGTTAGGTTAGGTTAGTTAATTTAGTGTTTTACGTTCGGTAGGTCCTATTCTCAAACCTACCAAATATACACAATTAAATTCATAAAAATCGGTGAATCCATTTCGGAGGAGTTTGGTTACAAACATTGTGACCTTTATATATTAGATTACATTTTTAAATCATCTATTTTAAAGTAAATTATTTAAGTTTTTCCTATTCGACTACAAATAAGAAGATGCTTTTCTGAAGTAAAATACATCTAAATAAACCCGTAAAACCCCGTATTATTTTTATAAATAGGTAGGGAGGTAAGTACTCGTACAAACGAAATTAATAATCAGAAATAGCTACAAGAATAAACTCAAAATTCATTAGAAATGCAAACCCATGTTTTGATGTTTAGTATAGCTTCATGTTTATTAACGAACTTCAGTTAGCCCCCAAGGGTTGATAGCTCAATCCTTGTGCTTTCAACTATTTTGTCCCGGGTAATACAGTACGCAGAGGAAGTTTATACAACGAACTAGAAACAGAAGTTTATCGCACACTATTTACCTATCTCGACGTTCCTACCTCTCTTTAAACCAGCACAAAATTGCTTTATAGAATTTATTTTATAACAAATCAAAATAACTAAACAAGCCAAAATTTTACTAAACAAAATTATAAAAATAATTTATCTGAAGTTGCGTAAGATATAAAGAAAAATTTACTGCGGTCGACTTTAACTGGCCCTGAATACAGAGCTTAAGGTTCTCTGTTCGTTTTTTTACTGTTTTTAATAATGATAATATCGGTGAAGATAATAGTGATGGTATCGGTTTCATACATAATGTGAACGCAACCATATAAAATGTATGAAACCGATACCATTCTGATGCGTTACCGCGACACAACACAACAGATAAATGTAAATGCAGCTTTATAGTCAGTGGGGGGAGAGAGTTCAGTGAACGATTGGGTGGTTTACTTTACGATTTGTTTTGACAGTTTAATTTATGGATTAGGTACGTACAAGTTGGCGCCCACCTGTATCGCGATATGTTTGATCATTACATGACTCAATATGTTTTTTCGTCCTCTAAGTTTATAAAATATTAGTCATTGACCTCAACCTACGCTTTGCATGTTGGTCAGTTGATAGAATTGGTAGAATTAAAAAAAACAGTTAACACACACACTCATAATCAGAAAGTAATATCTCTTATTTTCACTTATTCATTAAAAGATTACTGTCTGTTTTCGTTAACAAGCAAGACATATCGTCATATAATAAAATTATCTTTGGCCGCTCATAAACCAAGTCCCATACAAATTTGCACATTCTCTTATCGTTTTAATAACTTCATAGATCTGGCTTATTAAGTTAATATAATTATAAGAACTTTTATCATAAACTTGAAATATATTCTGATGCTAGTGGCTCTGGCTGGGGACTTTTATTGTAATAAGCAACATCCACATTGCTTTTGGACTAAGTCAGAGCTTCAATTATATTTTAATCACTAGGAATTACTTGCTGCCTATTTTGGATTGAATTTTTTGCATTGAATCTGTAGAACTGTGATTTTTTTTTGCAAATAGATAATACCACTTAAAATACCTAATTATAATTTTTGTATGATATAATTAATAATTTATCATTACATTAGTAACTTGCATTATATTTCTACACATACTTTAGATGGCCATGGACTACCTGCCTCGAAATAAACTAATATTTTTCAGTTGTATGAATTTGGGATTAATGAAAATTGTATTAGGAATGTAGGTACTATTCGACAAAGATACTTAGTTAAGATCATAGTAGCTTTTCTTAACCTTTTATAGTCCATTCAGGATAACATAGGACTCTAGAAGGTCACAGAAGATAGGGTTCTCAATATTTTTTGTGAAGTCGTAATAATGATGATGATGAATAAAATCAGTAATAAGACGAAGTCATAATTTTGTTTACTTTGTAAGTAGATTAATACGTAATATACTTAAAAAATAACACAATATTAATACGTAATTCTCTACATTTTTTTTTATTCGAGTTGATGGCAAACGAGCAAGTGGGTCTCTTGATGGTAAGAGATCACCACCGACCATAAACATCTGCAACATAATATTAATTCAATTTATATTTATACATAATTTAATAACTGTTTGAGTACTCAACCGCTCTCATTCCCTGTTTAAAAATATTCTACTTGTAGTTTCTGCTATGAAGTTCAAGGTTTTTCCATTCCAATTTCATCAAATTCGGTGCAGTGCTTAGTTGTGAAAAGTTAACTATTCTTATATGGTTAAAGATCATCCCATATTGATCCAAACTGGCGATTAAAAACTATAAATAATTTACAGTACTTTCTTGAGTTAAAAATATTATAAACGTTATGTTTCTTTACCACTGCCTCTTTAGGTATTTTATAGGAAGACGTTTCTGTTTTTAACTAAATAGGAAAAGTATTTTTATTGTTTTTTAATTATGATATAAATATGAAAAATATCAAAATGAATCTCGTTAATATTAATTATAATTGCGAAAGTTTTTTAAGTCTGTATCTTTGTTTGTTATCTACCTCTTCAAGTCTTAACCGCTGAACCGATTTAGGAGAAATTTAGTATACATATAGCACAAGTCCCATACATAGAACAGTTTTTATCCCGGAAAATTGCATATGTCCCGCGGGATAGCAATAAACGGATACTACGTTACTGGAGTCGCGGGCAAAAGCTAGTTAATGAATAAGTGAAACTAATACTGACGTTTTCGATATTTTAATTAGAATTAAGTTTAGACCGTATAACTAAAAATATGGAATTTATTAAATGATTGCCTAACGCGTGCATTATAAAGAGCCTATTTTCCTTCTGTCAATTCCTATATTGAACAGACTATAATTGAAATAAACAGAGAGATGGCAATGGCTGCCCTCGACGGTTTTTTTGCATTTGTAATAATTACTTACTTTTAGTAGGGGGATTTTCATAAAAATAAAAAAATATTAAAACTTGTTTTCGATTAAGAATTACTTTTGTAACCGTCGTAGGTTTTTTTTTTGTTTTTAACTTTATGAATTTCACACAATCTTGACACAACGTTAGTACAATAAAATAATTTGCATAAAAGTATTAATTAATTTAAAACAATTACTTATTTAAAAACTAAAATCCGCACACACTCGCGCAATTGGTTTATTTAAACAAATAACAGCATTACGTAGATTTTTTTAACTTCCTACGCACTTTCACGTAACTTCCGGAAAAACTGCACAGTAAAGAAACATAAATAATAGGTACTCACTATTACTCATTATTTGAACGATTCCAAATCCAATTAACTACAGCGGCAACTTTGACAACTTTTTAAGGTTAATTAGGCAATATTGTACGTACGGTGGATAGTAGCGACGCGCGTAAGCTCTTCGGACTATTTAGGGCGAAGTGTATCGCTCAAGCCTTTATAAGGGCGCGGGGTTGGGCAGCGTTAAGTATAACACGAGCGCACGCCCGCGTCTCCGTCTAGCTGCGGCTGCAAGGAGGACTACTAAGATAACAGACACCGCGTTAGAAACGTCATTTAATATTAAATGGTTGCTAAATTAGGTTTTTTTTTACGTACGACGGAAGGGAAAACGTATTTGTTTAGGGTTAAAGGTTGTGTATTTATGTGTAGGTTTATAAAAAAAAAAAAATGTTGAGCCGATTTTAAGCAGGTTGTTTTATTATATTATTGAAAAATTGTGGCTAATAATTTAGCTAACATTGATTGTTGTCTCTTTAGTTGTACTAGTTGTCTCTAAATAAAATTAGCCAAATATAATATGGTACTCTAGGTAATAAAGATGCTTCGAGGGGGTGCGTCCCAAGTTATATAAACACGTTACATATAATTTCATATTATAAACGTTCATTATGTATAATTACATTATGTATATAACACTAAACACTATAATTTCATTAAGTATAACGTTCGATTAGTATAAAAGTTGTTTTATATACTTTCATAAGAAATAACATATTTATGGTCTAAATTCATATTATATAACATACATGAGGTAATCCGCTTAGTATAATACGTCATAACTTCTTATATAACATTAATATGATATAATATCAAGTGATATACTTTGTTTCTAAAATACTTGGTAAAATTTAAATTTTAAAACAGAAAATTAGGTGTTTATCACTCTTCATTTTTGTATTGCAGTTTTACTTCAAAATTTGTGCGAGCGAGCGAAGCGAGCGAACAAGACGGTTCGGCGCAGAAGCGACTTGGATAGTTTAGGTTCAGAAGGCTACGGCGGGAGCGAAGCGGAGCGTAGCTCTCGCCTTAGCCTTCGATGTTAGTTTTTTTTATAGCAGCCAGGAAAGCGTAACAGTGAAATAATACCTATTTTTTATTTATATTTTTGAGCGTTATGTTTTCCGTTGTAAGATTAAATGAATATTATATGTTTTGGTTGTTAGAGGTTGCGAATATTATATAATTTAATCGTTAAACTCAATGTATTTATGTCCATAGCACATTATACATAATGAAATTACATATTGTATCAGTATACGTTATAAGCATTATAGCAAACGTATGTTATACTTAAAAATATAGAAAGTGAAATTATACGTAATGAATATTATGTTTTTTTTTATATATACCTATTCTATTAGTTACCCGCTTCGAGGACCTTATTACGAATTAAGCTGAAACTTATTTGTCTGAATTCAAAAAATTCTGTTTAACTATTAAGTCAAATATTTCATACAAAATGAAAGCTATCGTTTATTATTAATTGTATATATTTGTTAAGTCATACGAATAAGATAGATTAAATAGTTCCAAAGGTGACAATGCAGTCACTTATGTGAAAGCAATATCCCTTAGCAGCAACCAGATATTGGTTTTCCGGGTAGCTAAATAGGTACTTATTTATTTTTTCTTTAACGTTTTTCCGCTTCTGGAAGTACATACAAAACTGCTTGTCTTGACAAACAGACATAATATCAAGGCTAGAATAAATAACTATATCTTACTTCCATTTCGACGAACTACCGCTAGCGACAACGGTAGGTACGGACCATGTTGCTTGCCGTACGGTAACCGTAGGGTATCGTTCGTTAATTAGGGACATGTTTTTCATAAAACAATCCACAGCATTTAATGAACTTTATCGGATTTATTAACTATGCGCTTTGTAGATATGAATAAAAAACAAGGACAGTTGCCCACATTCTTAAAGGACTTGTATGCAAATAAAGATAATTATTAGGGGGCACCATTAAGAGAAGTTTCCCTGCCGGCCGCGCGGCCGCGTTAGGTATTTGTTTGGGATATTGCTTTCTTTATCGCTCGTGACATAAGCGCTCGCAGCGTCCCCCCCATGCCTTCCGCAACGACGTCCGTAATTTATATCGAGATACGAGTAGCTGTAGGCTAGGGTAAGATTTGGGCGGTTGAATTTGGGTTTCGTTGTCCTCATATATACGAAAAGTAAGCACAGAAATCAATGATATTTACAATCATGATTCATTTATTTTTCATCACACTTGCTCGTAAACAGCATCGTAACATGCAGGCTACCTTGGTTGCAACCCCCCAAATAAAACCCTCGACCTTAATGGCTTCTCATGAAACCGTGGTCGGTAAATGAGTCATTGCGCGTAAATTTTTGTCATGAGCTTAAGGTCGGTAAATGAGTCCGTGCCGTACTGATGGTGCTCCGCGCGCTGTAGCGCATGGTGTAGCAGGGACCACATGCACACGCGGCTCAGGCACACATGCTGAGGGAGGGGAGGGCGACGCTGCAAGAGCGCAGCCTATGATATCGCCAATATTTAGAAGATTATATTTTTTCTTTTAGAAATATAATTTTACTCGCAAATGTGATGAAAACATTGTATGTCGCACGGGCGGTACTAGAATTACGAACATCGACTCATTAAAGCCCTCAGTCTTTCGACTTCGGGCTTCTAATAGACACTCGTTCGTAATTCCTTATTTACCGCCCTTAAGACACAATGTACTATTCTATGCTGTGGTTTTTTCGATTTTTGTAAAAATGCTTTATTAGTCTGTAATTCTCGTACAAAGTTGACATCTTTTTTTTGACGACTTTTTGAGGTCCTGTAATTCTGATATTACATATTTATATGAAAACTGAAAAACCACAGGCATAGATAAGTATTAATTACGTTAGTCCATACTTACAAAATTTCATCTATTATTTCTGTTGCCTAGTTTTCAAATGAGACCTGGACTACGTTTGTATGGAAAATGGAACGAAGAGATTCTCTTAATTGCGAGCCAAACCTCACTCAATCTCACGTGGGGAGAGGGTGGTCTCGGCAAATATCAAGTTGTGTTGTGAGATGGGTGGGTTAAATTAAGTAAAAAATATTTCTGCGCTAAATTTAGGATTTTAAACTTATTTACATTAAAATATGCGTATTGAAAAATCTCACGCGAGATTAGAGGAGGGGGTCTAACTAAATCAAGTGGTGGGTCGAAAAATTGCCAAAATTGCCTAACGTTATTAATGGATGCACCCTTAGGTATTTTGTAAAAGCGAATGGGTTAAAGACTACTCAAACACGACCTACTTAGGTACTGTGTTTTTAGGGTTCCGTACCCAAAGGGTGCCAACGGGACCCTATTACTGAGACTCCGCTGTCTGTCTGTCTGTCTGTCCGTCCGTCTGTCACAGGGCTTATCTCTTCAGCCGTAAAGTTAGACACTTGAAATTTACACAGATTATGTATTACTGTGGCCGCTATAACAACAAATACAAGAGGACTCTGACACTTATACTATTTAATACGAGAGCGAGAGGGACCGCACGACACGAACTTCGAGTTTCGAGTTTCGTAGTAGCCTGCTGCGCTTGAGGGGTGGGGTAACTCGAATCGGTGCGGGGCGTTCTGTACGTTAGTACTATTATATATTCTGTGGCAATGGGCTGCGCAGGAGCATTTAGTAAAGTAATGTAGGGAGGGACTTAACTAGGGGTACTGTAGTTTTGCTGCGCAAAAGCTGATCATGCTTCAAGAAATAATTATGTACAGTACCAAATCTTTTTTGTCTTGACTTTGCTGTTTGCCATTTCTATTCAATACCTATTATAGGATGGGAATTTGCAGGTTACCTACGAAACGACATTTTGTGGGCGATGCAACCAATTACAATATATCGCCGCTGAAAACATCTTTCAGAAGTGAAAAAGATTCGCCCACGTTATTTTTGGTGTACTTTTTACGAATTTTAATATCCAGAGTCGGTGCTCTCGCTCTACGTGGGATGTTTTGAGATAAATTACGAGCTAATGTATGAGACAGATACTCATTTAATGAGAACCAGCGAAAAGCATAAGGATTTTCAAACGAACTAGAATGTTTACTATTGTAATGTTATGTATTAATGTTAATTTATATAAGACTAACTGTAACAAAAATATATAGCAAATAAATTCAATAAATGGAAAAATAAGAAGTTGACACCGCGGCGGACTGTCATAGTACACATCATTAAATAATTGGTTTGTAAAAATTAGATAGTATTAAGTTATCTATACTATAGGTATCTATACATAATTACGTTGTCACAAAATTGCCACTTGTATAACTTGATGATCGAAAGGATACACTACATTACGAGTTGAAAATACCTTTCAGGCTTGCAAATCAGCTTTAAATACTTACTTGCAACGATTTGTTCATTCTGTTGGGTGCTCACACTCAGACTTAGTATATTATAGTAATTAGCGCACTACTAAATTTAAACAAACAGTGAAAAACCCTCTTTATCTAAGTGGAAATTGACGGGTAGGTATTTATGAAGATAGTGGAAGCTAAGTCGGAAGTATAAAAGTTTTTGAGCTGGTCACGATTTGAATGGGTCCCGATGTTGAACTTTAAATTGACTACTTGACTTAATTTTAGTTTTTAAGGCAGTCAGGTTTTTTTTATTTTAAAAAGGTGATAGGGATGACATGGCTAGCTATAGACCCATATAGCGCTGCTCCCATTTTCTCAAAGGTGATCGAAAAAGTTATTTATAAGTCATATATGGCCATTTTGAGACTAATAACCTATTTGCACACTAAAGGATTCCGCAAAGATACAGTTCAATACAATACAATAATAATTTAGAAGAAAAAAGAAAAATAGTTATACTGTTATTTTATTGTAATTAAAGATGATCTCATTGCACTATGTATTACTTGTCCTATTATCTATTATTCTGTGATACCACATAAGTTCTAAGTTTATGTTATTTCTAGATAAATGTATAAGTAAGGTTATTTAGTTTATTTAATTACTTACATAAAGTTATTTATAAGTGTTCTTAAACCTCTTCCTAAAATTACATGAGGTTAAAATAGCATAATTAATATGTTATGTATAACTTAATTAATGTAATTAATTTTAAAATTGCAAAACCAGGGCATCATTTTTATATTTTTTTTGTAAAAGGTGTTGCATTAAATAAATAAATACTGAAAAATACTGATACTTTATCTGTCAGCATAACTTTTATTGCAACCAAACATAGCAAGCAGTACAGAAAAACAGGTATATACACAGAGACTTTCTGAGGTAAGCACTAGGCGGTATCGCTTCAGAGGATCTCTTAGGGAACCTATAAGTAAGTAATAAATATGGCTATATTGATTTAATACAAATGTGTTATAAAAGGATCCAGTTTCGGCGTTATATATGGATATGACGAAGGCTTTTGACTTTGTAGATCACGATTACTGTTGGATAAGTTGTATGCGATGCGTATGGTGTGCGAAGTAATGTGTGTATAAAAGAAATAGATGTTTTTTTTTCATAGGTTCTGATTTTAAACCACTTCTTTGACAGTCAAATATCCATTTGTATGCGGAAAAAGAACGCTTTACATAACATGATAAGTTTACGACAAT
>NC_133488.1:10970688-11037793 GCF_025370935.1 Choristoneura fumiferana | reverse complement strand
AAACCATAAAAATATTTTTCTAATAAGTAGGTACTTTAAAGTCAGCGCCTCAGCACAAATCAGCAGGACTGATAGAAGCCCAATACATACCTGGTATGTAGGTGAGGTAGACGACTCCTCCCAGGCCCACTCCTGCTGGCTCGTACTGAGGCATTTTATGGTTTATTGTAGTCTGTTAAATTATTTGTTAAATAAAATTTTTCCTGGCGGTTTTACTCTCTTTTTAGTGATTAGTAGCCTAAGTGCATCTCACAAAGATCCCATTAACACGGCTTAGTTACATTGTTTTATAACAGAGTTCTGGTGACTACCTTCCAGCTTCAGCATCAGATCAGTTCAAAATAATCATTAATCTTAAAGCTTCTTCGTAGTCGCTTATTTATTTTAAACGAGATCACATGTAGGTAGCCGCGCGAGTATTACTTATACTTAGCTTTGACGAGTTCCATTGGCCATCTGTGGTCTTCTTCATCAGGTCCAGTTCACCAAATGATAAGTACTTTCTGAATGTAAATGCTTGAATTGGTGTTAAAAATGCCAAAATCACTACGTATGCTTATAAAATTTGAAGGTTGCCCTCGATTTCCCATCCCATCATCAGATCCTGACTTGGTGGTGATGAGGCAACCTCGAAAATATGTTCTTTAGAACAAAAAAAGAATTTTGAAAATCTGTCCACAATTGACGGAGTAATCGGTTAATATACATGAAAATGTTGTAATGTTGGTAACAAGGACGAAATATTGAGGCTAAAAAAAAATGCCTACGTGATGTATACGGTCTAAAAAGAACTGAGACATGTCGACCTCTAACTATATCGAGACAACAAAATACTAACGCGTTCCCTGCCTTATATATCAATGAACTTAGCTTTTTTGTAAAGAATAATATAAACAAATTTACAGTCCTTGGGGTCCCGGCGCACAAAATTTAATTAAAGAAGCTGGAGACCAAAGGGCTGGCAGCTATCTCTCTCAACGAATCGCCATAGCCATTTGAAAAGGGAATGCTGCCAGCCACCATCACCACCACCATGCCACGGGGGCCTTCTTTAGATTTAATTTAGTAGGTAGGTATTTATTAAGTTTTTAAGTTAGGTACTTAGTTTATAGTTAAGTTTTATATGGTTATTTTTTTATTTACAGTAAGAAATCCAAGACCAAGACAAAGATCAATATATGGTTACGATATTATATGTCCTAAATCTTTGTCAGCGTTTTTCTCGAATAGCGTAATATGTATGAGCGCAAAATTAATATTCCGAGAACTCGCTAGAGGAAGATGGCGTCGTGTCGATTTCGTGTGAAATTTTCTTGGCTTCTAGTTGGGCGCCATTGTCGATGGAGGACAAAAGGAAACGTCTTCTTATCTTTTCGCATATATAAGTAAATGTCTTCTTAGTTAAATATTTGGGTTCACAAGAATAAATTGTACGCAAAATTACGGCTCGCGAGGCGCGCGCGTGCGACCGATCGGAGTTGCTAGCCGAGAGAGAGAGAGATGCCGAGCGAGCGAGAAGGCACAGGTTGCGTTCTGAAATCAAAATAAGGTTCGCGCTACAATTGCCAATCCAAATAAAAAAAAACTACCTCTTGTGTCTTTTAAACGAAAACTTTATAACTGGTTGGAAGAGAAATGTGTCTGAATTTTTGTCCTCAAAATAATATAAATATGAATAAATATTGAATTTTGGGATACAGCAAAAATCCATGTAATAAATAGTAGGGATAATTTATTAATTAACTGGTAAAGATGACATTTGAATTAACTTGATATTAATTATTATTGGATGTCACATTAATTTTGATACTGTTTTTTAAATCAGACTTATAAGTGATTAAACTATTATTACTCGTAATTCATTAGATTGCATAGTTATACGTTGTTATTATTTGGTACATTATTACATTTGACATACATTTTAATGTTTTTTGTTATTATTACTCCGAACTATTATTAATCGTAATGTTATTATTATTGTATTGTATTGTATTAAATTATTAAATGAATGTTGTACGCATGATGTACTGTGAACTAAATTTATAATTATGATTTATAATTATGAATTTATAATTATGGGCCGGGGCGACCCGCCCCCGGCCTCGCCCGGGCAAACTAAAAAGAAAAAAGGCCAAGTGCGAGTCGGACTCTCGTACAAAGGGTTCCGTACCTATACAACATTAGACATTAGCATAAAACGGCAAAAAAAACACGTTTGCCGTATGAGGGCCTACCTTAAATATTTATTTTATTTTAATTTAATTATTTATTTTTAAGTACATTTATACAAATAAATAGGTACTGGTTGCTGTTATTAATATCGAGCAAAATAAAACACGTGGGAGCCCACCTTAAACATTTATTTTGTTCTGTTTTTAGTATTTGTTGTTATAGCGGCAATAGAAATACATCATCTGTGAAAGTTTCAACTGTCTAGCTATCACGATTCATGAGATACTGCCTAGTGACAGACAGACAGACGGACAGTGGAGTCTTAGTCATAGGGTCCCGTTTTTATTACCCTTTGGGCACAGAACCCTAAAAAGGTCTCTAATCAAGGGCACCTCACACACCTTTTTCAGCTCAATTTCCCAAAAACTACACCCGACACGCACGAAGCCGGGGCGCGTCAACATAGAGTAAATGCATTTTTGGTTAGATTGATCTTTTTACTTTCGTAATATCTTTTGCATTGAATGTCTGATTTGAATAATTCAAAAGTAATCTACAGGTATTGAAACCGTCTTGAATATAAAAAAAATATTTGGATAAGGATAAATACAAAGGTATGGATAAAATGGTCTGATTTTAGTCATCATTTCTGTCAACTTTTAAAATGTAAAAAAGTTGATAGTATCGCGAAGTTTCTTGTAGATCTTGATGAATTCTTTAATATCGTAAAACATTTTTGTCCTATAATCAATAGTTTCTACAGCGCATGCGATGAAAGATGTTTTATGTTAACTTTTTTTTACACTTTGAATTACATTATTGTAGTTTTAGTAGGGAACCCTAATTTTTTCTGTCAATAAATATAACCTATGGCCGCCAATCTTGCTAAATTTAAACTGGTCGAATTTAATGCTTGTGAGTGTGGCTAGGGGATTGCAAACACTAATCATATATTTCTCTCATGTCCTATCCATGACAACTCCTTCCTTTATGAACAGCTTATATCCTTCCTACAAAGTCCCATTACCTACGTCCATCTCTGTCCTTTTAGCCGCTAATAACAACTATATAAATATAAATAACGTGTTGAACATATTTATGAATAATAAAAATTTAATTTATCATGTGTACCTATGTAAAATATCTTTATTTCTTTCGCTTTAATCCCATGTAGTCTTCTCCTGTTGAATTCCGTATTCCGTATTCCAAAATCCCCGTATTTTCTATTGATTTCGTTTCCTTACCTTTCCGCGTCTGTGGCGGATGCGCAAACTGCGCGAGCCAGAAAAAAATAGCTTATGGCACTTTGGAATCTTTAGCATTCTAATAGGGGTATGTATTATAAGACCGACAAATCATATTATCTACAGTTGAAATGTCGACGCATAACACATCGAAATTCAGAATACCGAATGTACAAAATACCGACAACCGATACACCGAAGGTCGAAATATCTATTTTTAAATGACCGAAAGTACAAAATCCCGAAAATGGGGTATGTATTATAATACCGAAAAATCATATTATATTACCTACAGTCGAAATATCGACACTTAACAAATCGAAATTCAGAATACCGAAAGTAAAAAAAGTTTGATATGTGCGAGCGAGCGAAGCGAGCGAGCAAGACGGTTCGAGGCAAAAGTGACTTGGATAGGTTAGGTTCAGAATGTTAGGTTTTTTTTTTATAGCAGCCCGGATAATATTGCTTCACAAATGATCTTTGCTGTTGAATCTTATCCAACCTACTTTCTTAGTGGCAGTTAAGATTAGATTATCGTCTATGTGAAACTCATGACCGTGCAATAAATGTATTGAATTTAATTGAATTGAAAAAAACCTACAGTTTCAACTTCAATAGAACCTCCTCCTTTTTTTGAAGTCGCTTAATAAAATACATCGATAACAAAGACAAAATTACTTGTTCAGTTTTTTTAATTACCATACTCGTACTTGTGTATATTAACGCTGTGCTACGAATGCTACGAGTCGGTATTATATTGCTACGAGCGTGCTACGACATTGATACCTCTACGAGAGCGCTACGAGATACTTACCTTCTACTTTTAAAAGATCTGCCATATTTTACATTAGATTTATGCCTCTTGTAATCAAACATTTAGGGCCCGAATTGTTTTTTGGTTTGATGATTATTTCGTTAAAAACAGAAACGTCTTCCTATATACCTAAAGAGGCAAAGGTAAACAACATTCTGCAAGAAACGGAACGTTTACAATATTGTTACAACGTTTACAAGAAATATTCTGTACATTATTTATAGTTTTTAATCGCCAGTTTGGTTCTAAATGTGATGACCTCTAATCATATGCAAATAGTTCTTCTCGCAACTAAAGCATTGCACCAAATTTGATGAAATTTGGAATGGAAAAAGCTTGAACTTCATTGCAGGAACTACGAGTATAATCAATATACTGTAGTCTTTGAGTATAATATTTTTAAACAGGGAATGACAGCGGGTTAGTCCAAAAAACACAGTTAGTAAAATTGTATAAATATGAATAGAATTAATATTATGTAGCAAATTACGTATAAATATTGTGTTATTTTGTAAGAATATTACGAATTAATCTCTTACAAAATAAACAAAATTATGACTTCATCTTGCTTTTATCATTCTTCATCTTTTATTAATCATCATCATCATTATTACGACTTCACAAAAAATGTTTCGAACCCCTTCTTCTGTGACCTTCTAAAGTCCAATGTTATCTTGAATGGACTACTTATAATAAATTATTTTCTACAATTTTGAGGTTTAACTGGTTTTTTCCCTCATTCCGTTCAAAATAGCTCGCAGCTTGCACTCGCTAGAAGGTCTCCCTAAATAGCTTATTCCATAAAATAAACATTTCTGGTCGTGCTGTTTCTCTCAAATATCCACAGTCCAAACAAGCTTGTTTACGTTATGCAAAACTGCCATTAAATGTTAACAAGGCTATGTACATAGGGAATTAAAGGTAATTAACAAATGAAGGTCGAATGTCGAATTGATCCTCCGAAACCGCGAGGTAATATAAGTTAACACACCATAGGCCCCAAGGGCTGTCCGACAATTATCGGAAAATTCATATTTACATAACTCGTATGTCGTACATATGTTCAGAATGGAAAAATAGTAAATTGATAACCAAGGGTAGAAAGTGACCCATTTCACCAGAGATATTTCTGGCACTCGAACGAAGTGAGTTGGGAATGGGTAATTTCACCCGAGTTAGACACTCTACTTTTCATTTCGACCGTGAGGAAAGTAAAATACAAAAAAAAAAAAAAAAAAATTGAAGTTAAAATCGAGTTGGTCACGACCAAGGAGCTTATATACAAAACTGGAGGTTGAACGTCGAACGAAGAAGTTTGACCTTTATTACTTAATTATATATTCCATCTCTTTCTTTCATATTTCACGAATGACTTCCATCTCTTTCTTAACTTAACTAAAGAAAGATATTATGGAGTATGTTTGTGACGTAATAAAGATTAAATTTCTTGTTTCAAACGGATGTTCGGCTTTCAACCTCCAGTGTTGTATTTAAACTCCTTGGTCACGACGTGCATCTAGATGGCCATGCCGAAACGTGAAAAAAAAGTGTCATTGATCTAACTCAATTATCTTCGACTCCGTGGCTAATCGAAAAATTAAAAAAAAAATACTTTCCACCCTAGAGATGAAAACGCAGTTTTCTACCCGGCTATCTACCCATGAAAATTAAACTTTCCGAACAGGAGAGATGAAAAATTGGATTTGCAATATACTTTGAACCCTTTCATAATGACATCGCTTTGATAGATAAAAAATAAAAAAATATATAAAATTTTAAGGATCAGATAGTTCTACTGGTATTTGACCCATCTTACCAAAAAGGGTTTACTAATGTTTCGGTGAATAACGATTGGCAACCTGTTTCATTTCGCAACTTTTCATTTCCCAACTGTTTAATATTTCTGAAATTGTAAATATTTCAGGATTTTTATAAAACTAACCTAACCTAACCTAAAGGGTTCTGCACGATGGCACTGAAATAAATCCTGAAATATTTACAGTTTTAGAGTTTGCGAAATAAAGTTGCGAAATGAAACAGTTTCCAAACGTTACGTTGCGAAAAGGCAGTACTCGACCAAAAAGGCTAAGAGAAAATTACATATTTATTTTTAACATTTATGTAGTTTAAAGTTCAATTTATAACTAGTAATTCAATGAACTAGTAGTTCAATGTGTAACTAAGGTATATACTTAACGAAACATTTTGTACACATAAATCACGTAACGATAAACAAAACCAAGTATAACAAAAAGGGCGAACTTATCCTTTACAAGAATCTTTCCAGTTAACCAAGATCTTTTTTACAAGATCTGTTCTAACTCAACAGTATTTAATCAATCATATTTAGCTCAAAAAACCGGCGTAGCTGGAATCCCATAATAACTTTACATTTATATAACTTTTCAATGCCAGACGGATAAGGCAAGGCAGCCGTGCTAAAGGTAAGTAGGTATGTAACAAGCAGAGCATCTTTCCCATTGAGGCGACAACGCTACACGCTAACAAAAGTTGCTTTCATATTATAAAAGTTAAACATATCATACAGGGTATTTGATGTGAATTAATCCAATAATATGTCATAGATTTTGCAGAGCTCAATTTTATAAACCGAAATTTCCTGAGATTAAGTTAATATAATAGGGTATTGAATATATTAAACAGGACAGCTATGATAAACTTCGAGCTACCTACTTTGATAGCTTTATATGTACTATAAAATCGTACATAGGAGATGTGTTATTTACATGTAAAAAAAAAAAAATTCGACGAAGTCATGTAAAAAAAATGTGAGAGCGCGCTTTTTACTGTAGGCACGCCAACGCACACTTGTGCATGTTTTAACGTATGGCCTCAAGGTTACATTTTTATATAGTTGCTTCTTTTACATTTTTATACTTGCAAGTGTCCTGTTTGCGGCCCTTGTCCTTGAAAAGCAGTCTTGTAGGTCGCCCCAGGCCTCATGCGCTGCTATGAGGTATCGCCGGTGCAATCAGTGTTGCGACAGGGTGATGTCGCGCATGGGATCGCAGCACACAGCGTGTCAGTCAGGGTTAGGTACTTTAAAAGGAATCAAGCGACACTGGTGCATAAGTATACCCCTTTCGTGAACTGTTTCACTCCAGTAACGTTTTATTTATTTATTTATTTACTTATTTAACTTGACTATTTAAATTGTAAAAAAACAGACAACCATTGTCTCATTTGTAGTGCAAAAGACTTGACTACGGCTATAAATAAAACATTCCTTCGGTGTCTGTTTTTTGCTTTTTACAAGGTTTTATTCAGTTTCACCTGTCCCGTTGTCTGTCTGTCTGTCTGTAGTCAAATCTTGCAAGTTAAATTCAACCAACTTCCAGTAGTCGGGTTGACTTGAAATTTGGCATACATATTTACGTAAATTGCGTGACAATACAATAATCTGGTAGTGACATCCTGGTAGTCCGGCCAGGATCGTGTTCGCAGGACGGAACTCTTCAACGGATAATGGCATTGCCTTATAATTTGCAATGCAAATGCAGTTTGGGTGGCAATGCAAGTAAAGTCGACAGAAAGTACAGTCAGCAAAAAAGCTTTAAAAATGTTTTTTTTACCACAAACTTATTATTTATTTTATTTGCTGCCCTGTCCCTTAAAACTAAATTGATGGTAACTTCAAGCCTCGTGCGAAGCCATGCATGAGGGTATCGCCAACTCAATCAGCGCAGCGATCGGATGACGTCACCTTCATCGCGCGTGATTGAATCCGTCGGTTATTAATACTTGTTAGGTTGTACAAGTCTTTATTTGCACCTTTTACTTCTGATGGAGGTAGTTACATATCCATATATACGTTCTGTAAAGGTACAACCATTATAGGTTACCTCAACTTGGTGAAGAAGTCTGGCAAAAGCCAAAATAGACAAAAAAGTCTGGAAATGTGGTATTAAACAGGTAACAGCGTGTGCGGGGATGTAACTAAGTATGTTACCATGTTATTCAATAGTCATTTGTTGCATAAAAACTAAATATTTAGGTTTAATTTATTGAAAAAATTCAGACTACTTAGTTGAGTAGTTGGAGAAGTCCTGACGAAAGATACATAATATTTGGACAAATCCCAATGTTTATGTAGACCGTTTGAATAAATTTCAAGACAAATTTTGTATAACTATACATACACAATTGACAAAAATTGAGATATATATGTAAGTACAAAGGTGAACTGAAAAAGGGATATAATTAACATGTATCAAAGTTTTAGATACATGTACAAAAAAGACATTTAAATAGTAGAAACTGGTCATGTTCATGATTATAATTTAAGTAAGAAATAAATTAAATAAGAAAACCCACATTAGGTATAGTTTGACCGCTATTATGGCTTGTCACATAATTTGTCGGGTGAAAGATAATTGTAATCCACGGTACAGTATAATTTGTTTAGTTTCGGGAGGCGAAGACCCTTTGTGGACAGCCAGCACGTGCCTTACTCTTTCATTTACTGCCGAATTAACCATGTCTTTAGTTGATTGCGTACGTAAAAGTTGTAATGCGTTTAATCTTTTAGCTTCGACTGTCATTAAGAGTGCGTGACCGGAAACAATCCAAAATGCTTTTATTAACCTACGATACACGAAGTCATAATTGCTTCACATATAGGGTAAAGGCACCAGAAGTCAGCCTTTTAACGGAAATTTCAAGTTTGAACCTTTGTTATTTCTACAGGGTAGGACAGATAATAAAATGTACTACTCAGTTTGGTTCATTATTTACTCTTGTTTTAATACAAACAATGAAATAACAAAAAAAACTTCTTTGATAATTTTATATTTAATTTTAAACACAAAATAGCACTTTTTTCCCAGTAATCAGCCACTAAAATCTAATAATCGGCCTCTGTGTACCCAGTAATCAGCCTAGCCAGTTATTAATTAAAAAGAGATCAAAATCAACAATAATCATATGATAATCAACAAAGTAAACAAGTACCTAATTTGGTACTTCTTCAAATAAACGGAATATAATATACGTACCTAGCAAGGAACGGCTGAACACTGGCGCCGCAAAAACCTAGTAGTCAGCCTTATAAAAACATATTTCGAAATACGGCCGACTACTGGGTTTTTCTCAAAATTATGTAGGGAACGTTAAATTCCATTTGTATATTTAAATTTAACGGTTTTTATGGGCTGCTCTTGTTAAGATATGAGAAATATGTGTTTTACCCAGAAGTCAGCCCCAGCAGGCTGAGAATTGGATGTCGTATAAAAAAAATAGTATCCAGTATCCAGCCCCCTAAATTTTTACGTAAATCAGAGATAATTTAGCTAAATATTGATGAAATTTAATAGATAAACTAGTAATTAACACACACAAGCAGAAAAGTAGTCACTTTTAACATAATAACATAACTTTTCTTACCTTTTACGAAAACACTATTTGCTGTTGAAAAAATGGCGGACATGGCACCAAAACTCACGTCGACTGACAGCACTTGTTTAAACGAGTTTAATTCTACCCGTTGCCCGCTTACTGCACCAATCACGATATGCACTGACGAATGAGGAATCAAAGCATCTTTTCAACCACTCGTGATTGGTTAATTCGAAAAATACCGCTATTTATGAGTAATTTAAGACGCAAAAGGCTGACTACAGGATCCTGGCTGGTCACTGGTGCCTTTCATATCTTAACAAGAGCAGCCCATAAAAACCGTTAAATTTAAATATACAAATGGAATTTAACGTTCCCTACATAATTTTGAGAAAAACCCAGTAGTCGGCCGTATTTCGAAATATGTTTTTATAAGGCTGACTACTAGGTTTTTGCGGCGCCAGTGTTCAGCCGTTCCTTGCTAGGTACGTATATTATATTCCGTTTATTTGAAGAAGTACCAAATTAGGTACTTGTTTACTTTGTTGATTATCATATGATTATTGTTGATTTTGATCTCTTTTTAATTAATAACTGGCTAGGCTGATTACTGGGTACACAGAGGCCGATTATTAGATTTTAGTGGCTGATTACTGGGAAAAAGTGCTATTTTGTGTTTAAAATTAAATATAAAATTATCAAAGAAGTTTTTTTGTTATTTCATTGTTTGTATTAAAACAAGAGTAAATAATGAACCAAACTGAGTAGTACATTTTATTATCTGCCCTACCCTGTAGAAATAACAAAGGTTCAAACTTGAAATTTCCGTTAAAAGGCTGACTTCTGGTGCCTTTACCCTATGTAAACTATGCCGACAAAATAGTACAATAAAAAAAATGTAACCCCCCCCCCCCCCGTCCTCTAAAATCTACACCGGTGGGTGGAAAAATTTGAAAAAAATCAGGATGGTAGTAAGCATCAAACTTACAAGGAAAAATATAACGGTTAAGTTTTCATAAAAAATATTAGTAGTTTACGAGTAAAATAGCATCCTAAGGTATAAAAAATATACCTGAACTTGGAATAGGTATTCCGTACAAAATACAAAATCCTTAGAAAAATATTACTTTATTTTGTCGTAAAGTCTACGGAACCCTATTTCGGGTGTGTCCGACACGCTCTGAGCCGGTTTTTTTTTTAATTTGACTGCCAGACACTGACAAAATATATATTTTCTTGTAACAGGTGTCAATAAATTTACGTAATTAAGAAGTTAACACTTTAAGGGATAACGTCTATCTAGCTAGATAAATTTGCTTTTTTTGAATACTACTCAATTTTTTTTTGATGTTGTATATCCTACTGGTTATATTTTACGTGCAATTTGAATATTTAATTTTTCTATCTACTTTATGCAATTTTTAAGTAAACCAAAACATATTATTAAAAAACGTTTAGCGTTGATCACAAAAGGGAACTACTTAATTATCGGCAAGAAGTTGAACAGAAGACCTTGAAATTATGTCCCAATTTGAGTCTTTCTGCGAGGTGCAAGCGCTTGCAGTTACTCTTTAATTAAATTTGAATCGCAAAGTTAGATAATAGTTGGTCCTGTGTAGTTTGCAGGTATTATTTGTCCCGTATTTAGGTGTAAAACTAATAGTTTTTTGTGCAACAAGAGAGAAAAGTTTTTCCTGTGAGAGTTGATTTTGAATCCCAAGGAAGCGAAGGATTCTAAATATTAACGAACGTAGCGAGTGATTTTAGGTTATAATCCTGAGAGCATCGAGGGATTCCAGCACACGAGATGCAAAAAAAAACTTTGATCTCGTGTGACACACAACTTTTCACCTCGGGAGCGAGAATATTCCTGAGAACGCGATTCCGAGAAAAAGGGTCTTGACGGACGGACAGACGGACAACAAAGTGATCTTATAATGGTTCTGTTTTTCCTTTTGAGGTACGGAACCATAGAATTTTACTTTATAGATAATTCATGAATTTATACAAAATACAAATAAAAAAAAAAACAAATTCGCTGCACAAATAGTGGTAGAAAAGGTTCATTGTATTAAACAAAGCTAACAGATCATTGAGACGTGAAACTGTCAGTACAGGGTACCTATTGGACAACAGCGTAGTGATTCGCTGCTAATAAAACGGGGAAAATCTTGCCAGTTCCAGTAGCGACCGTATTCTGATCGCTACTGCGATTCAACGGTTAGGTACAGTAAAGTTCGTAAACTACTGAGCAAAAATTTGATCAAAAATATCTGAACACGCTTCTACGCCGTTAACAATAGAGTCGTATTCACATATTTTTGATCAAATGTTTGCTTAGAAGTTTAAAAACTCGAGTGTACTTTAGTAACAGTCATAAAAAGAAAGAAAATAGAAAATAGATTTTTTAGTAGATTTAAATCATTGATCATATAAATATTCGCAGTTTATATAATGCGTTGCTAGAGAATTCTACATCAACAATGTGAAGAAGCTCGATAGGTTATTTAAATAAAAAAACCGGCCAAGAACGTGTCGTACATGCCCAGGATAGGGTTCCGTAGCCATTACGAAAAATCAAATAATATTTCTCTAAGGATATCTTCAGGAATCTTCCAAGTTTAGGTATATTTTATGCCATAGGCTGCCTATTACTCTTAACTACTAATAAATTCTCAAGCAATCTTAGCCGCTATAACTTTCCTTGTAAATTTGATATATTTACTACCATTCTGATTTTTTTCAAAATTTCCCACACAACAGTTTATATTTTAGAGGGGGATGGACGCACGATTTCAATGAAAATTTTCACTTTAAAGTTGAATATTTCGCAAACAGATCACTGAATAGAAAAATGGTCTTAGCAACCCCCCAATGGTTTTAAAAGACCTATTTAACGATACCCCAAAATATAGGGTTAGTTAAGAAAAAAAAAACACCCCCACTTTACGTCTATGCGAGGTACCCTAAAAAATGTTTTTATACTTTTTTTTATTGTACCACTTTGTCGGCGTGACTGATATGTATATTCATGTCAAATTACAGCTTTCTAGTACTAACGGTCTCTGAGCTTACCCGCGGACAGACAGACGGACAGACATGGCGAAACTATAAGGGTTCCTAGTTGACTACGGAACCCTAAAAACAAATTTTATTCGGAAAACAGATTTAACACAGTTACTGCAACTAATGATAAGTTCAAACTATTTATTATTTTCAATATGTATAATCTCTGCTCTGTTTTTTTTTCTTCATTTGTGCGGAAACTGTGATCATAACGTTTTGCTCGTTTTTTGTGATAAGACGATAATATCTTTGACGCTAGCTCCGCCTATCATCATTGCTACCCATATGCTAAACATTCAAAAGTGTAAAAAATGTGAAACTGTGAAATTCAATGTAGGTATGTACAAAGTTACATAAGAATTGATTAACTATCTAGTTAAAAAAACTTATTGCAAGATTTAAATAAATTAATATCACGGGACAATTCACACCAACTGACCTAGTCCCAAAGTAAGCTTAGCAAAGCTTGAGTTATGGGTAGGTACTAACTAAGCAACGGATAAATATAATTATATAGATAGATACCTACTTAAATACATATTAAACACCCAAGACCCGAGAACACATTCGTATTTTTCATACAAATATCTGCCCCGACACGGGAATCGAACACGAGACCACAAGCTTCGTAGTCAGGTTCTCTAACCACTAGGCCATCTGGTCGTCATTTGAAGCAATTTGAAACAATGAAACAAATATACGAGCTCAAGCTAAAAAACGATTATTTATAAATTAGATTAAGTAGTATACATTTTCATTCGTATACTTTATTAACTTATTAACATAACTTATGTACTTTATTAACATAATTGTAAGCAAATTATGTAAGTACAGGGTGGGGTCTCTAACAGGAGCAAATAATTAAAACAGATTATCTGGTTGAACTGAAAGATATTAGTTCAGCGACTTAAAAATAATAAGTGTTTTAATTAGTGTTTTTTTTTTCAAAGAAGCGAATCAGAGTAAAATTTCTGATGTTTGTGGTGTGGCAGGCGACGTCAGTTGGGCTATAGGATGGTGTACAGTTAGCAGCAGAAGTGGATGAGCATTTTCGGTGCTCAAAATGACACACTGCTCTACTGCCAAGGTAGTAGAGCAGTGTGCAGCAGCAGCACAAGTGCTCATAAGCTTCAGCTGCTTAGTGTACGTTGATAATACAATTTTATTCGTATGAAAAAGGGAAAATCTAAAGACTCCATTATTTTCAAAAGTAATTAAATAATAGGTAATTACCATTGAGCAGTAGAAACTAAAATTAAATTTCTTGCTCCAGTTGCGGAGCCCCGGTATAAAAAGGAAAATTGACAAACTCTAATACCTCATCTTAACCGAATAAGAGTGTATCATTGTTCGCTTGCATAATGAAACTGTCGCCCGGTGGGAAGGGAACCATTCAAATGAATTTGCAGGACGGGGCGACAGGCCTTTTCACACCATTCACAACACAGTATTTTTACAAGCCTTTGTACAAATCATCTGTGGAAAGCGATATCCTGTCTGAAGGAATATGTAGAGCTATAAGATGCCCTTACTATGGTATATTATAAATGCGAAAGTGTATGTTTATTTGTCACGCTTTTACGCCTAAAGTACTCAACTCCTTGAATCCTCCTGAATTGAGTCGAGTAGAGTCCTGATGAAGTTTGATATGGAGATAGTGAAATTCTGAGAAGGACATAGGATAGTTGTTGTTGGACAATTGTACGTGTCATCTCCCAGCCATATACGTCCCACTGCTGGGCACAGGCCTCCTCTCAGAACAAGAGGGCTTGTACGTGTATAAATACAAAATTACTTTGTTTGTTATATGAATTCTTTGTAGACAGAGTCGCGGGATATGCCAGTAAACGTATATTTAAAACCGACCAAGAGTGTATCGTACATGTACAGGACACGTACAGGTTCCGTGGTCGTTACGAAAAAATCCAGTAATATTTTTCTAAGGATTTTGTATTTTGTGCGGAATTTTCCAAAGTAGGTATATTTTATAAGTTAGGCTGCTAAATAAAGCTCCTCATTCTGAGAGGAGGCCTGTGCCCAGCAGTGGGATTTATATAGGCTGGGATGATGATGATGACTAAAATCATGTTTTTTTTCAAAGTTTCAAGAAGATTTTCGGGACTAAGGGTTTTACATTGGTTGTGTGTGTTCGTTTTAGATTATATATGACATCAACGTTGGATCCATTGCTCCCTAAATGTAACGTTCTGAAAAGCACAATAATGTAATATATAGCAATCACAACTGCCCACGTCATTTTCGCGGAATTTTGTAAATGGGTTCGGAAATAAAAAGGAACAGCGGACGGAAATACATTCTGGGCGTAATTATAGTCTCGATTTGCGTCAGCAAAGTGTGCTGCGTGTTTTGGCTACAAAATTTAATCTCAAAATTAATTTCTAATTAGACACCTCATTTTAGACCGTTTTAATTTAAACCTATACTAATATTATAAAGAGGAAAACTTTGGATTTTTGGATGTTTGTTACGAATAAACTCAAAAACTACTGGACCGATTTTAAAAATTCTTTCACTGTTAGAATTCTAAAGCATTCCAAAGTGCCACAGGCTATTTTTTTTTATGTTTGTTATGAATTAACTAAAAAACTACTGGACCGATTTTAAAAATTCTTTCACTATTAGAATTCTAAAGTATTCCAAAGTGCCATAGGCTATTTCTTGTTTTTTTTTTGTTATGAATGAACTCAAAAACTACTGGACCGATTTTAAAAATTCTTTCACTATTAGAATGCTAAAGTATTCCAAAGTGCCATAGGCTATTTCTTGTTTTTTTTTTTGTTACGAATGAACTCAAAAACTACTGGACCGATTTTAAAAATTCTTTCACTATTAGAATGCTAAAGTATTCCAAAGTGACATAGCCTTTTTTTTCTGGCTCGTGCGGTTTATGCATCCGCCACAGACGCGTTAAGGTAAGGAAACGAAATCAATAAAAAATACGAATTCAACAGGAGAAGATTACATGGGATTAAAGCGAAAGAAATAAAGATATTTTACATAGGTGCACATGATAAATTAAATTTAGTGAGATGAGGAAACCCAAACCACACTCACAAACATCAGACTTGACCAGTTTAAAATTAGCAAGGTTGGCGGCCATACCCATATTTATTAACAGAAAAAATTAGAGTTCCGTACTAAAACTACAATAATGTAACTCAGTGTAAAAAAAAAGTTGCCATAAAACATCTTTCATCGCATGTGCTGTAGAAACTATTGATTATAGAACAAAAAAAAATATTTACGATTTTAAAGAAGAATCAAGATCTACAAAAAACTTAGCGATACCATATTTCCAACTATTGTAGTTGTCACTATAGCTACTTATTTACATTTTAAAAGTTGACAGAAATGAAAATGAAAATGAAAATGAAAATAATTTATTGCATAAAAAACTTATAAACAAGAGCTACGGCTCTGGATCCTGAGCTAGGAGTCCCTGTGTTACAGGATCCAGGTAGGAAATAAGACCGGTTAATATATACTACTACTACGCATTACTTCCTGCTACTGCTTATATACTATAACCTAACTAAGATTATTATAATATTAGGTACATTTGCTATTTAAATGTGGTTTTATAATGACTTCCTATATATAAATATGTGTGTGTGTGTGTGTGTGTGTGTGTGTGTGTGTATGTGTGTGTGTGTGTGTGTGTGTGTGTGTGTGTGTGTGTGTGTGTGTGTGTGTGTGTGTGTGTGTGTGTGTAAATATTAATAAATATTTGGTGTAATAAGTTGCTTGTATCGGATAAAAGTCTGTGGAACTTGTATTATTGTACTACAGTTAGAAGCGTTTCGGTCTCATGATAGTCGTTAAAAGTTGTTTGTGGGGAGATATTTTCGCATGGTAGGTTTTACAGAAAGTTTTCATGATGAGTGGTGAGATAAAAGGATGAAAACGCCTAGCAAATTTAGTGTTACACTTAGGGATTCTCCAACGTATTCGTCGTCTTGTGTCATCGTCAAAGTTTTTGTCGTGCTTTTTGCAGTACTCCAGCAAAATCTTCCTAATAAATAACTGGCGAACCGTTAGCACATTTGCGGTTTCGTATAAAGCTTTGGTACTGTACCGAATAGGTTTTCGGAAAGCAACAGGCCGTGGTGGCCTAGTGGTTTGACCTATCGCCTCTCAAACAGAGGGTCGTGGGTTCAAATCCCGGCTCGCACCTCTGAGTTTTTCGAAATTCATGTGCGGAATTACATTTGAAATTTACCACGAGCTTTGCGGTGAAGGAAAACATCGTGAGGAAACCTGCACAAACCTGCGAAGAAATTCAATGGTGCGTGTGAAGTTCCCAATCCGCACTGGGCCCGCGTGGGAACTATGGCCCAAGCCCTCTTGTTCTGAGAGGAGGCCTGTGCCCAGCAGTGGGACGTATATAGGCTGGGATGATGATGATGAACTTTCAGAAGGGATCTTTGAGCTCTCTCCAAGCTGATGAGGTGGCTCCTGGCTGCTCCGCCCCAGACCGAATTGCAATACCCCAAAACTGATTCACAGAGCGCGAAGTACACTTGCCTCAACAGCTCAGAGTAGTCGACTTCCCTTAGAGAGCGAAAAACAAACATCAGTTTACGAACACGGGACTTGAGAGATTCAATGTGCTGTCGCCAGCTAAGGTGGACATCAAGTATGACGCCTAGATATTTAATTTCGTTACTGCGTTTGAGGACGTCTTTACAGCTTGCACTGGGGTCCAGAGAATGGTCGCTCCCAGAGCCAATTCCAATACAAAAGTCGCTGTCAGGCTGACCCTTTGTGTTAATGGAAAAGCACAAATATTTAGTTTTGGTCACATTTAAAGTTAATAAGTTTTTGTCAAGCCAATCAACTACCCTCCCAATATTTATTTCAGCGAGTCTCTGCACTTCACTCCAATCCCTTCCCCGTACCAAAATTGCTGTGTCATCCGCGAAAGATATAGTTGTAGCATGGCACAGGTCGAGATTGCAAAGCCCGTCTATGTAAACTAAAAAAAGGGTTGGTCCTAATACGCTTCCCTGTGGCACTCCGAAATCTACGTTGAATATCTCGCTAAACTGATCACCCACTCGAACTCTCTGTCTACGTCCCTGGAGATAGGTTTTGAACCAGTTCAGTACACCCCCTCTTATTCCGAGTAGCTCGAGTTTTTTCAGCAGTAGGGGAATGGAAACGGTGTCAAATGCCTTGGCAAGGTCTAAAAATATGCCAACGCAAATGACGACTATCAGACCGTGTTATCCATACCTTTGTGTTAATCCTTATCTAAATAAATAATTCTATATTCAAGACGGTCTTATTACCTGTAGATAACTTTTTGAATTATTCAAATCGGACATTCCATTCAAAAGATATTACGAAATTAAAAATATCAATCTAACCAAAAAATGCAGTTACTCTACGTTGACGCGCCCCGGCCACAATACATGTATTGGTAGTTTTTGGGAAATTGAGCTGAAAGATGTGTGTGAAGTGCCCTTGATTAGAGACCTTTATAGAGTTCAGTGCCCAAAGGCTAATAAAAACGGGACCCTATTACTAAGACTCCACTGTCCGTCTGTCTGTCTATCACTAGGCAGTATCTCATGAATCGTGATAGCTAGACAGTTGAAACTTTCACAGATGATGTATTTCTATTGCCGCTATAACAACAAATACTAAAAATAGAACAAATTAAATGTTTAAGGGGAGCTCCCATAAAACAAAACAAACGTGATTTTTTTGCTCGATATAATAACGGCAAAAGGTAGGTACCTATTTATTTGTATAAATGTACTTTAAAAATAAACAAGTAAATTTAAATAAAACAAACATTTAAGGTGGGCTCCCATATAGCAAACGTGTTTTTTGCCGTTTTATGCTAATGTCTAATGTTGTATAGGTACGGAACCCTTCGTACGAGAGTCCGACTCGCACGTGGCCGTTTTTTTTTTACTTTGCCCGTGCGAAGCCGGGGTGGGTCGCTAGTTCACGTAATTATTCTCCAGTTTCCACCTGTTTTCATTTATTTAGATTGTATTGGCCTTGCGACAAAGTTAAACTCATCATAGACAGCCTAAAATTATAGTTTCCTACTGGCAAAATGTATGTTATTAAATACATGTTCAATAATTGTCTAAGTTTTTGTGATAACACGGTTAAAAAGTTGTGCGGAATTATAAATAAAAGTTGAGTCATCCATTTAAGCATTATTACGACCAACTTTTCCAAGTTTAAGGTTAACTTGATTAAAATATTGCGACTTAACTTCCGCTCTCTAACAGGCCGGAGAAATCGAATAAAACTATAAATTTTATGTTAAATTCCTTAGTAATATTATAGAAGTCACTTACGTAATTGGTTAGGGACTCACTGTAAAGTTACTCAAACTAGCTATACTGGAATATATAAACATTTGGCTGTTGGACCCCTCTTCTTTTTATCCTTACTATTTGTTTCAAATAAGAGTTTCATGTAGCAATAACGTATATACTTAGTATAAAGCGCAGTTTAGATAAGTATAGACGTAACAACCTAAGTTTCTGCCTAAGCCTAAGCCGGCCTACGAAAATGTTAACCTCAGCGGGAACTTTGTTATTGTAATCGACTAAGTAATCGTCGATGAGTGAAAACCTGTCAGTCAGTCTATGAGCATTTAAGTAAAAAAAAATGAACATAAATCGCCGGTTATTATATTTTTAAGTCATCATTATCATCACAATGAGTATTTTTTTTAACTCATCATCATTAATTTAAGAGCTTAGCTCTTGTCGGTGGAGTAGTCGCCACTCTTTTCGGTTCTCTCCCAGCGTTTTCAGCTCCTGATACGACATGACATTGACTTTTTCCTTGGCTTGATCTATAAATGACCCTTCTATTCGCCCTTCCAAAATAGTTTTTATGTAACTGTCATGTCGTATCAGATGCCCTAGATTTTTTTTTAACTAATTGGCGTAAAATATTAAAGTCAGTGCAGTTAACAACTGAACTGACTTACAAAAATTTAAAAGTGAATACATCCTAGCGCCATCTAGGATCCTGTCAAGTAAGCCGTGTGTTACCTGGAGTCACAGAACGATCTGCACATTATCTCGCGGAAGCCTTTACAAATCCAAGCTTCGTCGTATGTAGTATCTGGCGTTGGCCGCCAGGTGTCGTTTTGAGGAATAACATTATGATTCTGGCAGGAAATATGAAAAAGAATTTCCGCATACGTTTCTCACGAAATAAATTTAGTTTATACATTCTGATTTTTGTGTGAATTTTCGGTCCCTAAGCTGTTTTTGATAGGGTACGGTGATAATTAAACAAAAAAATCTAGTTACACTGTGTAAAGCAGCGTTTCCACCAGAGTTGTGCGAAGATGTGTTGCGAGGAATATGTTTTCATTAAACAATAGAAACTCTTCATTTACCTCGCCTCGCTCCGCTTAGCTGTTTCCACCAGAGATGCGCTGTGCGAGGATGTGTAAATGAAGCGTATCTATTGGTTAATGAAAAACATATTTTCTCACATTATTGGTGGAAACACAGCTTAAAAGTAAATACTTACTTAAATGATGAAGAAATAATTTTCTGCTTAGCTATCCTACTAAGATCTCTATGGCGACCAAGGGGAATTAAAACATTATTGGCAAGTGACCCGGGGCTATTGTAGCTGGGGGATATTGTATCTGAGCCGTCTGATCGCATCCTTACGACGCCATGTTCGCCATGTTCATGTGTGTTGTGTGAAGACAGTCTTCTGGCGAACACAACGCAAAATGGCCGAGAAGAACATGGCGTCGTAAGGACGCCATCAGGCGGCTCAGATACAATATCCCCCCCAGGCTACAATAGCCCCGGCTCACTATATATTTCAGTGACGAATACGTAAAGCATCCTGAAATGAAGAACAACAATAAGTACCTATACGGTATAGGTATTGTTGTTCTTCATTTCAGGATTTAGAATAATAATTTTAATTTGTATATTACTTATATTATATGCATTTTTTTAATAACGAAACCTATAACTTCATTACCCTAAACCATTAAATATTTTAATAATACTAGACGCTTTAGAACTTTTCTAACAAACTTCATCACAATATGACCTAAAATAATATACCTTTGTTATTGTAGATAGACTAGTGTGGAGAAAAGCTATAATAATACAATAATAATAATTGTAGATATTGTTGGGCTAGTATTACATTTTGTAACAAATCACGATGACATCCTTTGTAGATTCCCACGACGGTTCTCTATCGTTTGCCCGAATTTCATATACCCGAATGTATCGTTTTCTAGAATTTTCATTTGCCATAAAGTAATTTATTTCTGAAATAGTAATTTCTTCATAGTGGATATTAAACTAACCTTACCTAACCTACTGCATTATATATGATGACATTTAAAAAAATCCTGAAAACAGCACGGTTCTATATATTTTATGGCAAACGTTGGTATGGCAAGTGAAATTCGGGCAAATGAAATTCGGGCAAGTAAAGGTAAACGGGTTGTTAAGATTCACTTTTTCTCAAAAATATTCGTATTAACCTTTTTATGTTCAATATATCATTTGGGGCGACGTTTGAGGGAGAAGGGCAACGACCCCCGCTCAGGGTCCTGGTTAGTACAGCAGGTCTCCATTGCTATTCAGCGGGGCAACGCCGCGGGTGTAGTGGGGACCTTTGGGTCGGGCAGGACACTGGGCGGGGATTGTATATGTTAAAATTTGTTATGTTTTTTTGTTTATATGTATAGTTTATAAGGTTTGACGAGGCTTGTTGCGGATGTATCAATGTGTTATTTCTATATATTTTTTTTAATAATTTGACGAAGCATGTGGATATTAATATTAAGATTTGCATGTTGTTTTAATTTTGGTTAACATTGTTTGTATAAGTAATTAAATTTTCTTTAATAAAGTGCATAATTATTACAAGTTATTGTTAGAAAGTTATGTTTAATACAGTTAAAAATTATTCCATTTTTTAAATAATTACTTATTTTTCAATAGGCATGCGATGCGATAGAAAGAAGCATAATAAAGTAGGCACGATTCTTATGCCTAAACGTCACTTTTGTACGACAGAGAAGCTTCTGTACTTGTACTATTCCTTATTTTGTGGTGATACCATCAGCAATTTTTTTTAATTTTTGCAGCTTCATCTTTCATTAGCCAGTCTCTATTTGGTTGTATGAAGAACACCCATGCACAAAATATTATTGCATTAATATCTGCCACAGCGGAGGGTGCAAAAATATCTGACACGTCCTACTGACCCTAGTGATAGACTCGTATGCACGCTTTGTTGTGTTGTGTCAGATAATGGGGAATGGATGAAAATTTTAACAAACGCTTGAAACTTTTTTTACGATAGTAATAATCTTTCTAATTAACACAAAAAAAATATCAAATTTTTAAGTGGCATCAATTAATTTTAAAAAATGAAAGAGTTTTTTTTACCGCCAAATTAGGATGTCCCAATTTTTGACAATAATATAATAAATCGAAAACCATTTGGAGAAATAGGCTTTGTAAAGTGTTTTCAGAAATAAGATTCCAAAAATGTGATAAAAACTGAATTAAATAAACAAAATGTAAGTAATGACCCTCATTTGACCCCTGCAGTGTCCCGTCACAAAGGCAGTTATAAAGCAGGTCTACACTCTTAAGCAAATTGACAGTTTGAAATGTTGCTGTCCTGCTTATAATAAAAAAGAGCGACAAAGGTAGAACTTTAATCACATGATGCGCACCCGGCTTTAAACAGTTGTCAGTTATCGTAAAGTCCGAAATGTATACGAGTATTTCCAATGTATTTTTACAAATTAAATTATTAAATTACGTCGTTACAAGTAAATACAAAAGAATTTAAATGTCACATTTTAATAAAAATATCTATTTACTATCACTCCATTAAACAAACATAGCAATAATCGAAGCTAAAAGAAGAGAAATAAATAAAACTATTTTGTCATGGTTCATTTAGGACTCTAAGCCATGCTTGAATTATTGACAAATTGTAATGCCACAGATTATGTTATGTACGACCTGAATTTTTCTAGGCAATGGAACGTGGCTGTCTCACTGTGACGTCATCCAGCGTATTTCGTACAAAAATTATAAAAAAATAAATACTCATCCAAATTCAAAATCAATGAAAATGATATCTTAAAATATCCTATTCTTTCCAAAAATAAAATAAAAACTATAGGTTATTTTTTTTGGTGCATCCCAATGAGGGCTATCGCGTATGAATTCGCCGTTAGAGGCGCTAGTGTAGCGTGAGGTCTCCGAAAAATCAAATCTCATAGTTTTTGGGTGAGCTACGCGGGTTTATTTATAATTAGAATAATTTTGTAAATATTTAGCATTCCATCATCATCCCAGCCTATATACGTCCCACTGCTGGGCACAGGCCTCCTCTCAGAACAAGAGGGCTTGGGTCATAGTTCCCACGCGGGCCCAGTGCGCATTGGGAACTTCGCACGCACCATTGAATCGCTTCGCAGGTTTGTGCAGGTTTCCTCACGATGTTTTCCTTCACCGCAAAGCTCGTGGTAAATTTCAAATGTAATTCCGCACATGAATTTCGAAAAATTCAGAGGTGCGAGCCGGGGTTTGAACCCACGACCCTCTGCTTGAGAGGCGATAGGTGAAACCACTAGGCCACCACGGCTTCCCACTAGGCCACCACGGCTTCTAATATTTAGCATTACCTGAAATTAATTATGGCAATTATGCGTTACGGGGCATTGAATGTGTGTGTTTTGAGACAGTTTTGTCTTTCGGAAACTTTTGTCATCCCTTTTTTTCCGAACAAAACGAGACTACGCAACACTGTAGTTGCTCGATGTTTTTATGGTATGGTTTTAAGGTGTATTAAATATGATTTTAATCTAAACTTTGTTTTCACGCCCGTAATAACAGACTTTGAAAGCCACACTTAAAAACCTCACGCAACAGTGGCGCCATCTAGAAAGACAAAAAACGATAGCCCTCATTACGACAGTCCGGTCGGTTAAGGGTTGTTCCATAGTCCAGAATAAAAAACATTAAATAAGAATTTATGTGTATTTGACTCAATCGTTTTGACAAGTGACGCTCTTTACCGGCTCGAATAATACCGAAATGGAAATACTGACCCTGAACTAAAAGAATTTCCTTGCTCACCCGCGACCTTACGATAGCTAAGCTTATGCAAAATATGCGTGTTCATGCAGTTCCTCCACCTCCACACTGTAAGAACACGCACAAATCACACAAACCCATCTATCACCACCACCACACTACACTGACGCGTTTCGAACTCAACCAGAGCTCATCTTCAGAGTGACACAACCGTACACCATGCTACCAGTTGTTAGACACCGCGAGTTGTTGTTGAATTCTTTTAGTTCATTGATATGGACCTCCGCAAAGTAACGCCTGATTCAATAAATTAATACTGACTCTGTTTTTCATCTACACACCCATAGAAGCTCATGTCAGTATCTATAGGCGTGTACATGAAAAACAGGGTTGGTATTTCCATGTCAGTATTAATTATTAGGCCCGGTAAAGAGTGTCACCGATCGAATCAAAGCAAAGTCCGTGTTCGATATAATAATGCGTTCAGGGTACTGTTGGGGCTGCCACGGTTCTGTAGCGTATCCGGGATGTTCGCTGAAGCGCGCGTGGACTGTTTTTACTCCACCATGCGCAAGAGGTGTGCGTCTCTGGTGCGCAGGGTGCGGGGCAGCGCCAACAGCGTCCTGAACATGATCACGAGCAGATGGGACTGCCCGTATATAAAACGCTGTTGTGCCATCTCTAGTGGGATGGTTAAATACTTTCATGAATTTAATTTTATTTTGTTTTTATTTATTTTTTATTTTATTTTATTTATTGTTATATTTTACTAACATAGTTTGAGATAAATTGTTTAACAAAATGAGTCGTAATGTTACTGGAATAAATGAATTTAATTATTATTATTATTATTAAAGTCAAATACACATGTTTTTTCTTCTGGACTATGGAACAACCCGTAACCGACCGGACTGTCGTAATTTGGCGGAAAAGAAAGATCTTTCATCTTTTTAAATTAATTGATGCTACTTAAAAACCTGATAATTTTTCTGTTAATTACGAGTAGAAAGGTTATTCCTATTGATATAAAAAGTTTCAAGGGTTTCTAAATTTTTCAGACATTCCCTATTGTGCTGGTGACTAGTGGTGACTAGTGGTGACTGTACATGTTTACATTGATAACAGTATTTAATTTGTATGAAAAAGGGAAAATCTAAAGACTTCATTATTTTTAAAAGTCGCTGAACTAACGTGGTTCAGTTTAACTAGTACATCATCCCAGCCTATATACGTCCCACTGCTGGGCACAGACCTCCTCTCAGAACAAGAGGGCTTGGGCCATAGTTCCCACGCGGGCCCAGTGCGGATTGGGAACTTCACACGCACCATTGAATTGCTTCGCAGGTTTGTGCAGGTTTCCTCACGAAGTTTTCCTTCACCGTTTTAGTTTAATTAGTACGATCTGTTTTAATTACCTATTTGCTCGTATTACAGGCCACACCCGTATTGTGTACTCTACTGTTAATATCGAACCATGATTGAATATGGCCCACAATTATTTGGTGTACAATTATCCCTTTGAGCGTTTAGGCTTAAATACAGCTTACACCTAAATTATAGGCTGCTAATTCTATGCACTAATTGTAGGAAAGAGATTTAATTAAGCCTTCCACTAATGCACGCCGAATGCAAACGAACGCATTGTCCTGCCTGAGAAGCAAACAAGTGGACGTGACACATTGGAGCTGCATACTGAATTATTAAACACAACGCATTCATACCATTTTAAACTCGAGCATAGAGAAACGCCTGACAATTAAACAGGAAAACATTTTATTTTATAGTCTTACATAGAATTAACGTGACAGTTGTATCAAATAGGAAATTGGGTTATTATTAGAGAGTTGAAACAAAGTAAGATACTCGTAGAGTTATGTTAATGGTTATATACACCGATTTATGTTAGAAGCATGTGACTGCGTTGAAGTAACATCGGAGCACGCGGCCGCGGCCCGAAGCGCCGGCCTGCCCCCTCCGCTGAAGCGCGCTCTGCCAACATTTAAGCATAACAAAATTAATATCTTCCTGTTCCTTCCTGTAAATATTACGAAAAACTGCGCAGTATACACACTCTTATCTATGACTGCGGTAGGGGGTGACTCTAGCACAAACCGCATCGACATCTGACTGTGCCGTCATATAAGGTACATATTAAGATGTCAATGACAAACCGTAAACAAACCGTCATGACATCGTCAGTTCTCTTTATAGTTTGTGGCCATGAAAGAAAGAAAGAAAAAAACATTATTCACTTCGGATCATGACATATTAATAGTAGAGAAGATTGGCACCATTCGTACACGGGGATCCTTCATGCAGTCACTACTACAGCTTGTCAGAATAGCGTATTTGTTGCTTTTCGGGTGTGTAATGTGTTTTCGCATGCTCAAAGTAAATATTTTGTTGATGTTCTCGGATGTTCCTTGCTTTAGAAAAGTGTCAAATTATAACGGATTATTTATTGCTTAATGATAAGTGACTACAATCAAGATCTTAATACTTAATGTATCAATTTTGTGGCTTAGTCTGCATGATTTATGTGTCGGTAAAAATTTTTTTTTTTACCTTCGGGGCAAGTTCGTACGCCTTCTTCAGGGGCACATTCGTACGCGTCTGAATGTGCCCCCTATAACATCAATGACTTTATTTCAGAAAATTTGCAAAAATGGTCCGGAATTATAAGAAGAAATACAACAATAATAAATGAAAAAATATGTCTGCGGCGATAAAATATGTTTTAGCAGGAAACTTATCTTATAGAAAGGCAGCAGATAAACATAATATTAAGGTTTCTACTTTGTAGAGTCGGATAAAGAAAATAAAAGATAATCCTGATGATGATGGCTGAACCGCAGTACATATCAGTCTAAATACACAATTTACCAAATATTTTCTACTGAAGAAGAGTCACAATAGAACGAATATATATGAAAAAAGTTCAAAAATGCATTACGGGCTCACGATATTGCAACGTAAATATCTGGATTGGATAGTCATAGACGTAGTAGGTCAGATACTTTTAACTTGTACACATTTCCTAATGAGGCCCACTTGCAGTAAACACATAAATCTCGAGTTAGCGTTAAGCTCTGTTTAGTAGTGGGAAATTGTGTGGAACTGTCAAGCTTATGCCTGGATTAACTACTAAATCTAGATTTACTTTTTCCTGCATGACGGCCTTAATTATAAAGATTTGGTTTATGTTTAATTTATGTCAAATGCACCAAAAAACTATTTTATGAATGTGCATTTATTACTAAAATATTGATCTCTTCATAACTGATTTGTAGTTAATTAGTTTAGTTAGTCTGCAACATGTTGTATTTTGTCTATTATTATTTTTTCTAAGTGATGTATATTTTTTGTTGAGACAAGGTTTTGTCATTTAGTTTATCGTTGGCATGTTTAAGGCCAATAAACACGATTATTACAATTATTTTGCTCTTTCACTTAAGCCGTATGAAGCTACCCCACACAGCCTGAATGCTCCCCTATTTATGCATGAATGTACGTACCCCATTGGTGGGGTAGATTCGGACATTTGACAGCTTTTGCTAAAATTAAATTCATTCATTTATTTGAAAAGTTATTGACTTTAAACATTTTGAATAAGAAGCGGGACATATGCTGAGCAATCTATCTTTATTTATAATTTTTTGAAAAATCAAAGTAAAAAGTGTACGAATGATGCCAATCTTCCAAAATAACATGATATTTACACCGATGATAGTAACGATAGAACTACATTTATATTTACAAAATTTTTATTGAAATAATATGATATTATGGCATCCTACGGACATTTAAAAGACAAAATTCAAACAACTGTTTACGGTTTTTGCTGGTGCTGCATTCGGACGGCAAAACGTTGCAGTAATTTTCCTTATTGATTTTGTTATTTCATTAATGTTAATTTTTATTTGCGAAAAAATAACTAGAATTTGACAGGCTATAAAGCTGGATCCGCCCTTGGCATTCATAAGCGGTGGTGTACTGGGTGGCTACTACGAAAATCGAAGTATCATACCGTCCCTCTCACTCTCATACTAAAAAATATAAGGGTCAGCACGACGGCAAGATACGAAGTTCGAATTTTGCACTTCGTAGTATAGGGCCTGGCCTCACCATGTCAGCAGTGTCGAGGTAGGACAAGCGCAGAGGGAGGGCCCGCGGGCCGTCGGTCTCCGCGCGAGGTTCCTCACGCAATGCCTTCTGCAACGCGATCAGGATGCGGTCCAGCACCAACGCCGCCCTCTTCTGTGGGATTACCACCTCCTGCGTTGATCATAAAGTAATTTAGTACGAGAAAAGGTAGGTAGTGCCCTGCTTTCTTTTTTTTCGTTTTGGCGGGGGCACGATAGTTCCATCAGATATCATTATCCAAATAAGCCGTGATAGCCTACTGACATTTGGCCATTAAACAGAGAAACGTGGGTTCGAACCCGGACTTGCAGAGTAAGTAGATGTCAGAGTTTCTTCTTTCTAGAGGAATTAATTCGTCAAATTAAACTTATCTCGATGAAAGAAAACAGTGTGTGAAAACCTTCAAACTCCTGGGAAGCAATTCAATTTGTGTGTGAATGTGGCAGCATGGTGAACGCTTGTGTTGCTTTGAGGATGAACTCTGGTTGAGTTCGAAATGCGTCAGTGTTGTGTGGTGGTGGTGATAGTTGGGTTTGTGTGATTGTGTGTGTTCTTACAGTGTGGAGATGGAGGAGCTGCAAGAACACACATTTGTGGCATAGACGTATGTAGCCGGGTCGATCAAAATTTTCTTGTCACTCGTTGTTATAGTTACGGTTTCCTGAGTCGCACTTTAAACCGTAACTTTATATAATTAAAATTTGCGAAATATGCATTTTTGTGGTAGTTTTAAGCTCCTTCTATAATTGGTCATCTAATAAGCATGTTAAGTATAATGTGACACAATATTTCTTCTATTAAACTGTACTACTTTTGTCCCCTCGCTGACGGAACAGAATAACAACAAGAAATAATTGATTCACCCACCTATCATAAGCAAGCCCCTCTTCCCCGCACTGGGCATACTGGGCACGTGCCCAAGGCCCCGCGGTGGATTGGGGCCCCCTTGTCCCTACTCCATTACCAAACGATAACCGATAAGTAGCAACTCAACACTCGCCTGAAAATCAGGCTTACTCGTACCAAATGCATGCAGCATGTTGTGCCCAGGGCCTCTAATAGGTGAAAGACGGCCCTGATCATAAGGTCGCGGTTGAGCAAAATAACCCCTCGATTGTTTATACGTAGTTCAATAATGAAATTGACAAACTGGTAAGCATTAGACAGGGCCATTTATTCATGCTGTGGTATATTATTATGTGACCTATTTAATTAAAGCTTAACCATTATCCCTTCTTAATGACTTCAGTAGTTAATAGATTCGGGGGTTATTTTGCGAAATATATTCAGAAATTAGGAAAACCCAGTTTGTTGTATAACTTGTATAAGCACAGAATTGGTAAAGTAACTATCCGTTACCCTACCCCCAGAAATCCTACAAAGTTGTATAGTTGTCTCTCTTTGACCTTCCACTTGCTTTACCATTATTAGGACAGTTAGGTACTACAGTAATCCATACTATCCATACATACTAATATTATAAATGCGAAAGTGTGTGTGTTCGTATGTTTGTGTGTATGTTTGTCCGTATTTCACATCGAAACGGAGCAACGGATCGACGTGATATTTGGCATAGAGATAGTTTATGGGCCAGAGAGTGACAAAGGCTACTTTTTATCCCGGAAAATGCACAGTTCCCGAGGGAACAGCGCGCGATAACCGAATTCCACGCGGGCGAAGCCGCGGGCAAAAGCTAGTAATATTATAATGCGAAAGTGTGTTTGTATGTTTGTCCGTCTTTCATGTCGAAACAGAGCGACGTATTACGTGTTTTTCGGCATGGAGATAGTTTATGGGCCCGAGAGTAACATAAGCTACTTTTTATCCCGGAAAAATGCACGTTTCCGAGGGAATAGCGCGCGATAACCGAATTCCACGCGGGCGCAGCCACGGGCGTAAGCTAGTATTATAAATGCGAAAGTGTGTTTGTATATTTGTCTGTCTTTCACGTCGAAACGGAGCGACGGATCGACGTGATTTTTCGCATAGAGATAGTTTATGGGCCAGAGAGTGACATAGGCTACTTTTTATCCCGGAAAATGCACAGTTCCCGAGGGAACAGCGGGCGATTACCTAATTCCACGAGGACGAAGTCGCGGGCAAATGCTAGTTCTTATATGTATATAATCAGAATCTCTGAAACGGCTCAAACGATTTCGATGAAATTTGGTATGTCGGGGTTATCGGATAATGACAGTGTTTAGTTTTGTAACTAAGGGAGCCCATTGCGGCCTATTTACTGAATAAATGATTTTAATTTGAATTTGACAAATCGATCTAGCTTGGTCTTATCTTTGGGAAAACGCTTTTTAACGAATTTTATCCTGAGCAAAGCTCGGTCGCCCAGGTACTCTCCTTTTTAGACGTATATACAGGGTGGGCCCTGTAACAGGAGCAAAAAAAATAAATCCAGGTTCTGCTACTCAACTGGAACTACTTTAGTTCTGCAACATTCAAAAATTAAGTAATTTTATCATCATGTTTTTCCAAACAAATTAAATGTTATTTTCAATGTACGGCATCCAATAGCCTAAATGACATCGCCTGTCACGTAACTAAATGACGGATTTCGCAATACATTGCTTGTCCAATTAAACTTTAAACTATATTAAAACTCATAAATACACGTTATTTTCAAAAGTTGAACTAAATTAGCTCAAGACAAAGAGTGGAAGCTGTGGTTTAATTTTTTGCTCCTGTTACAGGGCCTCACCTTGCATATCAAGTTTACTGCTGGGATTTGTGGTACGTCAAGGGCAAAGATATCGACACGGCCAAAGTTGCAAAAATATGTATACGCGACTCTATGCACTTAACATTAAGGCCGTGTATACATATTTGTGCAACATTGGCCGTGTCGATATCTTTGCCCTTGACTGTACATGAGATCGTTTGTAATTAATTGCGCTTGTATTTTATGTTCAATTGACCGGGTTTATACATAAATAAAATAATGCAAGCAAATTCCTTGCATTTTATGTTTTTCCTGATTTTTACTTTTTTGTTGTCGTTTAGTTGTTTCAAAGTTTAGTATCATGTTATTTTTGCTTTCCTATACAGCACAACCAATTTTATACTTACTGTAAACCAGAAAATTAAATCGTCGATTGATTTTGTGGTAATGCCACATAATTTCTAAGTAGCGTGTGGGGTGGTGATAAATGAGGTGGTTTTCTTTCTTTTTTTTCTTTTTTTTTTATTCTTGGGAATTTGATGACCAGAATTGGTCGGCGCTCCCGCCCTCGGACATTCGATGCGCTCACCACTAGGGCTTGCACTATCCGGTAACTTTTTATTATCCGGATATTTCGGATATTTGAAATCTCAGTATCCGGATATCCGGTTATTTTGAATAATTTTAATAATTATCCAAATATTTAAAAAAACGCTAAAAACAATTTTAAATTTGTTTCATCAGACGAATCGTGTTAATTAACTTAATCACTGATTGTCTTATACGCACGTAAAAATCATTATTTTGTCACTTTAATGAGTGAAATAACTTAAAAACACTTTATAACTTCTCTGTCTCCTGCTTGTTATTATTTTGCCTTACGGACCAAGAGCCCACGACAGCCAGACCTTCGTTATATTTTAAAGGCTGAAAGTTTTTTTTAATGCAAGGTGTTAATTTTTAATGTAACTGAAAACCGGTTAGCACTTTGCTCAGAAATACTCAGAATCGAGAGTAGATTCGATTCATCATGTCAGCCGAAAGACGTCCACTGCTGGACTTAGGCCTCGCCCAAGGCTCTCCACTCAGACCAGTCTTGTGCTTTCCGCATCCAACGCTATTCAGCGATCTTAACCAGGTCGTCGCTTCATCTTATTGGAGGCCTACCGACTGCTCGTCTCCCGCTCCGCGGACGACATTCGAGAACCTTCTAACCCCACTGGCCATCAGTCCTGCGAGCACGCTCACTGCCACTTCAGTTTCGCAATTCTTCGGGCTATTTCGGTAACCTTAGTTCTACTGCGGATATCATCATTTCTGACTCTATACCGTAGAGAAACCCCGAGCATAGACCTCTCCATAGCCCTTTGAGTGACTTTGAGCTTCCTAATAAGGCCCATCGTTGGCGCCCACGTCTCAGATCCGCATGTCATCACTGGCAACACACACTGGTCAAAGACTTTTGACTTCAATCAAACACTGCGGTAATTTGGCCGAAAAGACACTGCAAAGCTTCCCAAATGCTGCCCAGCCGAGTCGGATTCGACGAGTGATCTCTTTCTCGAAGTTAGACCTACCTAACTGGATCGTTTGTCCCAGGTAAACATAGTCGTCAACAACTTCGAGCGCAGAGCCTCCGACTATTACGGGAGCTGGCACAACATTAGACATGACTTTCGTCTTGTCCATGTTTATTTTTAAGCTAACTCGGTCGGAAATAACTCTGCTGAGGTCAGCGAGCATAGCACTCAGGTCCTCCATAGTCTCAGCCATGACTACAATATCATCGGCGAATTGAAGGTGAGTGAAGTACTCCCCATTATTGTTAATGCCTCGTCCTTTCCAGTCCAGAACCTTAAAATCATCTTCCAATCCAGCGGTGAACAGTTTCGGAGAGATCACATCTCCTTGTCTGACTCCCCGCTGCAAAGGAATAGGCTTCGTGCTCTGGTCCTGTAGTCGGACTATAACGAAGGATTATAACGATACTATAACGAAGGTCCGGCTCTTGCGGGCTCTTGCTCTATTATAAGAATAAATAACACAATACAATACAAAGCGTATTGTATTGAACACCAAAAAACATTCATTATAAAATGAAATCAGAACATAAAAGGTAGGGTAGGAGACGAGAAAACAGGAGTCTAATCGCTAAAAAGGCGATCTCTTCTTCTACCTTCTTATTCGACCTGACGATGTTATTAACATAGAATCGAGAAAAAAGGGGATCAAAGCAGAAGTGTGTAGTGTAAGGTAAAAAATATATTGAAGATTGAAAAAATACATAAAATATAATAATATTAATAAAATATACATTACTTGCATACACATTTACCAAAAATTCATCATCGCCACTACCATTACCAAACAAGATGTTAAGAATGAACCTAACTAATAAGTATTGCATGTAAACCTTCCTAATGCAAAAAGAAATGTATCTGTGTGTATGCATACACTACACTAACCTCTCACAATGCGCGAGCGCGCGCTTAATATCAGATATTCGAATTATCCAAATTATCCGGATAATGAAGAGCTTCCTATCCGGATTTGAAAATGGGCGGATATCCGGATAATATGGATATCCGGTTATCCGGATTGCAAGCCCTACTCACCACTGTAGCACTTTACGTTGGCATAAATATTTAATTAATAAATGGGGAGACAACAGAGTGTGATTTTTGTAACTTGTATGCATACAAGATGCTATTAAAAAAACTGAAAAGTAGTTTGCTCGTTTGCTCAGAATCGAGAATACAATCGGTTACAATATATTTAAAATGAGATTGTGTGTGTTCTTTTAAATACCTTATTTACTTACTGTGCCCAATCTAAAATTTGCCAATGCCAATTAAGTGTCTTGGCGAGGTTGCATGCATTTAGATAAGTTAATGCTGGCCGTTTTTCTGTCACTTTAATTTTCTTCTAAAAACCGCGAAGCGGAACTGACGGGTATAAATTATGAGTGCAGAGTTAGAAATCAAGTAGAATTGCTGCGCATCAATTTTGCAGACATCAAGTTGAATCAGACATCAGTTAACCAAAAATCAGTTGTAATCAAATTGCCCAACGGCCATGTAGCATATTATTAGTATTCATAATAAGCGGACCGGACAATGTGATAAATAATTAAGTTTAGATACTTAATAATTATCACTTTGCCCGGTATAGCTTGTCATTATTCAAAATGCCCTTATTAATCACTTGATTCATAACACATACATTATAATTTGTACTTCTCATTTGCAACAAAATATTGAGAATTTATTTTATCGCGAAAAGTAGAAATCATTTCCTGACAATAAAACAAATAATGGTGCTATTACTAACAGTTCTGCGCATTGTGAAAGTAGTCGTTCTAACATAAGTACAAATTATATTGATGACGTGAACGAATTCGAAGAATAGCCTAGTGACCTTTAACCCAATTTATCGAGAAATTAAGTTACCTATTGATGTAGCTGTTTAATTTTGTTATTTTAATTGAAAGAAGAAAGAAAGAAAGAAAATACATTTATTCGTAACAGTGACAGAATAATTACATAAAAGAAAGAGAAAAAAAAGAAAACAGTGTTACTGTTCACGAAACGGACCCACCTCAGCATAATGCCGGCTCAAGAGCTGGCGCTGGTCTTCCGGTGGGACCGTGAGGCCGTCATTGCACGCTGCACGTGCGACCGAACCGTGCCTAATTGTAATTGCATCCTCTTTTTAAGGTTGAGCCGTTGGATGGTTTTGCGGAAGCTTTTTTTCTTACTGAAAATCGTGTTTTACGCTGTTTTTTATTTAAAAAATATGCCGTCGTGTATAGTGAAATGATGTAGAAGCCGTACAAATATAAAAATACTGACATTAATAATAATAGCAGTAATAGGTAGGTTTATTTTGATCCAAGATGGAGCCACGCCTGTTATGTTTGTGGAAACATTTCGCACCTCTATAACAATAATTGACATAGTTAATTGCAATTTTTCCAAAAAATACTTAATGATAGAAAAGATCACAAATCTATCAAAAAAGTTTTTGTCGCATTTAAATCTCGAAATGGTGAAAATTTCTAAACCCGCGAATTAAGCATGAACTATGAATATTTTAATAAAAAGTAGCTTGCGTCTTATTTTCAAGATCCTGCTATCTTCATACCATATTGCAAATTGCAACCTAATCCGCTTAGCTGTTATAGTTACAAGAAGTAGAAACACACAAAAAATTATAGTAGGGGTAGTTCTTCAAGCGCAAAAATTGTACGGTTTCCTTCTAACCTCTCTGGCTGTTTTTTAATCACAATTAGAAAAATGGGTTTCAAGATTTGATAGGGTCGTAACACCAATAAAACGGGGTCTTAAAACATTGGCTTCTAGAAAAATTACAGTTCAAAGGGCGGGTGTATTCAACCCAGAAAATGTTATCGTTTAACTCAGGGCAGTCGTGTCAGCTGAGTGATGTGTTGATTGACAACGTATATCCTTCATAATCTAGTCTTCATATTTTGGAGTTAATACGTTCAACATAATTTTACAATGCACATGCTGAGAAAGGGCCTTCGCCTTCGGAGCACACAAAGCACACGCCACAGATTAGGTACCTAATTATATATAATTATAATGTACTAGCGACCCGCCCCGGCTTCGCACGGGCAAAGTAAAGAAAAAACGGCCAAGTGCGAGTCGGACTCCCGTACGAAAGGTTCCGTACCTACCTATACAACATTAGACATTAGCATAAACATTTATTTTGTTCTGTTTTTAGTATTTTTTGTTATAGCGGTAATAGAAATAAATCATTTGTCTTAGTAATAGGGTCCTGTTTTTAGGGTCCCGTACCTTAAAAGGAAAAAACGGAACCCTTATCATCATCATCATCATTCAGCCTATATACATCCCACTGCTGGGCACAGGCCTCCTCTCAGAACAAGAGGGCTTGGGCCATAGTTCCCACGCGGGCCCAGTGCGGATTGGGAACTTCACACACACCATTGAATTGCTTCGCAGGTTTGTGCAGGTTTCCTCACGATGTTTTCCTTCACCGCAAAGCTCGTGGTAAATTTCAAATGTAACTCCGCACATGAATTTCGAAAAACTCAGAGGTGCGAGCCGGGGTTTAAACCCACCACCCTCTGCTTGAGAGGCGATAGGTCAAACCACTAGGCCACCACGGCTTTTGGGGATATCAAGCTGAAATTCATATCAAATTATTTAGGTCTACTGTCCCTTAACACCTTAACGCAATAAAAAGATTCAGCCGTTTGCTGCTAATTTTCGACACTCGCAAGTGAATCAAAACCTACAGGGTCCCAGGGAACTCAGAATCTTGAAATTTGGTACGAAGCAACGTGCTATAGCACAAATAAAGGAAAAATAGCGAAAAGCATACATTTTTAGTTACATCATAAAATAAAAATAAAAAATAAAATATAATTTGTACGGGACCCTACTCGACCCGACTCGCACTTGGCTGGTTTTTTTATTACCCTTAGGGCACAGAACTCTAAAAAGGTCTGTAATCAAGGGCACTTCAAACACGTTTTTCAGCTCCATTTCCCAAAATCTACACCGCGAAGCCGGGGCGCGTCAACGTAGAGTAAATGCATTTTTTGGCTAGATTCATATTTTTAATTTCGTAATATCTGTTAATTTATTTTATTTTATTTATTTGGCAAAAATACTTAATACATAATATTTCAATTTTCCTTCAGACTCTAAACTAGGCTGAGCCTGTAACTTGGTAGTCTGCGAGTGTGAATACAGATTAACAATAGTTCAATTATGATTATGTTACCGCTACGTCTAAATTTATAAAATTAAATAAATTATGTTTAAACCTACAACTAAATACAGCTATTAGAATTTCAGAATTAATAATTAAAACACACTAAAATAAGTAAAAAAAAGTAGAAATAGGTAAAAATTTTAATGGAATGTCCGATTTGAATAATTCAAAAAGTAATCTACATGAATATAAAATTATTTATTTGGATAAGGAATAATACAAAGGTATGGATAAAATGGTCTGATTTTAGTCGTCATTTCTGTCAACTTTTAAAATGTAAAAAAGTAGTTATAGTGACATAACTACAATAGTTGGACATATGGTATCGCGAAGTTTTTTGTAGATCTTGATGTATTCTTTAATATCGTCAAACATTTTTTTGTTCTTTTATCAATAGTTTCTGTAGAAAGATGAAAGATTAGATTTTACAGTGAGTTACAGTATTGTAGTTTTAGTACGGAACCCTAATTTTTTCTGTTAATAAATATAGCCTATGGCACTTTATAAATTAGAAATGGATTGTTTTTTTTTGGAGTCTTTTTGGTTTTTTATATCAACTCAAATAAATAATAAAAAAAATATATATTTTTAAAAATGAAAAAGCCTATCCAGGATATTTTTAGCAAGCCCAATTCTAATATATTTTCTAATATACTAAATTTACCGGCGAACGAATTAGTTTCGTAATCTTCAACCATAAGCTGCGATTTAAGTTTAGCTATTCTTCGAATCACTTACTTTCTTCTGCGACTTCCTCATTTCTGATTCGATTTCTTAATATTGATAACCTTTGACCAGGTCTGGATTACGCGTTAGACAGAGTAGGCAACTGTCTAGGCTCTAGGGGCCCGATCCAACAAAGGCAATATTTACTTAGATATTATTGCTTTTTCTCTACACATGCTGTCAGTAGATTTGATTAAACACGAAAAGGGATGCTGCTCTTTAAGCAATTGAAGAGGGGTGACATGGTTAATCCGGCCTTGTCTTTGACTTATCTCAAATTTAAGTATGAGTAGGTACTGAACAGTTGCTTGCCCTACCGATGAGTCTTCGTAGAACTGAGCGGGCGCAGCGACGGCCGTGGCGAGCGCCAAGGCCAGCAGCATCAGCAGCGCACTCATCGTCGCTGGCGCATCACACTGTCCTGACCGAAAACATACGCTATTATAATAAGTGAAATTACTCTTTACTCAAACATCTTACTACTACTACAAGTGTGAGGAAGGGACCTTATACCTACATAATAATATGTGTAAAGGAAAATAATTGCTAAGGCGCCGTCCTACTGCCGTTGCTCGCGCGATGTTGCGTGCGTGTATGAAACTGTTCGTGCGACTATATGATCAGATGATGATATGATGATGATGTGACAGGACTTGATCCTGCATCTTTGGTTTTACGTGCTGATTCGCCAACTGAGCTATTGCAGACGCTGCTACCCATACAATCACTTTGGACTATTTTGGTAGCCGTGTAGTAGGTAGTTGTTTGAAAAGTGCATTAGATACGTGGTCGAAATTAAATTGTATTTAATGAAAGCCCATGTACATGCCCTGCCTAATTACAAGTGAAAAAAAAGTAGAACAATTTAAGAGATAATAAAGTAACTACGAATTTTATAAGAACAGAAAAACATCATTATAGGTATGATAGAATGATAGATGCTCCTCGTTATTATGTGGGTCACGAAAATTGAGCCCGACATGAGTCGGAATTTAATGCTTTATTGATAGCTGGATGACAAGCTACTTATTTTCTTTACAGAATAACACACGGACCCACATCTCGCTTCAGATAAATTTCAGTAACAAATTAGAACCTTATATTTATATAAGTATATTTACTAGCTATTGCCCACGACTCCGTCCGCGTAGAAGTATGATAAATAGTTTAGTTTAGTTTAACTAGGTTAGTGGTTAGGTTAGGTTAGGTTAGTTAATTTAGTGTTTTACGTTCGGTAGGTCCTATTCTCAAACCTACCAAATATACACAATAAAATTCATAAAAATCGGTGAATCCATTTCGGAGGAGTTTGGTTACAAACATTGTGACCTTTATATATTAGATTACATTTTTAAATCATCTATTTTAAAGTAAATTATTTAAGTTTTTCCTATTCGACTACAAATAAGAAGATGCTTTTCTGAAGTAAAATACATCTAAATAAACCCGTAAAACCCGTATTATTTTTATAAATAGGTAGGGAGGTAAGTACTCGTACATACGAAATTAATAATCAGAAATAGCTACAAGAATAAACTCAAAATTCATTAGAAATGCAAACCCATGTTTTGATGTTTATTATAGCTTCATGTTTATTAACGAACTTCAGTTAGCCCCCAAGGGTTGATAGCTCAATCCTTGTGCTTTCAACTATTTTGTCCGGGTAATACAGTACGCAGAGGAAGTTTATACAACGAACTAGAAACAGAAGTTTATCGCACACTATTTACCTATCTCGACGTTCCTACCTCTCTTTAAACCAGCACAAAATTGCTTTATAGAATTTATTTTATAACAAATCAAAATAACTAAACAAACCAAAACTTTACAAAACAAAATTATAAAAATAATTTATCTGAAGTTGCGTAAGATATAAAGAAAAATTTACTGCGGTCGACTTTAACTGGCCCTGAATACAGAGCTTAAGGTTCTCTGTTCGTTTTTTTACTGTTTTTAATAATGATAATATCGGTGAATATAATAGTGATGGTATCGGTTTCATACATAATGTGAACGCAACCATGTAAAATGTATGAAATCGATACCATTCTGATGCGTTACCACGACACAACACAACAGATAAATGTAAATGCAGCTTTAAAGTCAGTGGGGGGGAGAGAGTTCAGTGAACGATTGGGTGGTTTACTTTAAGATTTGTTTTGACAGTTTAATTTATGAATTAGGTACGTACAAGTTGGCGCCCACCTGTATCGCGATATGTTTGATCATTACATGACTCAATATGTTGTTTCGTCCGCTAAGTTTATAAAATATTAGTCATTGACCTCAACCTACGCTTTGCATGTTGGTCAGTTGATAGAATTGTTAAAATTAAAAAAAAACAGTTAACTAAGCGCTACACACTCATAATCAGAAAGTAATATCTCTTCATCATCATCCCACCCTATATACGTCCCACTGCAGGGCACAGGCCTCCCCTCAGATTGAGAGGGCTTGGGCCATAGTTCCCACGCGGGCCCAGTGCGGATTGGGAACTTCACACACACCATTGAATTGCTTCGCAGGTTTGTGCAGGTTTCCTCACGATGTTTTCCTTCACCGCAAAGCTCGTGGTAAATTTCAAATGTAACTCAACTTCAAATAAAACTCAGAGGTGCGATCCGGGGTTTGAACCCACGCACGACCCTCTGCTTGAGAGGCGATGGGTCAAACCACTAGGCCACCACGGCTTACCTCTCTCTTATTTTCACTCATTAAAAGATTACTGTCTGTTTTCGTTAACAAGCAAGACACATCGTCATATAATAAAATTATCTTTGGCCGCTCATAAACCAAGTCCCATACAAATTTGCCCATTCTCTTTTCGTTTTAATAACTTCATATCTCTGGCTTATTAAGTTAATATAATTATAAGAACTTTTATCATAAACTTGAAATATATTCTGATGCTAGTGGCTCTGGCTGGGGACTCAAAGTCAAAGTCAAAATATCTTTATTCAATTTAGGCTATAACAAGCACTTATGAATGTAAAAAAAAAAAACTACCACCGGTTCGGAAAAACCTCTGCTGAGAAGAATTCGGCAAGAAACTCAACGAGGTATATATATTTTTTTAAAACAAATTTACAATATTATTAAATGATATGTATACATCACAAGTATTTAACACAACTTTATTTTTAACACAGTAGGTTCGCTATTTGAAGGGATCGCTAATGCGGATCGGAATTATTTCCAAATATCCCTGTCCATGATATAATCATTAACTTTATAATACGCCTTTGATATTAATGTCTTCTTGACAATAGATCTGAATTTTGTATCCGTTTCATTTACTTATAATATTTTTTGGAATTTTATTATAAAAACGTATGCAATTTCCCAGAAAAGACTTTTTGGTTTTAGCCAGTCTGTAAGATGGAACTTTAAGCTTCCCTGTGTTTCTAGTAGCCTTTGGCTTATCGACGTTAGTGGGAAAATCACATATGTTCTTCCTAACATACATGATTATTTCAAAAACATAAAGCGACGGCAGGGTTAGGATATCTGTTTCCTTAAAAAAAGATCTTAAAGATTCACGCGTCTTCAAATTATAAATTGCTCTAATTGCTCTCTTTTGTAAGATAAAAATTGACTCAATGTCTGCAGCAGATCCCCATAAAATAAGGCCGTACGAAATAATGCTATTAAAGTAAGCAAAATACACCAACCGTGCCGTCGCCACATCGGTTAGCTGCCGTATTTTCCAAACTGTAAAAGCAGCAGAGCTCAATCTACCCGCGATTGCTGTGACGTGAGGTCCCCACTGTAGTTTAGAATCGAGCGTTATTCCTAAAAATACTGTTGATTTTACAAATTCAATAGTTTGACCATTTAACTTTATATTAGAAACTGAATTCGAGCTAGATGAATTTATCAACGAGAATTTAATACATTTAGTTTTATTGTAATAAGCAATATCCACATTGCTTTTGGACTAAGTCAGAGCTTCAATTATATTTTAATCACTAGGAATTACTTGCTGTCTATTTTGGATTGAATTTTTTGCATTAAATCTGTAGAACTGTGATTTTTTTTTGCAAATAGATAATACCACTTAAAATACCTAATTATAATTTTTGTATGATATAATTAATCATTTATTATTACATTAGTAACTTGCATTATATTTCTACACATACTTTAGATGGCCATGGACTACCTGCCTCGAAATAAACTAATATTTTTCAGTTGTATGAATTTGGGATTAATGGAAATTGTATTAGGAATGTAGACAGGTACTATTCGACAAAGATACTTAGTTAAGATCATAGTAGCTTTTCTTAACCTTTTATAGTCCATTCAGGATAACATAGGACTCTAGAAGGTCACAGAAGATAGGGTTCTCAATATTTTTTGTGAAGTCGTAATAATGATGATGATGAATAAAATCAGTAATAAGACGAAGTCATAATTTTGTTTACTTTGTAAGTAGATTAATACGTAATATACTTAAAAAATAACACAATATTAATACGTAATTCTCTACATTTTTTTTTATTCGAGTTGATGGCAAACGAGCAAGTGGGTCTCTTGATGGTAAGAGATCACCACCGACCATAAACATCTGCAACATAATATTAATTCAATTTATATTTATACATAATTTAATAACTGTTTCGAGGACTCAACCGCTCTCATTCCCTGTTTAAAAATATTCTACTTGTAGTTTCTGCTATGAAGTTCAAGGTTTTTCCATTCCAATTTCATCAAATTCGGTGCAGTGCTTAGTTGTGAAAAGTTAACTATTCTTATATGGTTAAAGATCATCCCATATTGATCCAAACTGGCGATTAAAAACTATAAATAATTTACAGTAACTTTTTTGAGTTAAAAATATTATAAACGTTATGTTTCTTCACCACTGCCTCTTTAGGTATTTTATAGGAAGACGTTTCTGTTTTTAACTAAATAGGAAAAGTATTTTTATTGTTTTTAAATTATGATATGAAAAACATCAAAATTAATCTCGTTAATACATATTAATTATAATTGCGAAAGTTTTTTAAGTCTGTATCTTTGTTTGTTACCTACCTCTTCAAGTCTTAACCGCTGAACCGATTTAGGAGAAATTTGGTATACATATAGCACAAGTCCCATACATAGAACAGTTTTTATCCCGGAAAATTGCATATGTCCCGCGGGATAGCAATAAACGAATACTACGTTACCGGAGTCGCGGGCAAAAGCTAGTTAATGAATAAGTGAAACTAATATTGACGTTTGCGATATTTTCATTAGAATTAAGTTTAGACCGTATAATTAAAAATATGGAATTTATTAAATGATTCCCTAACGCGTGCATTCTAAAGAGCCTATTTTCCTTCTGTCAATTCCTATATTGAACAGACTATAATTGAAATAAACAGAGATGGCAATGGCTGCCCTCGACGGTTTTTTTGTATTTGTAATAATTACTTACTTTTAGTAGGGGGATTTTCATAAAAAAAAAAGTCTTTTCCGATTAAGAATTACTTTTGTAACCGTCGTTTTTTGTTTTTAACGTTATGTATTTCAATAAAACATCCTCTCGACACAATCTTGACACAACGTTAGTAAAATAAAATAATTTGCATAAAAGTATTAATTAATTTAAAACAATTCCTTATTTAAAGACAAAAATCCGCACACACTCGCGCAATGGGTTTTTTTAAACAAACAACAGCATTACGTAGATTTTTTTAACTTCCTACGCACTTTCACGTAACTTTCGGAAAAACTGCACAGTAAAGAAACATAAATAATAGGTACTCACTATTACTCATTATTTGAACGATTCCAAATCCAATTAACTACAGAGGCAACTTTGACAACTTTTTAAGGTTAATTAGCCAATATTGTACGTACGGTGGATAGTAGCGACGCGCGTAAGCTCTTCGGACTATTTAGGGCGAAGTGTATCGCTCAAGCCTTTATAAGGGCGCGGGGTTGGGCAGCGTTAAGTATAACACGAGCGCACGCCCGCGTCTCCGTCTAGCTGCGGCTGCAAGGAGGACTACTAAGATAACAGACACCGCGTTAGAAACGTCATTTAATATTAAATGGTTGCTAAATTAGGTTTTTTTTACGTACGATGGAAGGGAAAACGTATTTGTTTAGGGTTAAAGGTTGTGTATTTATGTGTAGGTTTATAAAAAATATTTTAAAAAAATGTTGAGCCGACTTTAAGCAGGTTGTTTTATTATATTATTGAAAAATTGTGGCTAATAATTTAGCTAACATTGATTGTTGTCTCTTTAGTTGTACTAGTTGTCTCTAAATAAAATTAGCCAAATATAATATGGTACTCTAGGTAATAAAGATGCTTCGAGGGGGTGCGTCCCAAGTTATATAAACACGTTACATATAATTTCATATTATAAACGTTCATTATGTATAATTACATTATGTATATAACACTAAACACTATAATTTCATTAAGTATAACGTTCGATTAGTATAAAAGTTGTTTTATATACTTTCATAAGAAATAACATATTTATGGTCTAAATTCATATTATATAACATACATGAGGTAATCCGCTTAGTATAATACGTCATAACTTCTTATATAACATTAATATGATATATGTTATATCTTTCGAGGATATATCGGTGGCAGAATAAAACTCCAGGAAAAACGAAATACTTGTAATAAACTCAAAATCAATGTGAACGTAACAGAGGTCGTAGGGTAAGTGGCGATGACAGGACATTTCGATGCTAGTTTAATTAACGCCTAGAGAATAAGGAAGGCAACGCAGCGCGGTGATGATGATGTTTGCTATGATTCTTGTGCAAGACGTAAGTCCAAACATACTCCCGGCCGTTGAAAGATCGCTTTCAACACTGAAGTTCCTCTGCTGTAGGCAATTTGCACAGGCGCACGAGAGAGCGACGCACGCAACCTTTAGTAGTGGTCACATCTGCCACTCTGGCTACTCCATCGGTCCCAGTGATGAGGCGCTGCACGCGACCGAGACTCCAAGATAGAGGAGGAACGTTATCTTCGGCCAGAAGAACCATATCCCCGATGTTTAGTTTTGCGCTGCTCGTTTTCCACTTTGTCCTTTGCTGCATTTCAGAGATATATTCCCTCTGCCATCTCCGCCAAAAGTGTTGTCTAATCTTCTCGACTCGTTCGTAGCGTTTTAGCTGGTTTTCGCTGCAGTCTTCGAGGTTCGGTGACGGTGGAGCAGTTAGAGGCCTCCCGATGATAAAGTGTCCGGGAGAGAGGGATAAAAGGTCATTAGGACATGACGATAGGGGGCACAAGGGACGACTATTCAATATTGCCTCCACTTGTGCAAACAAAGTGGAAATTTCTTCAAATGTGAGATGGCTAAGGCCAATAACGCGTTTTAAATGATGTTTTGCCGATTTGACGCCGGCTTCCCAAATGCCACCGAAATGAGGTGAGTAAGCCGGTATAAACATAAACTTGATTGACTGTTGACTTGCAAAGTCAGATAGAGGTAAGTGACTCTGTTTTATGAACGATCCTACCTCCTTCGCAGCGGCCACGAAATTAGTTCCATTGTCGCATAGTATTTCGATTGGTTTGCCTCTGCGCGAGATAAAACGCCTCAACGACATTATAAAAGCATCCTTGGTTAGGTCGCTGACAGCCTCCAAATGAATGCATTTATAACGTAAGCATACAAATAAACATAAGTAACATTTAATCAAACGACTTCCACGTCCCTTACGGTTTACTATGAAGAATGGTCCGGCAAAATCTAAACCAACCGACAAGAACGGATAATCTGGGTTTACACGCTGGGGTGGTAAATTTCCCATTTTGGGTTGCAATGTTTTACCACGTAAACGCCTACATCGCACACAATTGTTGACAGTTCGTCGAGCAAGATGGCGCCCGTTTATTGGCCAAACTGTTTCTCTTATTGTTGCCAACAACAGTTGTGGGCCGGCATGCATAAACTCAATGTGTTTCTGAGCAAAAAATAATTTTGTTAACCTATGTGATGAATGAAGCAAAATTGGATGCTTCTTCTCATACGAATAGCTTGACGCGTCTAAACGCCCGCCTACACGTATTACCTTCTCCTTATCTAAGAACGGAGACAACGATATGATTTTATTTTTACTATTTAAGGGCTTTCCCTTTGAGAGCAATTCGTATTCAATCTGAAACGATTGCTTCTGGGCAATGATGCACAGTGCATGGAATGAATCACACAGTTCATATGTCGATAAAATACCTACGCGTTTATTGTTTTTGTTTTTAAGATTGAAAGTAAATCTTTTAACATATGCAAATATTCTTTGAAGTCTACTAAACGACGAATACCTGTCAAAGTCTATAACCGGTTCGATTATAGCTGCAGAGTGCACTTTTAATTCGGGTAAAGTTGCTAAATCATTGTCCTTAAAGATTGGCCATACAGTTTCGCCTTTCAGTAAAAACATTGGTCCAGCCCACCATAGAGGCCTAGACAGAAGCTGCTTGGCATCTACACCCTTGGAGATTAAATCTGCGGGGTTCATATCAGTAGGTACGTATCGCCATGCCAAAGGTGAGGTTAACTCTGTTATTTCACTAATCCGATTAGCCACGAATATTTTAAGCCTTGTAACGTCACCCTTGATCCATGCGAGCACTACGCTTGAGTCACACCAATGAACTATTTTATCCGGCTGATACCGCAAAGATTCTTGTACGGATTTAGTAAGTTTAGCAGCGAGCAAAGCTGCGCACAACTCCAAACGTGGAATAGTGGTTGGTTTTAACGGGGCCACTTTAGATTTGGAGCACAGCAACTTAACCTTAACTTCATCATTGTGACTAATTGTTCTCATATAAATGCAGGCACCATATGCAATTTGTGAAGCATCACTAAATGAGTGCAACTCTATAGTTTTAGGTGAGTCACCCAGCACTAACCTTGGTATTTGTAAATTTGTTAAATATTTCAAATTATCACAAAACTTGATCCAGTCTGCCTTAATCCCTTCCGGAACAGGTTGGTCCCAGTCCAGCTTTTGTTGCCAAAGCCTTTGCAGCATTATTTTAGGTATAATTACTACTGGACTTAGGATACCTAGCGGATCAAATATTTTAAATGAATTAGACATTATAACTCTCTTCGTTATCTCTTTATTTTGGATTGTGCAATGCTTTATAGGAAAGTGTAGCGTATCACTACAGGGGTTCCACCCCAGCCCAAGAGTGCTAGATGATTCGCTGATCGTAAAATTGTCTTGCTTATTATTTTCAATATTTTCTAAAATTGATTGACAGTTACTCTTATATTTTCTAAGATTGAAACAACCTGAGCTTAAAGCTTCTGATATTGAGTTTCGTATGTGAATTAATTGCTTTAAATCATTAGAACCAGTAATTAAATCGTCTACATAAAAGTCTTTTTGTATTATGTTTTTGATGAGTTCGTCATTTTGTTCCTCACCTAATTGCCATAGGCATCGTGTGCTTAAATAACTGGCACTCGCTGTGCCGTAGGTTAATGTATTCAGTATCAATGTTTGAATAGGCTGAGACTCGTTTTCCCGCCACAGAATAAGTTGTAAATGCCTATCATCCTCGTCGACTAATACCTGGCGATACATTTTTTCTATATCTCCGGTAAGTAAGTATTTGTACTGCCTGGCGCGTATAAGAATGGAGAAGAGTGAATCTTGAACGTTCGGGCCCACCAGTAGAATGTCATTTAGAGAATAACCTGACGTGGAGGGCGCCGAGCCGTCGAATACTACGCGGAGCTTTGTAGATTCACTTTCTTGTTTAAAGACGGCATGATGACATAAGTAATAACACGGGTTCAAGTTAAAATTATGATTACTATTGGAAAATGATAGATGTTTCAAATCAGCATATTCATTAATAAATTTAGTGTATTGTACTTTAAGCGTGGAATTTCGTTTTAATCGTTTTTCCAACTTGATAAATCGTTGCTTTGCAAGATTGTAGGTATCACCTAAGCAATCAGCTGACTCCTTTAAAGGTAGCCTAACAGAAAACCTACCCTCTGTGGTACGGGTCGTAGTTGCACGAAAATTACTTTCGCACCGACTTTCACCATCGTTCATCATAGTACCTTTTGGCACTTCTTCTAATTCCCAAAATTTTGTAATGAGATTTTCGATGTTTTCATTATTTGACCTTGAAGTTACAACGTGATTGCAATGTATATCTTTATTTGACATTATTGGACAAATGGGACCAGATATTATCCAGCCTAAATGCGAATTTCTTAGTTTGGGACCATTAATTCCCAACGAGTATTGTTCATTGCCTAATATATTCCAAAATAGATCGGCTCCTATGAGTACATCAATAGGGCCGGGCTGGTTGAACCCTGGGTCAGCCAGCCGAATATTAACTGGCCATTTTAAAGAGCTGATATCTATAGGAGTCTTTGGTAAGTGACCCGTCACTTCCTTTAGCACAAAACATGTTGCTAATGTACTAAAATCGCTATTTGTTGAATTAATTTTTATCTTGCAGTTTTCGTTTACATTATTTGTTATTGTATTTCCTATACCTATGACCTTTAGCGAGTCAATGGGTGAAGATCGTAATGATATTCTGGTCTTTAGGGACTCAGTGATGAAAGTAGATTGGCTGCCACAGTCTAGCAGAGCGCGAACCTTGACCTTTTGCTGGCCAAGTGGATTCGACACTTCTATCACTGCAGTTGATAATAGAACTTGATTTGATGAATATTGTTTTGCATAATTGACAGTAATTTCTGATTCGTTGACGTTGGCCGTGTTGCTTGTTGAGTGTGCTGGACGGTGCAGAAGAGTATTGTGCTGCTGGTTGCAGTCGCGCTCGCGGCACGGCCCCATGCGGCACGCGCTCGCGGCGTGCCCCTGCCGTAGGCAGTTGACACATAATTTGAATTTAGTCACGTCCAGCATTCTCTCATCAACCCCTTTAGCCTTAAAGGTTGGACAATCATAAATTCTATGATGCTCGTTACAAATAATGCACGTTAATGCGCTTGTCCTTTTATGATAATTATTATTCGTGCTCGCAAATGATTTTACCAAGTTGTTATGCGGTTGCCTAGAATTGTTGTGATAGTAGTTATTGTTTGGTATAGGCCGTGCTGAATGCAAAGGAGGCATTGAGGACGTGGTTGGTCTTGCAATATTATTGTCCGACCGGTTGCTGCGATTTAAAGACTCTAGTACATCAGCTCGGTCAGTTAAAAATTTATTAAATTGTTCTAAGGTAGAAAAGTCCCCATCTAACGTATTGCGGTGCTCCTCCCATTTTAATAGCGTGTTATTGTCTAACTTAGCAGATAACATAAATACTATAAGCACGTCCCACTTATCCGTTGGTTGGCCTAGACTAGCCAGAGCACGTAAATTTTTTGTTACATGGTCAACCAAGAACCTTAAGGACCGTTCAGACTCCCGTGTAATTTGTTTGATGTTTAACAATGACGTTAAATGATGATTTATTAACATTCTTTTATTGTTATATCTATTACATAATAATTTCCAAGCTTCAGCATAATTTTTAGCAGACACCTCTAAATTCGAAATAATTCGGGCGGCATCGCCTTGTAGGTATGATATCAAATAATGAAACTTGTTTACTTCTGGTATGCGTTCGTTTTTATGAATTAAATTATCGAAAGTATCATGGAACTCCAACCAATGGAAATAAGAGCCGTCAAATTTAGCAATTTGGATTTGAGGTAACTTTAAACCAATTTCTTGCCGGAGATGCGAATCGTCCATACAACATGACGTATTGTGCATAGAATTACGCCGTTGTTCACATTCACTTCGCTTTTGAAAAATTTCAATTAAGTTTTTTGCAGTGGCAATGCTCATTATAATTTCTTTTTCGATTTTATCGCGTTCATCGATTTCGTTCTCAATATTTGACGGGTTTAAAACTTCTATTTCACTCTGCAAGTCGTCGACTCTGACCGACAGTGCCTCGAATTTCGCTAATCTTAAATTTAATTCAGTTAATTCAATGTTATTCAATTCACTTTCACTAGTAATACCCTTTAAATAGTTTTTAAATTTAGTAATCTGTCCTTTGGCGGACGATCTTTTGATTAATAACTCGTTATAACGCTTACTCCCATCGACCGACATTGTAGGTCAGTAATAAATCGACGAAGAATATAGGTAGTTAACAATCAAAATTCAAGTTTCTGTTTATCAAAGTAATAAGTGAAATAAAATGGCTCACGTTCCTCGTTCCGGTGTCACTTGCCGTTCGGGAAATCGGCGCGCGCACAGCTGATCGCCGGGCAATGACCCCGAGCGCAGGCTCCCGCGCAGTTCGCAGGTGATATTGATAAGCGGCGGAGGCTGGAATAGTCGGCAATCTTATGTTAAAAACAATGAATTATTTAGTTGCACTGACCGGACGGGTTTATTTAACTTTAGATTTCAATTGATTTATTTGAAATTAAATTTTAATTTGAGATTTGAATGATTTAAGTATAAACTTTAAAACTGAACACTAGGGCAAATAGGATTGCGAGTGTTGTATTAGTAAACGGTTATCCACTACAGGTGACTACAGCCTGTAGTATGAAATATCGTAGGTAGGTTAGGTACCTAACTTATGTATGAATACGAAATGCAATAATTGTGTAAGAAACCCAGCGGCAAGTCTAGTATTTCCCACACAAGCAGCTCTTTGGTGAGCACTGCTAATCTTGCTAAAATAAAAAAAATATTTATATATATTAGATGTTATTACATGAATAGGTAGAATAGGCTGCCTGGCAGAGATCGTTCTGGAAGGTTATGGCCGCCTGTCCTGTCTGTCTTTTTTATTCCGTAATCTAGTTTTACCTATTTTAATATATAAATGGTATTTGTATAATTGTATTGTATTTTAATTGTAGATATATTGATTAATTTTTATGTTTCACTCGAGATTCCTCCCGGCTTCGCACGGCTTTCACTACTCGGTTCTTAATTTATATCTTTTATTAAAATGTTTTATGCTATATATTTAGATCTAGAAAATACGAGTAAATATTAATATGAGTATGAAAATAAGTACGAAAGCCGCACTAAATCCGTTCGGTATTAATCGCGTTAAACAGATAGAAAGACAGACAGACAGACCGACGCGACCGGTTAGGTACTTTATTTTATAGTAATTGTTTAGTGATTCTGATTATATTATAGCTTGAATTTAATAATTAATAAAATTGACCTCTGTTTTTTTGTGTTTAGGGTAGTTTTTACTAATGATGCAATCGAGAATATTTCGCAAATTCTGGATGTTTCGGCCACTAACGGCACAAAGTACTTTATTATGTACAAATGGATGACGATATTGAATATTTTTGACTGGATTTACTAGGTATTAGGATGTAACAGGTAAAATTGGAATGAAGGATGGACACTTATCTTTTGGTTGCCGGTGCCGCTTCTCGATGTGATACTTTAGATGTAGCACTGCTCGATTTGGTTCCTTTCTTCCTTAAGCTTGAGGCTGGGTCCCGTGACTTTATCACTGCAAGGCTCCAACTCTTAATGAATATTTCTTGATGTAGGTAATGATTTTCTGTGTCGATTTTTTTCTTCCTGATTTTAGCTTCTTTTCGCGGATTCTGATTTTTCTGATTAGTTCCCCTCGTGGACCACCATGTTATATCTTTCGAGGATATATCGGTGGCAGAATAAAACTCCAGGAAAAACGAAATACTTGTAATAAACTCAAAATCAATGTGAACGTAACAGAGGTCGTAGGGTAAGTGGCGATGACAGGACATTTCGATGCTGGTTTAATTAACGCCTAGAGAATAAGGAAGGCAACGCAGCGCGGTGATGATGATGTTTGCTATGATTCTTGTGCAAGACGTAAGTCCAAACAATATAATATCAAGTGATATACTTTGTTTCTAAAATACTTGATAAAATTTAAATTTTAAAAACAGAAAATTAGGTGTTTATCACTTCATTTTTGTATTGCAGTTTTACTTCAAAATTTGTGCGAGCGAGCGAAGCGAGCGAACAAGACGGTTCGGCGCAGAAGCGACTTGGATAGTTTAGGTTCAGAAGGCTACGGCGGGAGCGAAGCGGAGCGTAGCTCTCGCCTTAGCCTTCGATGTTAGGTTTTTTTATAGCAGCCAGGAAAGCGTAACAGTGAAATAATACCTATTTTTTATTTATATTTTTGAGCGTTATGTTTTCCGTTGTAAGATTAAATGAATATTATATGTTTTGGTTGTTAGAGGTTGCGAATATTATATAATTTAATCGTTAAACTCAATGTATTTATGTCCATAGCACATTATACATAATGAAATTACATATTGTATCAGTATACGTTATAAGCATTATAGCAAACGTATGTTATACTTAAAAAAATATAGAAAGTGAAATTATACGTAATGAATATTATATGTTTTGTTTTTATATATACCTATTCTATTAGTTACCCGCTTCGAGGACCTTATTACGAATTAAGCTGAAACTTATTTGTCTGAATTCAAAAAATTCTGTTTAACTATTAAGTCAAATATTTCATACAAAATGAAAGCTATAGTTTATTATTAATTGTATATATTTGTTAAGTCATACGAATAAGATAGATTAAATGGTTCCAAAGGTGACAATGCAGTCACTTATGTGAAAGCAATATCCCTTAGCAGCAACCAGATATTGGTTTTCCGGGTAGCTAAATAGGTACTTATTTATTTTTCTCTTTAACGTTTTTCCGCTTCTGGAAGTACATACAAAACTGCTTGTCTTGACAAACAGACATAATATCAAGGCTAGAATAAATAACTATATCTTACTTCCATTTCGACGAACTACCGCTAGCGACAACGGTAGGTACGGACCATGTTGCTTGCCGTACGGTAACCGTAGGGTATCGTTCGTTAATTAGGGACATGTTTTTCATATCCACAGCATTTAATGAACTTTATCGGATTTATTAACTATTGCGCTTTGTAGATATGACATAATACAAAACTAAAGGACAGTGTTGCCCACATTCTTAAAGGACTTGTATGCCAAATAAAGATTACATTATTAGGGGGCACCATTAAGAGAAGTTTCCCTGCCGGCCGCGCGGCCGCGTTAGGTATTTGTTTGGGATATTGCTTTCTTTATCGCTCGTGACATAAGCGCTCGCAGCCGTCCCCCCCATGCCTTCCGCAACGACGTCCGTAATTTATATCGAGATACGAGTAGCTGTAGGCTAGGGTAAGATTTGGGCGGTTGAATTTTGGGTTTCGTTGTCCTCATATTATACGAAAAGTAAAGCACAGAAATCAATGATATTTTACAATCAAGATATTCATTATATTTTTCATCACACTTGCTCGTAAACAGCATCGTAACATGCAGGCTACCTTGGTTGCAACCCCCCAAATAAAACCCTCGACCTTAATGTGCTTCTCATGAAACCCGTGGTCGGTAAATGAGTCATTGCGCGTACAAATTTTCATGTCATGAAGCTTAAGGTCGGTAAATGAGTCCGTGCCCGTACTGATGGTGCTCCGCGCGCTGTAGCGCATGGTGTAGCAGCAGGACCACATGCACACGCGGCTCAGGCACAACATGCTGAGGGAGGGGGAGGGCGACGCTGCCAAGAGCGCAGCCTATGATATCGCCAATATTTAGAAGAATTATATTTTTTCTTTTAGAAATATAAAATTTTACTCGCAAATGTGATGAAAAACATTGTATGTCGCACGGGCGGTACTAGAATTACGAACATCGACTCATTAAAGCCCTCAGTCTTCGACTTCGGGCTTCTAATAGACTCTCGTTCGTAATTCCTTATTTACCGCCCTTAAGACACAATGTACTATTCTATGCCTGTGGTTTTTCGATTTTTGTAAAAATGCTTTATTAGTCTGTAATTCTCGTACAAAGTTGACATCTTTTTTTTTGACGACTTTTGAGGTCCTGTAATTCTGATATTACATATTTATATGAAAAACTGAAAAACCACAGGCATAGATAAGTAATTACGTCTAGTCCATACTTACAAAATTTCATCTATTTATTTCTGTTGCCTAGTTTTCAAATGAGACCTGGACTACGTTTGTATGGAAAATGGAACGAAGAGACTTCTCTTAATTGCCGAGCCAAACCTCACTCAATCTCACGTGGGGAAGAGGGTGGTCTCGGCAAATATCAAGTTGTGTTGTGAGATGGGTGGGTTAAATTAAGTAAAAAATATTTCTGCGCTAAATTTAGGATTTTAAACTTATTTACATTAAAAATATGCGTATTGAAAAATCTCACGCGAGATTAGAGGAGCGGGTCTAACTAAATCAAGTGGTGGGTCGAAAAATTGCCAAAATTGCCTAACGTTATTAATGGATGCACCCTTAGGTATTTTGTAAAAGCGAATGGGTTAAAAGACTACTCAAACGCACTACCTACTTAGGTACTGTGTTTTTAGGGTTCCGTACCCAAAGGGTGCCAACGGGACCCTATTACTGAGACTCCGCTGTCTGTCTGTCTGTCTGTCCGTCCGTCTGTCACAGGGCTCTATCTCTTCAGCCGTAAAAGTTAGACACTTGAAATTTACACAGATTATGTATTACTGTGGCCGCTATAACAACAAATACAAGAGGACTCTGACACTTATACTATTTAATACGAGAGCGAGAGGGACCGCACGACACGAACTTCGAGTTTCGAGTTTCGTAGTAGCCCTGCTGCGCTTGAGGGGTGGGGTAACTCGAATCGGTGCGGGGCGTTCTGTACGTTAGTACTATTATATATTCTGTGGCAATGGGCTGCGCAGGAGCATTTAGTAAAGTAATGTAGGGAGGGACTTAACTAGGGGTACTGTAGTTTTGCTGCACGCAAAAGCTGATCATGCTTCAAGAAATAAATTATGTACAGTACAATAAATCTTTTTTGTCTTGACCTTTGCTGTTTGCCATTTCTATTCAATACCTATTATAGGAATAGGGAATTTGCAGGTTACCTACGAAACGACATTTTGTGGGCGATGCAACCAATTACAATATATACGCTTCTTTTATTCTGAAAATCTGAACTAGGTAAACCTAGTCTGTTTCTGAGTTGTGGGTATATAAGGGTGCCGTTCAATCGTCATATAAACTTTTAGCATAATTTCATTTCACTACGTTCAAAATCATAATATTAATTGATCGGGATCGGATCATAGGCTTTAAATAATATACTTAACATTTTGAACATGAAACTACCGTGAGACTCACTCATATTAAATATAATGACCCGGATAACTCACGTCTTAAATCGAGCAGCAGCCGCTGAGTCGCGTTGCTCCGAAGATGAAGGGCTACGGATTAGACCGAAACATGTCGAGCTAAACTCGATTTAAGACGTGAGTTATCCGGGTCATTATATTTAATATACTTAACATTAATTATAGTCATGACAACAATTGCAATATGAAATAATTTTATTTTGAATATTCGGTTATTCAAAGTAATAAAATGACTAACTCATTAAAATATGCATAAGACAAATATGCAAATTGATCAATATGATTTCAGATCTTCGGAAATTTATTTTTATGCATTATTGTTTTTGGTTCTGAATATTTTCACTAATTGAAATTCTGATTATGAAAAATTCGCAAATCGTTGTTATGACAAAAATTACACACCCGGTACAGTTAAATCCCGGATCGATATAATTCCCGGGCAACCATAATAGCCTAATCTAATCATAGTAATTTTAATTGTCCATAACAAACAATGCTTATCGAATGTCATAGGTGCCTAGGTAACTCTTTCAATTCGTCTCTAGAATTCTCTTCCTTTGATTGTCAGAAAAGTAAAAATCTCTTATTTTTAAAAACCTCCTCAAGACTCACTACACTAGCGTCTACACTTTTACACTCTATGCCTACACTTTTAACGTCTTCGTTTCTTCTCTGTTCTTTTTTGTTTTGTTTATAAATATTATTTCCATAACTTTAGGTAGGTAAGTTCTTTTCTTACACACGACCTCGATGTTTTTCATGTATGTAATTTATGTATTATATGAGTTGTATCGATAACCTACTTAATTCAAAGTACCTATCTATATATCTTTATGTTATCTAGGAGAGATCTCGTAGTTAAATGATGGCGAATCTTATCAAGCGGCACGAATAGTCAGGTAAAAAAAATAACTAAATCATTAATTATTACTATTAATTATTAAGTAAATTAATTAATAACTGCACACACTGTTAACTTATAATAATTTATGCCCATGTCAAATAGGAATGAACAACAATCGCCGCTGAAAACATCTTTCAGAAGTGAAAAAGATTCGCCCACGTTATTTTTGGTGTACTTTTATTACGAATTTAATATCCAGAGTCGGTGCCTCTCGCTCTACGTGGGATGTGTTGAGATAAATTACGAGCTAATGTATGAGACAGATACTCATTTAATGAGAAACCAGCGAAAAGCATAAGGATTTTCTAAACGAACTAGAATGTTACTATTGTAATGTTATGTATTAATGTTAATTTATATAAGACTAACTGTAACAAAAATATATAGCAAATAAATTCAATAAATGGAAAAAATAAGAAGTTGACACCGCGGCGGACTGTCATAGTACACATCATTAAATAATTGGTTTGTAAAATTATGTAGTATTAAGTTATCTATACTATAGGTACGTTACATAATTACGTATACATAATTACGTTGTCACAAAATTGCCACTTGTATAACTTGATGATCCGAAAGGATACACTACATTACGAGTTGAAAATACCTTTCAGGCTTGCAAATCAGCTTTAAATACTTACTGCAACGATTTGTTCATTCTGTTGGGTGCTCACACCTCAGACTTAGTATATTTTATGTAATTAGCGCACTACTAAATTTAAACAAACAGTGAAAAACCCTCTTTATCTAAGTGGAAAATTGACGGGTAGGTATTTATGAAGATAGTGGAAGCTAAGTCGGAAGTATAAAAGTTTTTGAGCTGGTCACGATTTGAATGGGTCCCGACTGTTGAACTTTAAATTGACTACTTGACTTAATTTTAGTTTTTAAGGCAGTCAGGTTTTTTTTATTTTAAAAAGGTGATAGGGATGACATGGCTAGCTATAGACCCATATAGCGCTGCTTTCCATTTTCTCAAAGGTGATCGAAAAAGTTATTTATAAGTCCATATATGGCCATTTTGAGACTAATAACCTATTTGCACACTAAAGGATTCCGCAAAGATACAGTTCAATACAATACAATAATAATTTAGAAGAATAAAGAAAAATAGTTATACTGTTATTATTATTGTAATTAAAGATGATCTCATTGCACTAGGTATTACCTGTCCTATTATCTATTCATTCTGTGATACCACATAAAGTTCTAAGTTTATGTTATTTCTAGATAAATGTATAAGTAGTTTATTTAGATACCTTACATAAAGTTAATTTATAAGTGTTCCTTAAACCTCTTCCTAAAAATTACATGAGGTTAAAATAGCATAATTAATATGTTATGTATAACTTAATTAATGTAATTAATTTTAAAATTGCCACGCCCCAACAGGGCATCATTTTTTATATTTTTTTGTAAAAGGTGTTGCATTAAATAAATAAATACTGAAAAATACTGAATACTTTATCAGTCAGCATAACTCTTTATTGCACACCAACACATAGCAAGCAGTACAGAAAAACAGGTATATACACAGAGACTTTCTGAGGTAAGCACTAGGCGGCCTTATCGCTTCAGAGCGATCTCTTCCAGGCAACCTATAAGTAAGTCAATAAATATGGCTATATTTGATTTAATACAAATAAGTGTTATAAAAGGGTTCCAGTTTCGGCGTTATATATGGATATGACGAAGGCTTTTGACTTTGTAGATCACGATATACTGTTGGATAAGTTGTATGCGATGCGTATGGTGTGCGAAGTAATGTGCACAATTTAATTAAATCAGTCAAGTGATTGTAAGCAAATAACGCAAATAAATAAATTGTGTATCAAAACTAAAACTGAGATAGCTTATTCATCGGAAATGAGATCAATTTACTACGGCGTACCACAGGGAAGTGTTTTAGGACCTTTGCTTTTTCTCATATATATTTATAAATGATTTGCCGGAAGCAGTTGAGTTCCCTATGGTTCGTTTTGCTGATGACACTGCCATGATTTTTATTGGTGAAAATGCAAAAACATGTGAAAGTAATATAAACAGGACATGGGAAATTATAATTGAATGGTTAAAAAGCAATAATTTAAAAAATAATAAAGAAACTTAAAACTCGATAACAGGCATTTCTCGGAGATAAGATCAAGCTAAATCGATTTTTCGTCTCCGAAAACCTCTACATACTAAATTTCATCAAAATCGTTGGAACCGTTTCCGAGATATGAATTAGTTATGTAGAAATGAAATAATGAAGATATGAATTGGTACATGAATGTTGGCGAGAGTAAAAATAAATTTGGAACTTGAAAATTGATGTACCAGAGAGCGGAATTTTCATGGCATTTTTTGACCTGTCATAGTGACTTCTCACTTTTCGACTTCGCATATACATACATATATCGATACACAACATAAGTACTAAAGAATATTAAAAGTAGAGATAAACAATAGGTGGCCTTAAGTTAAAGAACGATATCTTCCAATTAACTTTCGAGTACTTAGTTGAAAATGTGAAATTGATATATGCAATGAACAATTTCTAATTTTTTTATTTCAGTTCAGTTTTTTTTTCAATTTCATGTTGAAATTCTTTTGTTAACAAGTGTTCCATTAATGTATCTATAAAAGAAATAGATGTTTTTTTTCATAGGTTCTGGTTTTAAACCACTTCTTTGACAGTCAAATATCCATTTGTATGCGGAAAAAGAACGCTCTACATAACATGATAAGTTTACGACAATCTAATTTAGAAAGAAAGAAACAAAGAAGAAGAGAAGTCTATTATATCGACATAATTTAGGTAGAGTCGACAAGTGAGAAGTATGACAGGTCAAAAATGCCATGTACATTAATACCGCTCTCTGTTGATTGCGCTTCCGGGAATATCACTGACGCTTCCATGGTAACAATGTACATGTTTATAAAATTAACTTCGTGGTGGAGCATTTTTATGGTTCTAAGTAGGTACATTATTTATTATTACGAAGATAAAACTGGAATTAAATGCAGCCCCCGTGGCCATAAGCTCTCTAAATCCACAAAGGCCCGCTATCGATGGACAAAGCTGAAAGTAATACGGTTCGTGTGAACTGACATGTTTTCAATTCCAACTATCGTGGTATATTTACGTAGACACACGTAGTAAACAATTTAGTTACTGCTCAGTGAAAGAAACATAGGAAAACAACATTTTTAAAATACATAGGTAAGTACGTACATACGCTCGAAAAACATAACCCTCCTTCGGGCAGTCGGGTAAAAACAGCTTCTATTCCAACCAAACCAAACCAACCAACTTAATATTAAGTACACAATTTGTATAATAGTTCTGTTCCAGAACTATCTGCAACTAACTCAGTTTTATTGCTTCCTTATGGTTTAGGTATATAAATATAAAAATTTGGTGGAAAGTTTACGAAAAAAATACAACAGTATCTGATAGGTAAGTACACAAGTACCTAAATCTCGCGCCAAGCTTTTATTTAATATAAATTGGGCATACACAATGTAATAAGTTGATTGGTTTTGTGTACCTAATGTCTATTTTCTTTCTTTAAAGCATAAAGCTCGTTTTTAAAAATGTTTTTACTTTAATTTGTTATTTTCATCTTTTTAGGTATATTTAATAATATATTTTAGTCTCTCATCAAATCATGTGTATCATCAAAACTAAACGTACTTATAGACAAAGAGCGGTGCAAACTAGCTGAGTGCTGTACCTATCTAGCTACTCGTACCTACATAATACTTAATTTCTTTAGCATTAGAAAGTATGTTAGCGATCTTGACGTGTCTTTTTATTAAAAAACACTTTTGAAAAATAAGTCACAGCAAATATCTAACAATTATCAAGGACATATGATCATTTCAATGATATTTCAATGATATTTCCCTGTTTATATGTATAATAATAAAATAAGTAATAGTTCTATTTTTTTTTTTTAACTTTTTCAGTAAAAGACTTCAAGATTATTTACCTATTTCTATAATGCTTTTTTATTTATGTATTTTTATAAGGCATGTTTAACCAAATTCTAGTAAACACTGGCAGAGGCGTCTCTTCCCCTGTAGCGCCCGTGTGCAACGGTGTCATACATAAGACGGGCGCAGGTTCATTGAAAGTGCCGCGGCCGGCGCCCCTATCACCGCTGCGCCTCTGTGCAACGCACACCCTTCACCATTTTATGTAATGCCGCCTCTGAAAACTCAGAAAGCAAGCAGAATTTTTCATATCGGTCGGCAAAAAACAAAATTGGTAATTAAAATAGAGAACATTATTGTTCGAGTGGATGCTTTCCGAGAATGGACCAGAACTGACTCTTCGTTACACAATGGCTAAACCGAGATAATTTTACTTTAGTCGAAGACATTTAGCCATCAGATTTTATAGCGCACTTTGGTCGAAAATTGGTCACACTTTGAATAGGTAATAGTTAAAATTTATTTTAAGATTCTTTTCTTAATCATTCTCAAGAAAAAATATATAAGGTATCCTTTGGGCAATCGGATAAATCGGGTATACGTGCGTGCGCCAATCTACCATCTTTTAGCGTGATAGTTAGGTGTTATTGATTCTTAACTGTCGCTTTGCTAGTTGTACGTTTTTCCCGAAAACTAATTTAAACTACCTACATGTGAACATTATTAGATATTTTTACCTGTTATACCTAACCTACGAGTATTTGTACAAGGGTAAATAACTTTTTCTCAAACATGCTATGTAATATTTATGTTGTGTTCCTTAAAACAGGCTTCAAAATATACTATTGCAGGCCTAGGCCTGTAAGACAACATACAGTCTTTTGTTTCAATGCAAAACGTCAAATATCCACGATAAAGGCCATTATACACGACTTGAAATTAACAATCTGAATTTCTATGGTTCATTTATTAGTTACTGAATAAATTCACAGGACTATGAATTTTCTATATATAAATATTACCGACGCGTTTTACGTCAAATTACAATTTTATTTACATAATAAAGTATTAATGTAGCTGATTAAATGGGCTGCAGTTCGTGTATAATGGCCCTAAAAGCCGAACAGCAAACACAATAAAAAAAACAGTAAAAAGTTTTGGCAGGAAAATTGACAAGTGTCTTTTTTTTTTGATTGACTGGACTTGGGCTTTAGCCATTTTGCAAATAAGTTCCATTGTCATTTCAAAAGTTTCGTTTAGAAACGTGATTTTTTATTTTTGCAGTCCTTTACATGTACATGTTTTTTATAGCAATTTGATTTTATTGGGATTATTTTAACGTTTTAAATCATGTTAGAATGAAATAATATAATGGCAATTATAATGGGAATTATATAATGGCAGTTTTAATTTGAGTCTGGTACAATTTTAGTTGTCTTACGAATAACACATTGATTTTTCGGCGTGAAAGAACATGCCAGCCTCGTATACCTGCAAGCCTTTCTTTCCCGGCCTCTGCAGTAAATGTACTATTTCACCTCACTAGCTCGAAAAAGCTTTCTTTATCCTTCGAAATCTGCGTGGAAAGTCGCTTTTTTTCCTCTTGGCTGGGAAGAGTTTTTGAAATTCGAACGTACGCTATCGTGAACGGCTGCCCCCTTGAAAATACGTATCGACCGCTTACAACCTCGTACCTATCTGGCCAGATAAAATTACTTTAGAATCATCTTTATGTTAACTTTAAGTTAGGTAGTACAACAGTGTCGATTTGTTGTAAGTATACAATTCGGATATAGATACGAGATTGAGGAAGTAAGCGTTGAATATTGACGTGTTCACAAAGACAGTTCGTCATACCTACATTGTTCAAGTAATCTTTAAATCTGTTAATTTAATCTGTTATTTTATTCTTATTACTAAACATTTATTTAGTAAAAAACTTAAATTTAAAATTTAAAAAACCCCCGACACCAAAACACGCCAGCAAAAATAAAAAAAAGCGCGAAAAAAAAACGGCGACAAAAAAACGCCGTCAAAAAAGACAACTAAAAAGTAAAAAATAATTATGCACTTCATCTGCGAAGAATTCGTTTATTTATCCCTTTCCCGCGGGGACTATTTATTTATTTATTTATTTATTTGTAATTGACACATTTATACTATACAATCAATGTTTGTAACTTAACTACAACTGTCCACAACAATCATAATATGGCTAAAGGAGCATGCAAGATAAAATAAGTTTAATACTACATTATTGCTAAAATAAACTAACTAGGTATCTAAAACTAACGTCACAGTGGATTTAAATGTTTTTATTGTCATTGAAAATATGTCACGTTCTGAACATATCTCATTAAATGTACGACACAGGCGGGAGATAAGAAAAAGCGGATACATTATTATTACTGAGCGGGCAAGAAAACAATTGAGGGTGCCATGACTATGCTGATTTCCCGCAAAATTAGCCTAAGTTAATTTAGTATAAGTACCTACCTAGTACTTAATATTTTTTTTATCTAAGCGTCGTCGGTGTCGGGGGACCGCGAAGGTTAACAGGAAACTAAAGTACATATTATGTTGTATTTTTTAAACCTTAGCGGTCCCCCGACACCGACGACGCTTAGATAAAAAAAATATTACTAGGTACTTATACTAAATTAACTTAGGCTAATTTTGCGGGAAATCAGCATAGTCCCCGCGGGAAAGGGATAAACGAATTCTTCTCAGATGAAGTCGCGGGCAACAGCTAGGCAGTGCATAATTATTTTTTACTTTTTAGTTCTTTTTTGGCGGCGTTTTTTTGTCGCCGTTTTTTATCGGGCGTTTCATTTTATTTTTGCTGGCGTTTTTTGGTGTCGGGCTTTTTTAAATTTAAGTTTTTTTATTTCATGTTTTTTAAACTGGTAGTTATATTATTATTTTTAAAGTGTACTAGTGTGTTGGATATCTTGGCTGCAGCATCAGCTCATCGTGTTGCCATCATTGCATTGTATGTAGAATAAAATACTGATCAAAGGAATCAAACACGACATATCTGCTATTATTTTTTCAAGAGTATACTGGTGTGCTGGATATCCTGGCTGCAGCATCAGCTCGTCGTGTTGCCACCATGCATTGTATGGCGAATCAATTACTGATCAAAACGAATCCAAAGACGACATATGTGCTATTATTTTGTATAGAGTGTACTTAGCGTGCTGGATATCCTGGCTGCAGCATCAGCTCATCGTGTTGCCACCATTGCATTGTATGTAGAATCAAATACTGATCAAAACGAACCCAAACACGATACATCTGCTATAGTTGTATCAAGAGTGTACCTATTAGTGTTCTGGATATCCTGGCTGCAGCATCAGGCCGAGAATTCCATAACCTTGCATAGATATAGCATACATGGGTGTTTCAAATTTTAGGTCCCAAATATGTTTGAAAGTACAGTAAATACCCATTATGCGTCTAAGATTCCTACCGCAGCGAACAAAAGAGCTGATGATCTTGAAATGGCTGATTTGATTTTGATAAAACATGTCTAAGATCTATCGCTGGAAAACCAGCTTTCAAATAAAAAAACCGCATTCAAATCGGTCCACCTGTTTAAGAGCTACGGTGCCACAGACAGACACACAGACACACATAGCGGTCAAACATATAACACCCCTCTTTTTGCGTCGGGGGTTAAAAATTAACCCTCATTTCAGTTTTCTGAAATTATTTCAAATGCGTCTATAATTATTTTTCATCACACTTGCTCGTAAACAGTGTCGTAACATGCAGGCTACCTTAGTTGCAACCCCCCAAATAAAACCCTCGACCTTAATGTGCTTGTCATGAAACCCGTGGTCGGTAAATGAGTCATTGCGCGTACACATTTTCTTGCCATGAAGCCCAAGGTCGGTAAATGAGGCAGGGCCCGTACTGATGGCGCTGCGCCGTGCCGCGTGCCCGTGCGCGCGCTGCTGCAGGACTACATGAACCACATGTACACGCACGTTGCGGCGCATGCCGAGGGAGGTTGAGGGCGGCGCTGCCAAGAGCACAGCCTAAGGTATCGCCAATATTTGGAAGAATTATATTTTTTCTTTTACAAATATAAAATTTTACTTGCAAATGTGATGAAAAACATTGTATGTCGCATGGGCGGTACTAGAATTACAAACATCGACTCATTAAAGCCCTCAGTCTTCGACTTCGGACTTCTAATAGACTCTCGTTCGTAATTCCTTATTTACCGCCCTTAAGACACAATGTACTATAGCATCTCGTGCCTTTGAAACCCTCGACAGCGCTCAGGATTCTTCTTTTGAATCACTCGTTTCACTCGTGGTTCAATCCTAGAATCCTTGCCTTGCTCGGGTTTCAATGTCAGCAAAACAGTTAGGTACTTTCCAGGCTTGCATAACAAATAACTAGGTATTAAAATCAGTTTTCATCGAAACCAAAATCTTACCTATTAAAACATTGACTTTGAACAGCCAAAGGCAACACAATAAAGTAGGAACCAAGTAAAATATAAACACGTAGATTTGAAATAATGTTAGACTGAAGCTACGAGTATAGTATATGAAGTAATCTCCGGTTTGACGAGCTAAGCGATTGCAAACATCCTTTCAAGTTCCACAGTACTACATATTCCTTGTACAGAATTAAGTTGTGGGTAAATGTCGCTATAAAAATATTGGGAGTCGATCGTAGTAATAAGACGTTATAAGCAGGAAGGAATGAAAGGTCGTAGAATAAAGGAGAGGTGGCCGGGAGGTCGTAATGCAACAAGGGCTGCTCAGTAGGACTAATGTATAGGCCGTGTAGCCCCACATGGGGCCTATGGGTAATCATTTCGGCCACTCAACTGGCGCTAGTATTAAACGAGTGATTAATGTTAGCTATGACATATCTAAAATGAGGTATTTTGGTGACTAGAAAAATAGTGCTGGCTTTGAAATAAATATCCACGATTCTTAGTTGCCTTTCTTCCTTATACTTATAATCTAGCTGCTATAAATTTAAACGACCTACTTAGTTGTAATATAAGTTTATACGAAAATAGATTGTGAATTTTTTTAAGTTCATTACATAGATTGTGTCACCTTAGCCGTAACTACTCGTAACGGTTAATAATAACATCTGATATGTATATTCATGCCAAATTACAGCTTTCTAGTACTAACGGTGTCTGAGCTTAGCCGCGGACAGACAGACAGACGGACAGACATGGCGAAACTATAAGGGTTCCTAGTTGACTAGGAAACCCTAAAAACTATAACATTATTTTCTATCAATTATCCCCTCGTATGTTGGAACTAAAAAAGTAAATTCTAGTCTCATCTGTTTTAATAAGCACAAATTCTGCTAAATTTAAAAAAAATATAAAAGATAGCCAGGAGATTTTCAGGACCTACACTCGTATCGTATCATCGTGAAATTGAAAGTTGGAATTAGGTATGCAATCTTATGACATGGCAGTTTAGCCAACACAATAATACAAGTTGAAAGTGGCAAATAGACTAGAATGCAAAACATAAAAAAAAACTACAAATAATTTGACCAATAACAACTCTGCCCGCCACCGGTAATAATAAAAAAAAATGGTGGATAGATACTTGACGACTCTGTGACTTGACTTGAGACGAGAAGCATTGGTTTTGTTTGCGGTATTTTACTGGTAATTACCAGAGTTTTAAATAATGTAAGTGTTCTAAAACTATAGTAATAATAATTGCTGTGTACTGTGTGAATGTTATAATCAAGATGTTTGTTTTAGGGCTCGCAATAAATCTCCATCAGCCGTATCGGATAAAGAGAAAAAGAAACCTAAGGATAAGAAAAAGAAAAATGAATCTGGATCCAGTAGCAGCGATAGTAGTGGCAGGTACGTATTTTTGGCAACAATTACGTTCAAAATCAGGATATTAATATCATTGGACATCCACTGTCGTAATACTGACTTTGAGGTTATGCATCAACAAAATTATGCCGTCATTAGAGAAGTTCCTGTAAACATGGCCTTTTTTTTCAGCTATTCCATATCGAATATCATTCATAGCTGTTTACAAATTAGTGATGATTGACTCGAGTTACTAACTCGAGTTTAAATAATTTTCTTTTTTACTTTAGTTAGTATAACTCTCCTAATACAATATAAATATATAATATAAAAAATTAAAAATTAAAGAATTTAAACAAAAATATCATTTGTTTTTTTAACTATTAGTGTGAATGTGAGGGAATAAATAAATTAAGGTTAATTTAATAATAGCATTATTGCAGTGCCCTTACAGGGTTTGATTCAGTATTTTGTATGGTTTCAAAGCAAATAAATGAGTTTGAGTTTAAATTCGTAAAACATTTGAAAAATCTCTGTTTCATCCAGTTAACTCGAGTTATGTAACTCAAGTTCAAACCAAGTTATATCAATTTTAACTCTAGTAAAACAGGATGTCAACATCAATAAAGACTATTTTTTATTAAATTACTCTCGTGAGTCATTGAAGAAATGACTAGAACACTTACTTGCTTGAGAACCTCATATCGGGCCACATTCACTTTAGAATCATCTTTATGTTAGTATGATACAATGTTGATTTGTAGTATACAAGGTAAATACGAAGTTGAGAAAGTACATGGATGATTTAATACAATTCTAGACTTAGTTTAACTGATCTTTCTACAAGTAGGAAGGCTTTCTGTTACACTTATTATATCTACAGTTCTTCGGGTAGCAGTTCATCCCGCTCCTCTTCACGCTCATCATCCAGCAGTTCGGGTAGTTCCTCAAGGTCATCCTCTTCATCCAGCTCTTCCAGCAGCAGCAGCAATGACCGCTCTAGGGCCAAGAAGAAGTAAGTAGAAGTTGTCCTCATTAATGTCAAGATATTCCCTTAGACATCTACTTATGATTTTTGCCAATGTCAACAGTAGTAGTAGTAGTTCATGAAGTTTTTCACTGTAATAAAGCTACTATTCCATAGCTATGGAATTAGTAGCTTTATTTGTTCAGCTGGACAGAGCAGTGAGTTTTATAAGGATTATTATTATGGGCACATCTCTCAGTTGGTAAGGCATGAAGCAGGCTAATTTAAAAATATGATTGATTTTTCTCTTGTCCGGGTGAGCATTATGTTCCAATGGAATGCTGAAAGTTTCTCGACAAGGGCTACAGCATAGATGTCGCTAGTGTCACTGCTTAAGTGACTAAATAAGAAACAAACATGTTGAGATATGAGGTGCATAGGAGATATTCGTCTCTGTACCCCTGTCCAGTGGTGGTGTAGCGGTATAGCATGTGGCACAAAATGTCGAGGACCTGGGTTAGATTCCTAGCGCTGGTCTATTTTTCTGGTTTTTCTGTGCATCTATGTTTCAGTTTGTATTTTCAATATGGGTTTTATGGGATGACCGCAAAAGTAACAAAATTTGGAGTTGAAATAAAAAATTCAAAAAGACCAAAAACCAATCTTAAAATATGATTCAGCTAGATGTAATACCATTACCATTATTCTGAGAGAATTCAGTCTGGTTGTAACAACCATATGTATGAATACTTGTAAAATCTGACTTGCTCACTTGTCACCCTTACCATTATGATGTATAATTATGAACCACCACTCATTTAATGTAGGCCACCATGCTCTTTACACTTTACACAATAAATTCATGATCATGAAGCACAAATTGTGTTCACAATTGTTAGTATTGTTACTAAAAATTAAAAATGGAATCTATTCAATCAAGGACGTCGCCGCAAAAGAGTCCAGTGAAGGATCGTCGGGAACCTGACAGGGAGAAGATCAGGGACAGGTCACCACTTGGTGACAAAAAGAAGATATCTGCACCTTCTGCTAATGATAAGTCCAAGAGCAAGGATAAACATGACAGGTATTATATATATTTTTTTTAATGATAATATAATAAAAATAACAACCGACTGATGGAATTTACGAGCCACTACTCTGGAGGTTTTAATGAAATTATTATAAATTTTTATAGCATTAAAATGTATCTTGACAATTGACATAATTTGATAATTTTTG
>NC_133488.1:10940499-10970241 GCF_025370935.1 Choristoneura fumiferana | reverse complement strand
AATGCTTAATGATTGGCAACATATCAACAACTAACTAACTACTAAACAGAAATTATTTTCTTTTCCAGATCTCCAGCCAGGAAGAAGAGGGAGCGTTCGCCGCCGCCGCGTCCTACCCGCATCCACATCGGCCGACTGACCCTGAACGTTAGCAAGGACCACATCCAAGAGATATTCTCGACGTACGGCACTGTAAAGGCTGTGGAGTTCCCTATGGATCGTCTGCACCCACACAATGGACGCGGGTACGCGTACGTTGAGTTCACTAACGCCGACGAAGCCGAGAATGCCATGAAGCATATGGATGGAGGTAAGATATGATTTTGTTAAAATAATAAGTTACTATAAAGTGAGCTGGGAACTTGTTAAAAATACAATATTGTAAATAGTGTAGATTGATAATTTTGTCTTAGACAACCCAGAGGTTGAGAAAAGCTTGATTTCGGTATGAGTTTGACTTTAACATCTCAGTGTTAATGCAACCAATTTTGCAACTTAGGGAACCTAGTGGGTTGGGCATCCAGCTGATAAGACACTACTAGTAAGTGGTCTCAAACTCGCTATTAACGTTTTCAGGGCAGATCGACGGGCAGGAGATAACGGCTGCGCCGGTGCTGATCCCGTCGCGCCCGCGCCGGCCTTCCCCGCGCCCGCCGCCGCCGCGGCACGCACCCATGCGTAGACATTCGCCGCCTAGGTTTGTTTGACCTTTATGACCTTGAATGTTTCCAGATTTAAAAGCTAACAGCGTTGACGCAAAGCAAGCTAAATTCCATTCCACGTGCGAGATAGGCTTGCGGGTAAAGAGTTTGACAGAGTGAGGTCTGCTTTACTCGCACGCAACGTGTTACGTATAATATACATGCTTGTAGACTACTGTGGCCTTAGGTCAGTAAAGTATTCCGTTTAATATTTTAGATATTTTTTTAAACACTTGTCAATTTATTTATTTGAGATACAATATACTTGGGGAGTTACAGTGACAAATTAAAACGGTTGTTGTGGTTTTTAGTCTAACATCTGGTAGCTTTGTGTACGGTTGTGTTGCTCTGAAGATGAGCTCTGGTTGAATTCGAAACCCGTCAGTGTAGTGTGGTGGTGGTGATAGATGGGTTTGTGTGATTTGTGTGTGTTCTTACAATGTGGAGGTGGAGGAACTGCATGAACATGCATATTTTGCATAAGCTTAACTATCATAAGGTCGCGGGTGAGCAACGAAATTATTTTAGTTCATTGATATGGGCCTCCGCAAAGTAACGCCTGATTCAATAAATCACTTGTCAACTTATTTATTGTGTAAACTTGAAATGCAAATATCAGTATGTTGTTTTGGGGTGTCCTCAGGTACCGTCGGCGCAGCCCGCCGCCGCGCGCGCCGCTCGCCTCTCCGCGGCGCCGGCGCACGCGCTCGCGCTCTCGCGCGCCCGCGCCGCGCCGCCGCCGTTCAGGTCTCCTCCTCTTCCTCCCGATAATCCCCAACCCACCGACACACTCCACACGCGCACACTACGCATACCTTCATCATTGACGATACAAATTATAATTAATACACGTAAACTGCATGATTGTCTTGTGGAGCATGGTACATTTTTCTCCATACCTAAAATATTTAATTATCCACGATATTAGTGGGTGTCAGACTTAATGAATTAAAACTAATTTGCGACCTTTGGTGAAAAATTTACCATAATTACCTCCAATTTCATCACGACACATTCCAGAACGTCTCGCGAGGTAAGTATGAACCCTATTCCCATTCTTTTTAAATGTCTGACTGTAGAGTCTCTACAGAATGGTAAGTATAGTGTTATGAACGCAATGGTTATCTTATCATAACATTAACTTGAGATTTCTCGTTGTAAAAGCTTGCAAAACGGAAACTGAACAGTGAGTGATCAGTGCGACTAGAAGAACGCAGTATTGGTGAAGTGCTTTGTATTTCAGAACCAATTTTTTATTTGTATAATCAAAGACTATTTGACTTGAATAAATTGTGACTATAATTTATTCTTTTTATTTTCCCCAGATCCAAAGATCCCGTTTCCGTTACCAAGTAACTAAGAATTACCTTGTGTCAATCCTTTACCCTTAATTGCGACTTTGTTAGAAAGTAGACTAAATAAATATAGATTTCAAAATTTCAACTGTTTTATTTTATCTGATAGGAAATACTAAGTTTTATCGATTATTTTATAGTAAGTTTGGTAATCTGCGACTAGTATTTTTCCTTTATACAGATAGTTCTGTTCCAACAAAGGCATTTCTTTTGGAGACCTGAAACAACAGTAAGTAAAAATTTGATATAGAAAGCATTCCGTATTCACACTGAAACCATGTAAAGTACAAACCGAAACTTACGGATATTGAATCTTCATTGTTTTTGGCCCTCTGACTGGATTCCACGCCGAAACTGGAGCTTTGTTAGCTATCATTAGCCCAGCTACTGAAGTATACAATCCATATTCTTGCAAAATCTTTTCCTGAGAAACAGTGAAGCCAGTTGGCAAATTTGAAGTTTTTTTTTTGTTATTCATAGAACCGCTAAATATACAGTCGTATACTACTTAGACATCCTTTATGAACGCGACAAGACTGACAAGCGACCAGTGTCTACGCCAATAATCTTGAAATACATTGCTGACTTGGGTCAAACCGAGCTCCACATTGATAGCAAAATTCAGACCGAAAGTTACATAAAAGCTATTTAGTAACAAAGAACGCGTCATGTCTTGTATAAATATGTTATAAAACGTTTGTATCAATGGATTTAGCTCTAATTTCGAATAACGGAAACAAAATAAACGTAATGGCACATAAAATACATAGCATGAAAAGATGTGGTATCCATCCATTAAAAGTTAATAGGTCTTACCCGCCACTCTGCTAACATGAAATCTGCATCGCTCAAACCCAAAGCAGCGTTGGCTACGTGGTCAATCAATGAGAAGTGGCTCAAATAGTTCTCTTCAAGAAAATTAATAAATGAACTTGGCTGACTAAGAAACTGGTCGATTATATCTTTTGGAGGATGAGTTAGCCGTTTGCTTCCATTTTCGCTTTCAATAACTAAAATCAATCATTTTAAGTATTCACATCACACAAGGAGAATTACAAAATGTTTAAATAAGGCAAATCACAATAATTACATTTTGGATTAAGTACTCTGCCTACTCCATGCAAAATGCTAACAGTTTGGTCCTTGCCTAAAGATACAAATCTACTTGATGGTTGTTTCTTTTTACTATTTGTAGTTTTTTTGCCTTTTGGTTCCTTTTCAATAACCACATCTGTCTCCATACTTTGGTATGACCCTGCAAATAGAAAAAGTTAAAGAACAAACAGATTGGCAAATGTAGGTAAGTAATTTAAGTTCACCATACCATGTAATTGTTAACCAAGTAGATAAACCATTAAAGCTAGCAGTGGAGACTAGACCTAGCGGTTCAGATTGTAGGATTTCACACGGATTCAGTCCAGTTTACATCATACCACGTTTCATTTAAATCCGCCCAGCCGTTTTAGCGTGATCAATGGCTTATTCCGTTTATCCACCCTAAAACAGCCACACTAAGGTAGATCGGAAACGCGTGTCCGTCTATCCACCCCAAACTTGTGCATCCCAGTGATCCCACATTACTTATTCTATGATCCCACTAATATTATAAATGCCAAAGTTATGTCTGTTTGTTTGTTACTTCATCACGTCTAAACCGCTGAACGGATTTAGATGAAATTTAGTAAGTATACAAGTCCCTGTAGGCAAGACCGTCTACAAGGTAAGTCCGTCAACACGTTATAACTTTTGGATTTGAAAGCGGTTCCTGCTTTAGCGTCCAGTCGATAAAGCAGTTTGTCGTGCTTGTTCCCTAAGTCTAAAACAGATGGCGCTGTGACAACTAACTTCAGAGCGCCTAAACAAGTAATTACATGTATGGAACTCGAAGTGGTAGTGCGACGGTTTCTGCTAACAAAATTGCTAAAAATAGTTTGTGACAAGATTTTGCACCAGAAAGTAACTACATAAGTAATATAAGAACCAGTTATCTTTATTCTGTGTTTAATTTATCAGAAATTGGCTTACTTTTGTAATTATACGTACCATCATTTATCACAATAAAATTTCGTTAAGTTGGAAAGTCCGTCTACTGTGTAAGTACAAGGCAAGTCCGTCATATGCGACTTCCCTTGAATCAGTAGTTAGTTACCAACTGTTTTTACGATTTCATAAGGCATTTTGATCTCGAAACTAGTATGGAAATGTGTTCCTCACCCTCAGCACTATGCTGTGGCACTAAGTATGTCACCGAAAATATAAATAAAAAAAACTATTAAATAAATAATCAAATAAATATTAGCCCCAACCAAACTAAGCAAAGCTTGCACTATCAGTGCTAGGTGACCCTCTTTGATCTCAGTACTTAACCCTTAATTTGGCACCGAGAAGAATACTGGACATTCTAAAAAAATAAATCTACACGTAATATTAAAACATGGAGTTTTTTTTTAAGTAGCATAAATAATTAAATGCTAATATTATTTCACCAAAAAATGTATCAAGCCGGTGGGAACGCCAAGTGTTCGTCTGTGGCCGCCAAGATGCAGAGGAGGAAGGTCGCGTCTAGCGGGCTCCCGACAAATGGTTTTTTTTCTTGGTTTTGTATGAAATTGTTATGAGTTATTGCCATTGTGATATAAGTAATAATTAAAAAACATATTTCACTATAGTTGACATTAAGAACACGTTCTGTTTGTGTGTTTAACGTTTGCAAAGTATAACGTCCATTATACTTCCCGTTGCCAACTACGCAACGTTTTAACTTGCTTTTGCTACGTCCAGCATTCTTCCCGTTGCCAACTGCACAACGTTTTAACTTGCTTTTGCTATGTCCAGCATACTTCCCAATGCCAATGATGTAGTTTTTTTATAAACTTCTGTCATGTCCAGTATAATACACTTTGCCAAATATGAGTAAAGTGAAATCAAAACTACTTTTATAAGTTTAACCGGTATATGTGTGTATGTGTGTGTCTGTGTGTAGGTCTTGTCTGTCTGTCTATGGCAACGTAGCTCTTAAACGAGTGAACGATGTGTACTGATTGAATGTGTTTTTTTTTAATTTGAAAACAAGTTTTCTAGCGGTCATTCTTAGCAAGATTTCAAAATCGGTTGCCATTTTTGAAATTTTTGGCTTTGAAATGACCGAAAAAGCTACCTGTAAGTTTTGTGGTTATAGAAATGGGTAATTAATTATTAAATCGTAGAAATAACACAGTTGAGAGAAATAGCACTTCTCCAGACGCTTCTACTATTAATTCTCATTGGAATGACTCAATTACTTGGAGAAGATTCTGACAAAGATATACGCTTCTACTATTAATTCCTCATTGGAATGACTCAATTTACTTGGAGAAGATTCTGACAAAGATATAGATACAAACCAAAGTAATAACTGTGAAGTAAATCTTCTATCACCTATAATACGAGAGGTTATACCACTTAATGGGGAAATAAATTACGAGAATATACCCAGTCTGTCGTCTATTCCATTATTGGCATCTCCTGCTAAACCTTCCGCATCACATGTGTTAATAAAAAAAATACCTCGTTGAATTTCTTGCCGGATTCTTCTCATAGAGGTTTTTCCGAACCGGTGGTAGGTTTTTTTTTGACATTCATAAGTGCTTGTTCTAGCCTAAATTGAATAAAGATATTTTGACATTGACTTTGACTTTGAACACCTGCCATTCGAGAACCTTTTGACCCCATCGGCCATCAGTCCTGCGAGCAATGTGCCCCGCCCATTGCCACTTCAGTTTCGTAATTCTTCGGGCTATGTCCGGTAACCTAGTTCTACTGCGGATATCATCATTTCTGATTCTATCCCGCAGAGAAACCCCGAGCATAGCCCTCTCCATAGCCCTTTGAGTGAATTTGAGCTTCCTCATGAGGCCCATCGTTAGCGCCCACGTCTCAGATCCGTATGTCATCACTGGCAACACACACTGGTCAAAGACTTTTGACTTCAAATACTGCGGTAATTTGGATGAAAAGACACTGCGAAGCCTCCCGAACGCTGCTTAGCCGAGTCGGATTCGACGAGTGATCTCTTTCTCGAAGTTGGACCTACCTAACTGGACCGTTTGTCCTAGGTATACATACTCGTCAACAATTTCGAGCGCAGAGCCTCCGACTATTACGGGAGTTGGCACAACATGGACATTAGACATGACTTTTGTCTTGCCCATGTTCATTCTCAGGCCAACTCGGTCGGAAACTTTGCTGAGGTCAGCGAGCATAGCACTGAGGTCCTCCATGGTCTACATGACTAGCCATGGTCTAGCCATGACTACAATATCGTCGGCGAATCGCAGGTGAGTGAAGTACTTGCCATTAATGTTGATGCCTCGTTCTTTCCAGTCCAAAACCTTAAAAGCATCCTCCAATGCAGCGGTGAACAGTTTCGGAGAGATCACATCTCCTTGTCTGACTCCCCGCTGCAGAGGAATAGGCTTCGTGCTCTGGTCCTGTAGTCGGACGGACATAGTGGCGTTTTCGTACAGACACTTCAACACTTCGATATACCGGTAGTCAACTTGGCACGGCAAGTCTCGATCGAATCGAAGGCTTTCTCGTAGTCCACAAATGCAAGGCAAAGGGGGAGGTTATACTCTTCGGTCTTCTGTATAACCTACCGCAACGCATGTATGTGGTCTACGGTACTATAGCCTTTTCGGAAGCCGGTTTGTTCTTGAAAGTAATGTAGTCTTTGTTATTAATTACAAGAGCGGTATGATAAGTTACTTAGACTTTTTTTGGCAATGAAGGCGTCTTTTTTTTCAATTATTTCCATTGAGAGTACCTATGATTATTTTCAAAGTAGAAGTATACTAAATTTATTATCATTCCGCTATTGTAAATAAAAGATTTGTCCATTGTGCTCATTTTAAAAGACTGACTTTTGACTTGGTTCAAAAAGTATAGAAGAAGATTTATAGGTTTAGTATAAAAATGATCTCATGTTAGTGATACTTGTTTATCAGTCTTGATTGTCAGAAAATTGTTAATATTTTAAATTTTTTGTATTTTTTTCTCGACAGAAAATTTTAAAATAAGCTGAATGTAACAATTGTAAGTCTGTAGATTGTTTAAAGTGATTTTCTAATAAATATTTTTACATTTTGTATACTTTTGTTTGATTAAAAACAAATAATCGGGAAACTACATATCTTTGGCAATGGCCAGTATACTAGACATTGAAACAATTGTCCTGTCCTCTGCCCAGTTGGCAACGTCCAGCATACTTGACATACGTTTTTCTGAAAACTATTGACATTTGATTTTTTTACTATTTTTACCGTGTATATGACAACATAATTACCCCAAAAACTATAATTCTAACCTTATTTCGATATTTTTATTCCTTGCCAAATTAAGGGTTAAATAATAAAAAAACTATTAAAATACATTTTAAAATTTCAATTGATCTTTATTTGGGAAACCCTATAAATAAGTAAGTAAGTTATACGTATAATTTTTTGCCAAAAAAGGTTTACGACCCCATTTACGTAATATATGGACTTTCCTTTGAATAAGAAAAATTGTGTTTATTCCGAATCTAAACCTTATGTTAACAAGTTTAAAGTACACTTTTCATTGTCTTGTTTCATTTTTTTAAGGATTCGAATACTAACATATAAGCACCCATAGTATGGCCGATATCATTACTAGACGGACTTACCTTAAGCTACACGGGAAGTCCGTCGCCGAATTTTAGAAAATACAATTTTTTTTTGCTTAATTTGTGATTAAAATTATCTGTCTCTATAGTTTAACTATTATTTATGAAATTCTTCATCGTATCCAAGTACAAGTGTTAACGCAGGTGAATAATTAACGCAGCTAGATCACTCCGAGGTAAAAAAAAAAAAAGTATGCCGGTCTTGCCCACAGTCACCTCAGATAGTTTTTATCCCGGAAAATTACAAGTTTCCACGGGATAGCGATAACCGAATCCTACGAGGACGGAGTCGCGGGTAACAGCTACTTTTTAATATTATTATCAGTAGGATAACTACCTTTTAAACATGCAAAATGTAAATTCAACACTGCTGATCTCACATCACCAGCTGATGAGTTCACAACACAATCAATAAGTTCTGCTGTTGGTTTGTTGTACATAGTGGTATGTTTTTTGCTGATTATTTCTGAAACTCTTTTGAGTGCTGCCTTTAATCCTGTTGCTGAGACTGCATTTAAACTAAAAGAAGACAAAAGTTATTAAGAGACCTTTTGATTGAAAGTGGCTTCATGTAGTTAAAGAGAAAGATGAAATCAGAAACTTACATAATGTGGTGTATTTTAAATTGTTCTTTAACGCTTGGTGTGAAAAGATTGGCAGCAGTATTTTTGCTGTCACTATGACTCTCTGAACAAATGAAAACTATGGGCGATTTGGCTCTTTGTTTGTATTGGCTGGAATAAAAATAAGATGAAAAATAAATTGTTTAGCAGGAAATTAATACCCAGCATCAAATTTATGAAATAAATACTAACTGCAATACATCTGTGAATTCTGCTGGAGTTCTTAAGAATGTATTTGGTAAATCTTCTACCAAAACTAGTTTGGTACTGTTATTGTCAAGCAGGGATGTAAAATTTGCAGCATTTAAAATGAAATCTAGGAATTTAGTTGACTGCTTTTCTTTGAATTCATAGTCCCCTGAAAGACAAAATAGGTAAGTATAATAAGTAATGGTTAAAAAGTAAAATTTGCATACATCATTTTGAGAGTACTTATTTTTTATTTCTTATCCTGTATTTTTGTCCTACTGGTCTCTCTATCTCCATCCTAGGCCTTCCTTCCTTGCTGTCAATCACTGTTGTGCTGTACCATCATGTGGCCAAAATGATATGGATTTTAAACTTTGGAATTTGTTGGTTTGCTGTGCCAACACACATAATAACCATGGGTTTGTATGATAATTAGCATATAGGTAGGCAGGTAAACCTAAATCTGGAGACTGATAGAATATTTTTTTTCATACAAAACAGTGTGGAAAATTGATTAATATCTCATTTAATTGCTGTTGACTAGTATGATATATCTTATGTTTAGGGGTCCTTGCGGATACACTTCGACCCGTAGGGATCTTTTGTGTAAAGTATGATATATACAAAGATAATGGTGCACTGACACTTGCTACATTTAGAGATGCCACATTAAATAGTTTGAGTGAGTACATCTGTCTGCTTGTTGTATGTTTGGGCTCCTTGATATATCCAGCATATTTGATTTCCATTCAGTAGAGATGGGCCGAATATTCGTTTTATATTCGGTATTCCGGCTAAATCACCGAATGTTCGGCAAAGTGGTACTCTTCCTTTTACTGTATTGAGCCATGTATGATATGAGTGTTAAATGTGTTATTTTTATGAGGTACAGTGAGGCTTTATGTTTTTGTTGACACTGTAGCTTTATTTCCAATAACAGCAGATAAAAAAATATGTTTATTAAAAACAAAATATAAGTATGTAGCTGTTTTGAGATTAAGCTACAGTGATTTTTATAATAAAATAATATGTTAATAATAATGAATGAGGTCTTTATTGTGAGAAATTAAGCAAGTTTATTGTTTTAATCAAGAGTTGCATGATTAAAATTTCAACAAAAATGAATTTCTAGTTTCTACTTACGAATCAATTATGCCGAATATTCGGTTCGGTAAAAGTTTTACCGAACATTAGGTTGAATATTCATATTCAGTGAAAGTGAAACCCATCTTCGGCCCATCTCTAATTAGAATGTTCATTGATGTCTTAAATTATAAGCCTAGTCTAAACTAAAATTTTAAAGAAGAAAGATATGATTGTTTTATTTAAAAAACTGTTGCACATATAGAAAGCTATATCATTAGCAAATAAAATAGGCTATAACCCAGGAACATGTAAAGATATGCAGCAAAAGTTGCAAGTAACAGCTCAAAATTAATTGGAACAAAATGAAGAAGTTGTCTTACCATATTCTGTAGGCATTTCAATGTCTAATGGTGTGATCCATTCTGTAACTTTAATGTTATGTTTGGCAGCTATAATCCGAACTGTTATAGTTTTCCCACACCCCACAGGACCAGTAAGCAGCAAGATCTCACCATCATTCTTGCCGATATTTGATTTGATCCAATCATAAATGTCTTGAATTTTTTTATTATTGACAGCCAAGTCTTCCACAGTCACTGGATCAAAATTTTTCATCCAATTTTTGTGATTGATTTGTAAAATTGGAGTAGGTTTAGAAGATCTAACAGACATGTTCTGAAATAAGATTAGCAAAAACTAGAGTGGTTTAGAACCGACCGGTTAAGACCGACTTATCACAAAGTAACAATACATAATATACATCGGACTTACATTATAAATGCGAAAGTTGTGTGTGTGTGTGTGTCTGTCTCTCTGTGTGTGTGTGTGTGTGTGTGTGTGTCTGTGTGTGTGTGTGTATGTTTGTTATTCCGTCATGCTAAAACGGATGGACGCATTTTGACGTCTGGAATAACATAGGCTACTTTTTATCCCGATACTCCCACAGCATAGGGATAATATCTTGAAAATGCTACTGCTAGGTTTAGTCTTGAAATTTTGGACAGTTGTTCTTATCACAACCTCAATGGAGACCACAATATAAATTTTGGGAATTCCCAGGGGAATTTTGTAAAATCCCGGAATTTTAATTGTAACTACCAGATCGAATAGTTTACGCGTGCAAAGCCGCGGGTAAGCTAGTATAATCATCAAGACTTACGACTTTGACTGGTGTCTTGGAGTGTGGTAGATCCTCATCCTTGGTTTTCTTGACCTTTTTTGAGGGTTCATCGGCGTCAAAATCAAACACTGGCTTAAACCACTTCTTCTCCTGTTAACAATAACGTTAGACAATAAGTAGGTATACATTAAGGTAAGCGTCCACTGATACGCATCGTATGCTTCGGACGTATTGGATTTGTTGCTTTGTATAGAAATGTGTGATCCGTGCAGTGCAGATCAGTGGACGCACTTGTATGACTCTATACCAAAGGTTTCAACCGGTGTGCCGCGTATATTTTCAGGTGTGGTGTGCCGCTATCGCCGCGAAGTGTATGCGATTCGTACAAAAAGGTGTCAACAAGACCCAATTAATAAGCCTCCGCTGTTCGTTATATTATACATATTATGGGTATACTGTACGGAACCCTTCAGGTACTCTACGCGCCAGTCCGAATCGCACTTGGCTATTTTTTACTGGTGTACCGTGAAACTTTGGTGAACGAAAAGTGTGCCGTTTAAAGGAAAAGGTTGAAAACGCCTGCTTCATACAAAGAATACTACAATCCGTTTGATGCGATACGATGTGGATCAGTGGACGCTTACCTTTAAGTACCTATAATATTTATGCATGGTAGTGGCTAGGTAAAATGTTAGTAATTTTCTGCCTCAACTCAAAGTACCTGTAATGTTACCTTGCGTATTGACATTGTATTCCTTAGTTTTATACACTTAGTACTGGATATCAGTAAAGTTCTTTTGCTGGTGCTGGTGCTGGTGGCTGCGTTCCGCTAAGGTTCGCTATTATTTGATTTGAACGTTGACAGCAGTTGACAGTGACAGGGACTGTCACAATCAGCTGGGATCCTAAGGGCGCGGGCGGCCCATAGAAGTACACAGATTACTAATATGTAGCTAGCTAAAACACTGCTTAAAATCACCTTCAAAATGGGGTCAAGTGACCAGATTTATTGCTAATTTATTGCTATTGCAACCGAGCGACGAGTGACTGCATGTGGGCGCACCTTAAGTGGAGTCTCCAAACTTGCTCCAAACCCGTTTCACGGAGCCCTAGAATAACTCAAAAATATATTGAAGATAAAGTTAGGTATGTCATTACTTGATTTTATGTGTATAAATTAATTAAAGACAAAATAATACTTTTGTTAATATATAATACATAACGTATATTTTGCATGGAAAAATAAAACGAACCAACCGTTCATGAAGTATGTTAATATGGAAGTAAATATAAATAGCAAAATGTCTAATAGTAATAGTAGTCTTTTGTGTTCAAGAAAAATATATATTTCATTTCTTATTCAAGAGACTCTCCCAATAAAACAGGAAGGTCATAATTTTTTTAAACACTGAACCTTTTGCTTGACGCGTAATTGTCAAAAAATTCTCTTCTTCGTAAACGCGCTGTATCTTACGTAAAATTTGTGTATAATTTTTTTATTTTTTAAGCGTAAAGTAGATTCCAACAATTAGTTTGTATAATCGAGCTTGTGAGTTATATTCTATTTACTTGTTCATGTGTTGTATGTCGAACTTCTTGCAAGATGCGTGATGTACCATAAGTCATAATAAATTATCATAACCAAAATATTTTTTAGGTAATCATGCAGGCAATCAAGGCATTGGGAGCTGCTACTCCCAAGGCTCTTTCGCTGGTTAAGAAAGGTGTCTTTGCTCCTATAGTAGACCAAGTCCGTCAAACCCATTTACCTGCCCCGAAACCGAACGAAAAGCGCCCGTATTCGCCCTTCCAAGATGCGAGTAATCTTGCGGAGATTGCTGTGGCTAGGTTGGACGATCTGCTGAACTGGGGAAGAAAGGGCTCAATTTGGCCCATGACCTTCGGTTTGGCATGCTGTGCCGTAGAGATGATGCACATTGCAGCTCCTCGCTATGACATGGACAGGTAAGTTCACCTCTCCATTGCACGCTGACAATAATTCAGACACTTCAAGGTAGTTTTTGCAATACATTTGATCACATCTTGCATATTGATGTCATGACAACTCAGGTGGAAAGACCATATGACACACCTTTTTTGACACTTTTTTAACACATGAGGTACAGATTGGATGTATGTGTTGTAATATCTACTTTTCTGATACATTCAAATGCCTGGAGCACTGGGCAAATCATAAAAACACTCTAGGTACCTAATCAATTCATTCTAACTTTTTTATAGTAGCTATAAAATCTTGTTTATTGTTAGCTGTAACAATCTCCATGCTGTAAGAACACTTCTGAAAATAGTAGCAATAATATACTGAGTATGAGCAGCAAAATATCTGGCCCTCAAATGTATGCCGTTAACCTCTTCATCGCCACAAAACAAACAAAGTGACATGATCTGTACGTAGGGCTGCCATCCGTCCAGGTTTCCCGGATTTGTCCTAGTTTAGAGGGCGGGTTTCATTTGTAGTCCGGGTTAAAAATATTTTATTATTTTTTATTTCATAACAATTAATATTTTTGAAGAATTAATTTCCAGCAATCTATAAATTATTTTAATACCTTCATTATGTCCTAAATTCGTGTAATCCGAGTGGCCCCTTTCCAGGAGGAGTGCATTACTTCTGGGAGTCAAATAACCGTGAAAATTTTGCTTTTTTTCAGTTTTTCTTAATTACTCGAAATTAAAAGAAGATTGAGGATTGATATTAAGCATAGAATGTTCTTAGAGCCTGTCGGGGGCCACATTTGTTCGCTTCGCCTGCTAGACCACAAACCGAGAGGAGTCTGGATTTGTAACCTTTGATTTCAGCTTTACCACTGAACCAATTTAAACTAAGATGCTCAATTGACGCAGAATTTAACATTCTTAAATATTAAAGAAAAAAAATCATGTGGACACACTGTTTTTGTGCTAGAAGCAAAAAACTGAAAAAAGAGAAAAAAAAATGTGTTTATTTGGTTTGGTTTGGTTTGGGTAAAGTTATGCACACATCCTGGAAAGGGGCAAACTCGGATTAAGCGCATTTAAGCCAAAAATCAAGGTATTAAAACAATTTCCAGCTTGCTGAAAATTAATTCTTCAAAACGCTTTTTTAAGCATCTTATTTGATTGACCTATTAATTTTATTTTTATTTTCTTAGTTTTTATTATACATACCTACTGACCCAGTTTAATAAAAACCTAAACCTATTGACATGTCCGGTGAAATTACTGGCACTTGAGGTATCCCATCTTAGGCCTCTAGATTGGCAACGCGTCTGCAACCCCCCTGGTGTTGCAGGTGTCTATGGGCGGTGGTGATGAGATGAAGAGACCATCAGGAAACCCACTTGCTTGTATGCCATCCAGTTGAATAAAAAAAAAAATGTTCGGAGGTATTGCCTAACCCAGTGTTTTTCAATCTGGTTTCTGGCTTTCTGATCCCTTACGGGGTCTCTGTATCTTTAAAATACTCTCACCATTATTGTGTAATAATCATACACAAAAAGTTTGAAAACACTGCCCACTGGCCTAACCTATGGTCTGTCCAGAATTCGAGATACTAAATGACGTTTCATGTGTTACCTGTTTTTTGCGTCTCATAAATAGTGATGTGCCGCAACCGGTTATTACCGAAAGATTTTGTAGGTATCTATGTATGTATGTCGTAAAATATTAAGATATGAACGGATCCGTGATGTACTAAAATGTAGGGCACTTAGGACATTCTAGAAAAGGTAAAATAGGTCTAATAAAAATGCGACCGTTTTCGAGATATTTCGACTTTTTATAGATGTTGATGTTTAAGTTTCAATTTCATTCTAAGTAAGTTTTACATTAACTAATAATATGAAAATAATGAATATTTGATTTATTATTCTATGATATGAATATCTAAATAAAAACACGAGAAAACGCACTGATCACATCCGATGACAATACGAGTAAAGTAACGAAAATCGGTTGAATACCACTTGAATACGAAAAACATGAACAATGAACGTTGTGTGATATCTGAGGGCCTACTCCGGAATTCTAAAATCAAAGTTCGTACGTAACGTCCTCTCACTTACGTATTAAATTAATAGTAGTGTGTAGCGCCATCTGACGGCTCAGCTAGGGACTGCACGAGCGACGGTTATGTTGCCCGCTCTCGCCGCGCTCGAACCGTTCGCGTGCCCGCGCGTTTTAGCCAATAGAATAATTTATTTTCTCCCCACTCTGATATCTTGTCTCTGGGGACGCGCCATGTTTTTTCTTCCGAGAACTGCTAGACGCTAAGCTTACAATTTCGTGTGTGACGCTCGCTTTTTCTTAAACTCTGTTTTCTGTCTAATATTATATAATATTCTTTGTACCCTAAACTCTAAATGTGGTGTGTTTATGCTCGTGTGTGTATTGGATGATTATACGCTTTATTGCCCTGGAACCTGCCCTTTTCTTCTACTCCATTCCACGAGGACGCCCCGCTACACTGGCTGCCCAACTTGCGGCACGACTCCAAAAAGCCGCCTTCTCAGTTTGCACGACGCTTTTTACATCATGCCTCGCACGCGCCGCAATAGATCGCTCGACGACGACGACGATACAGAAGCCCGCCATGATTGGAGCCCTGGTCACGTCACTGCTATGTTCGAGACGCTGCAGCGATCGCAGATGGAAGCTTTCGAGAAACTGATAAACAGAGTAAGCGATTCAGTACCACGAATGACGTCGTCTCCGTCTCCGACCTTCACGAGCGCCCTAGAAGGCCGATCCGGCGATTTTTCCCGCTGCAAACAAAGTTACAGTGGTGCGCCGAACGAATCCTTGGAGGGGTTCATAGACGCCGTGGAAAGCTACAAAGAATGCGCTCACGTGTCCGACAGCAGCGCGCTGCGCGGCCTGTCCATGTTGCTCACGCATGAAGCGGCGACGTGGTGGCAAGGCGTCAAGCCGCAGATCGCGTCCTGGCCAGAAGCCATCGAAAATCTGCGAAGCGCTTTCGGCGACCGCCGCCCGCCCCCCAAAATATACAGAATTTTATTTTCTACGGAACAAGGTGAACAAGAAAAAACAGACATCTTCGTTGCTAAAGCCAGAGCGCTGCTCGCCCGCATACCTACTGGCGATCTCAGCGAGAAAGTGCAACTAGATATGGTTTACAGTCTCCTCCATCACGATATCCGTAAACGATTACGACGCGAGGAAGTTGTGAGTTTCTCCGAGCTGCTGCATCGTGCTCGTCAGATTGAAGACTCCGTGGATGCCCCGAAGAACGCCGCCGGAGCCCCGACATCGCGTGCGCCGCGCGCCTCCGGTAACGTGTCCGCCGCGCGCTCCACGCCCGCATCGCCGTTCGCGCCGCAGCGGTCATTGAACTCGCGAGCCGCGCCGTCCGCGCCCGCGCCCGCAGCGCCGGCGACTCCTAGCCTGCCCCGACACGAATTTACGTCTAGTGCTAAATCAAATAGACAGTATTGTGTGTATTGCAAGCGTACGGGACATGTACGCGATGACTGCCCTAAATTAGAAGTGAAAAGTGATGTGGTTGTATCATGCTACGGCTGCGGAGCCCCCGGCGTGATTCGGTCGCAGTGCACCAAGTGCAATACTGTATCCTTTAACGCAATAAGCGAGTTGAGCCAAGTTATCAGCAGTTCTGTACTTGATTGTGAATCTGGTAAGAAAAACATAACCTCAAATTTGCATAACAAAATTGTAAACAATGACGATATATTCACCCCCTCTGGCCCCCATGTCGACTCCGCGACTGAATTAAGTAGTTCGTCATTATTTCATTGCATTAATTACAATCGAGCTACTACTGGGTCTATGACTAGGTCACAACAGGTCAAGGTCATTGATAACGAGAATACTGATAATAGACGTAAGAAAAATGTGGATCGAAATCTGAGTATGGATCTGCCTCACAGTTTGAGTTCTATTAATGATGTTTCAGAGGTTTGTTTGACATCTCATGTTGAAAATAATTTCATCCCTTTGTGTCAGCCTTTACGGCCTATTTTTCATGTGCAAGTTTTAGGTGTAAATGGTAGTGCATTGGTTGACACTGCCGCTCGACAGAGTATCGCCGGCCACACGTTGTATGCCATTCTTAAGGCGAAGGCATACCCGATGACGTCATCCTTGCGTACTGTGAAGCTTGCTGATGGCCAGGTCTGCACCAGGAATGTGATGGAAGCTCGCAATATTGAGGTGAGGCTTAAACACAGAACTATTAAAACTAACTTTATGATTTTTCCTGAGTCACAAGGAAACGAAACTCTACTTGGAATAGATTTCTTGCATTTAGCTGGAGTCGTCTTGGATCTTAAAACTAAAATGTGGCATTTTTCAGGTGAGCCTAAGAGAGCTTTTCGCTTGCACCTCGAGCAGACTTCACAAGTACAGCGCTCTATATGCTCTGCTGACTTTCTGAAGAAGGATGAAGGTGTGATGCTTAGTGAAGCCGACCGTGACAAGCTTGCTGAACTACTCCAAGCTAATGATGACATCTTCCGGCAAGGAGGAGAAATCACCCCCTATGCCGAGCACAGGATTGATACTGGTGAGCACCCTCCCATTGCTGTGCCTCCATACCGCCTTACTCCGGCAAAGAAAGAGATACTGAAGCAAGAGCTGGACAAGATGTTACAAGATGGTGTGGTGGAAGAGTGTGAGTCTGCATGGGCTGCTCCTGTGGTGCTGATCCCGAAGAAAGATGGCACGTACCGTTTCTGTGTGGACTATCGCCGCCTTAATGCAGTCACCAAATCAGATACTTATCCACTCCCGCTCATTGATGAACTGCTTCAGTCAACTAAACGAGGTTGCTACATTAGCTCAATAGACCTGCGCTCTAGCTACTGGCAGGTGAGCGTCGCTGAGTGTGATCGTGATAAGACAAGCTTTATAACACAGCTAGGAACATATCGTTTCACGAAGATGCCATTTGGTCTGAAGAATAGTCCTGCGACATTCCAGAGGTTAATGGATCGATTCCGAGCTGGATCTTCTCTGCGCGACACCACCCTGCTTTGCTACCTTGATGACCTCCTGGTCATTTCTGAGGATTTTGAGAAGCATCTAGAGGACCTGCAGAAAGTGTTTGACCGACTAAATAAATTCAACTTGCGGGCAAATAGAGAAAAGTGTTGTTTTGTCCGGGAAGAAGTAAAGTACCTCGGTCACCTGATTACTCCGGCTGGAATCAAACCTGATGAAGCAAAGATTGCAGCTATCCTGGATATGAAGGAACCTGCCAACCTCAAGCATCTGAAGACCTTCTTGCAGACATGCTCCTGGTATCGGAAATTTATACCTAGGTTCTCTCATGTCGCCGAATGTCTCACGAGGTTAACGAGGAAGAACCAGTCCTGGGAGTGGGGACCCAGTCAATCTCACGCTTTCAACGAGCTCAAGCGTCTCCTCACGACTGCTCCGGTGCTGATCCAGGCTGATTATCAGTTACCTTTTGTGCTGAGAACTGATGCCAGCAACTATGCCTTAGGTGCTGTTCTGTTACAGGGAGAAGGCAATGATGAACGTCCCCTGGAGTACGCCAGCAGGTTGCTGACATCAGCTGAAAGGAATTATACCACCACGGAGAGAGAAGCTTTAGCTGTTGTGTGGGCTGTAGAGCGCTTTCGAGGCTATCTGGATGGCCATCCTGTCACTGTAAAAAGTGACCATCAGCCTCTCAAGTGGCTTTTGACACTCAAGTCTCCGTGCGGTCGTCTTACTCGGTGGGCTTTGAAACTGCAGAGCTTCAATATTCAGTACCAGTATACCCCGGGTAAAGCCAACGTCGTCGCTGACACCCTCAGCCGGCCGATTTGTGACGAAGATACTAAAGATGACTGTGGCATTTGCTCCGCCGTAGTGGATATGCCTACTACGACTCCGTCGGACCTGCGACAGAAGCAAATCGACGATCCAGATCTTAAGAAGATTATCAACGACATCGAGAGCGACGACGAGCTAGCGAACCTTCGCTGGGCCGACCGCGGTTTTGTTATGTCTCAAGGTGTTCTTTTCAGATACGACGCTGACGCTGATGCCGAGGAGGCGCAGCTGGTAGTTCCGGCGTCGATGAGAGACACCGTCATCAAGGAGCATCACGACGAGCCGACTGCGGGACACCAGGGAGTGGAGCGGACGTTGCAGAGCCTCCGTCGTCTATACTATTTCACAGGTATGCGCCGATTTGTAATGGAGCACATCAAGTCTTGCGTTCAATGCCAGAAATACAAACCTGCCAACACCAAGCCACCGGGATTGTTGCAGACGCCCGTCCTAAACCAGCGAGGAGAAGTTCTGGCGATGGACCTGTTTGGACCGCTACCTGAAGGGATAGGGGGAGCGCGTTGGATATTCCTCATCGAAGATACCGCCACCAGATGGATCGAGCTGTACGCGCTGAGTGAGGCGACAGCTGAGGTATGTGCGAAGCTTCTAATTGAAGAATATCTCTTACGCTACGGTTTCGTCCGACGCGTAGTTTCAGATAACGGCGTCCAGTTCGTGTCTGCGGTGATGCAGCAGGTGATGCACATATTGAATATCAAGCAGAACCTCATACCCTTGTTTCATGCCGAAGCCAACCCGGCAGAACGTAAAAATAGAGATATGAAGACGTTACTCTCTATTCTCGTCCAAGAAAACCATCGGTCATGGCCTCAATTCCTGCCTCAAGTTCGCTTCGCGTTGAACAGTGCTAATTGTTCCAGCACTGGTTGCAGCCCGGCTTACCTGATGTTCGCGCGCGAAATGAGGACGCCATTTGAAGCTGGACGTGATCTGCGCAGTATAATGTCGAAAGACAACTACGTGCCTCAGATAACGCCCTACCTTAAAAACTTCATTAACCGATGGGAAGAGATCAAGGAGAAGGCTGAAACACAGCAAGACCGGCGTAAGGATGATGCGGATAACAAACGCCGACCCTCGAAGCAGTATCAGGTGGGCGACTTAGTACTGTTGGCCTCTCATCATCGCAGCAACGCCAGTCAAGGAAAGACCAGGAAATTTATGCCTAAACGCGACGGTCCCTACGTTATTTCGAAAGTGTTTAGTCCTACCACCTTTTGTGTTTCAGATCGTGACACCAAGGCGATTGTGGGTAAGTTCCATACTCATGATCTCACTCCCTTTGTGTCCGCTCCAGGCGATACTGTCCGACCTGTACAACCTCATAGACCCAGGGGTAGACCTAAAACTGACCGAAATAGGGACACTGTGGCCAAGCCACCCACGGGTCGTGTTGGCGGCTTGGAGGGGGAGTATGTAGCGCCATCTGACGGCTCAGCTAGGGACTGCACGAGCGACGGTTATGTTGCCCGCTCTCGCCGCGCTCGAACCGTTCGCGTGCCCGCGCGTTTTAGCCAATAGTATAATTTATTTTCTCCCCACTCTGATATCTTGTCTCTGGGGACGCGCCATGTTCTTCTTCCGAGAACTGCTAGACGCGAAGCTTAGAATTTCGTGTGTGACGCTCGCTTTTTCTTAAACTCTGTTTTCTGTTTAATATTATATAATATTCTTTGTACCCTAAACTCTAAATGTGGTGTGTTTATGCTCGTGTGTGTATTGGATGATTATACGCTTTATTGCCCTGGAACTGCCCTTTTCTTCTACTCCATTCCACGAGGACGCCCCGCTACAAGTGTCAGAAGGACGGAACGACACGAACTTCGATTTTCGAATTTCGTAGTAGCCCTGCTGGCCCTAACTACGAAATGCAAAACTCGAACTTCGTATGTTGCCGTCCCGCTGACGCTTATCTCATTCAATACGCGAGTGAAAGGGACGGTGCCATACGAACTTCGTTTTTCTACTTTTGTAGTAGCCCCTCTGTATTATTTTTTACGTTGGCACTAAGTGATGAACACTGTAATTTTACCTGTGCTTAGATTTCATCACTTTATCGTATGATAAAGTAAAATGGAAAGTAGAATATTGAATGCATTAATGTTATTTTTGCTATCGTAAAATAAACATTTTATCGGTTATTTAAGAAACCGAAATCACGGAGCAGCACTGTTCCTTTTATGCTGGCCACATTATTTTTACGTTTGACATTTCAGACTGTCATTTTAGTATCTCGAATTCTGGGACAGACCATAACGTTTCTGACGCTCGCGATCGCAATCAAATAACAGATTTCACTTTGCATGCAAAAACTGCCATTTGATTGCGATCACGAGCGTCAGAAACGTTAGGTTAGGCAATACGGCCTCGGCTCGGGTTCTGTAGGGCTACTACGAAATTCGAAATAGGTAATTCTGTATGACTGGACCAAATATTGTGCCGCTGAGTATACATACCTACAGTCCATTTGAATCCTCAGTATAGTTTGGCAAAAATTTTAAATGGGGAAACCACAGGACCAACTGAACAGTCAGGCAAACATTATTAAATATATCCACCATTACTCACAGTACTTACTTACATATTGATTCTCATTCTTTTCAGATATGGTGTAGTTTTCCGTGCTTCACCTCGTCAGTCAGATGTCATGATTGTTGCTGGCACCTTGACAAACAAAATGGCTCCTGCTCTTAGAAAAGTTTATGATCAGATGCCTGATCCAAGATGGGTTATCTCAATGGGAAGCTGTGCTAATGGTGGCGGCTATTACCATTACTCTTACTCTGTTGTCAGGTATTATGAGAATTCTTATTTTTAGGATTCCATACCCAAAGGGTGCCATCGGAACCCTATTACTGATGTCTGTCTGCCTGTCTGTCTGTCTGTCCGTCACAGGGCTCTATCTCTTGAGTCATAATAATTAGACACTTGTATACGGAGTCTTCCAAGTTTAGGCACTTGTCCCACCGCCGACGATGAGCGAGAAGCGAGTAGAGCGAGTAACTAGAAACGAGTGGGCGAGCAGCGAGAAGCGAGTGTAGTTTTGTCGCTCGGCTGTAAGCGAGTGTTCGAGTGCGACGGGCGATTACTCGCTCCACTCGAATCGCTCGTGCGGGGCGGCCGCCAAGCTGACATCGCTGAGCGAGTATTATAGCTCAGCGAGTTTTATAGCTGTTGTCGCTGCGACAAAAGATGTAAGAGCGAGTTCTCGCCGACAGTGTGAACAGCCAGCGATCAACTATTAGTATATGTGTCTCTTTTACTCACACAGGATCTTATATCTTTTGTTCGTTTCTTGAGCGAGAAAATAGTCGATAGCCAATCGTTTCCTCGCTGGCGGTGAGACAAGTGCCTTAGGTAGGTATATTTTATACCTTAGGTTGCTATTTACTCTTAAACTATGTACTAATTGCTGTTATAAATAAATTATTTTGTTTCTTTCTTTCTAATAATTCTCAAGCAATCTTAGCCGTTGTAATTTTCCTTCAAAATTTGATATACTTACTAGCTTACTCTGAATCAACGCTCGATATTAATGAATATTTGCACTTTTTTTATACAATATAGGCTTGCGTTTGGCCACAATCACACCTAATGGAAAGCGAAGATGAGGCCTGCGATGGAGCACGCTTGCCTAGTAAATGCTCATTCACCCATAAAGTTGAATATTTCGAAAACAGATCATTGAATCGAAAAATCCAATAGTTTTAAAAGACCTATCCAACGATACCCCACACCAGAGGTTTTCAACCGGTGTGCCGCGTATATTTTCAGGTGTGCCGCGATCGCCGCAAATTGTATGCGATTCGTACAAAAGATGTCAACGAGACCCAATTAATAAGCCTCTGCTGTCCGTTATGTTATACATATTATGGGTATACTGTACAGAACCCTTTAGGTACTCCTCCTCCTCCTTTTGCCGTTTTTTGCCTCATATTAATAACGGCAACAGGTAGACGCTTGAAATATTCATAGAATATTTAGGCATATATTCACTTTAAAAAGAAATAATTATATTGAAATAAAATAAATATTTAAGGGGGGTTCCCATACAACAAACGTGTTCTTTTTTGCTAATGTCTAATGTTGTATATATAGTGGTACGGAACCCTTCGTGCGCGAGCCGATTCGCACTTAGCCGGTTTTTACATTTCATGACAGCATCATTGGCACATACTTAGTTCCCTCCATACTCAAGGACTTGTACTACTTATTCTGTGCTCAAGGGACAATTCAATAAAATAATATTTTGCACTCCTAATCAAGTGTATCAACTCAAAAATATAATAACCCCATTTTGATTTAGACCATTCAATTTCTAGGTCTAAATTAAAATGGGGCTATTATATTTTTGAGTCGATACACTTGATCTAAGAGTGCAATATGCTAATTGCATTCTGTTAATGGCCAACAATTGACCTGCCTGGCTATCGTGCATAGAACCCCAAAACATAAAGCCTCAAAAGAACTCCTCTCAAAAACTACCCTATAATGAATTAAAAACTATATATGAAGAAAGATTTTCTTATTAAGATTTATATTTTCTTTCCAGGGGCTGTGATAGAATAGTTCCAGTTGACATCTACGTTCCTGGTTGTCCCCCATCGGCTGAAGCCCTACTCTATGGTGTACTTCAATTGCAAAAGAAAGTAAAGAGGATGAAAACCATTCAAATCTGGTACAGAAAGTGAATAATTCTTTCAAATACATGTGGTTTATTCAGTAGTCATTTTTTTATTTATATGTACATAATAATTTCTTCTCGCAGTAAATACATCTTGTAGTTGCAGCAGCAACACTTGTTTTATTTACATCCCGTAAATAGGTATTCCTCGTAATATTAAATTTTCTGTGAAAACCAACTTTCGCTTAATCTCTAGCCTTAGTTAGACAGAGGCTTTGAAAATTTTACATACACCCATAAATATTTGTGGCAAATATCTACCTATACACTGTATTCATTACTGCTTGACACTTAACTAAAAGGAACTTTACTGTTTAATTAGTGTGTTTGTCACCCATTTGCAATAAAATAGCTCAACGGATTTGGATGAAATTTGTCATACATCTATATAATTATAGGTACTATATATATACTAACATTATAAAGAGGAAAGATTTGGATTTTTGGATGTTTGTTACGAAAACTTCTGGACCGATTTTAACAACTCTTTCACTATTAGAATGCTAAATTATTCCAAAGTATAATATTTAAAGTAAAAGTAAAAAAAAGTAAAATAATCTTTATTGCCAAAAAAAAATTAGGGTTCCGTACTAAAACTTCAATAATGTGCCTCAAAGTGTAAAAAAGTTGCCATAAAACATGTTTCATCGCATGCGCTGTGGAAACTATTGATGATAGAACAAAAAAATGGTCTACAATATTAAAGAATATATCAGTATCTACAAAAAACTTCACGATCATATATGAAACTATTGTAGTTATGTCACTACAACTTTTTTAAATTTTAAAAGTTGACTGAAATCAGACCATGTTAGCCATACCTTTTTATTAATCTTTATCCAAATAAATAGTTTCATATTCAAGATGGTTTCAATATCTGTAGATTACCTACTTTTTGAATTATTCAAATCGGACATTCCATTCAAAAGATACTACGAATTTAAAAATCAATCTAACCAAAAAAATGCATTTACCTTACGTTGACGCCCCCCGGCTTCGCGTGCGCGCGGGTCGGGTGTTGTTTTTGGGAAATGGAGCTGAAAAATATGTGTGAAGTGCCCTCGATTAGAGACCTTTTTAGAGTTCTGTGCCGAAAGGGTAATAAAAACGGGACCCTATTACTAAGACTCCACTGTCCATCTGTCTGTCTGTCACTAGGCTGTATCTCATGAACCGTGATAGATAGACAGTTGAAATTTTCACAGATGATGTATTTCTGTTGCCGCTATATTTAAGGGTGCTCTTTACGGCAACAGGTACTTAGTTGCTTGAAATATTCACAGGATATTAATTTGTATTTTAATTCACTTTAAACCAATTAAATTAAAATAGAATAAATATTTAAGGGGGGGCTCCCGTACGGCAAACGTGTTTTTTTTGTCCATTTTTGCTAATGTCTAATATTGTATAGGTACGGAAGTCCGACTCGCACTTGGCCGTTTTTTTATTTATTTTGGCCGTGCGAAGCCGGACGGGCCACTAGTATTTTATAAATTAGCACAAGGATACCTTTATCTCGACGTTCCCACAGCGTCAAGAAGGATCCTATATGAACGGAGTCGTTAGAAAAAAAATCTAGTTAAATTAATTGTTTTTGGTAACAACGGAAATTTTGTATAATCCCAGAAATTATTAGTAATTTCCGTTACCTAAAATTATAGTAAGGCTTCAGCTTAGGGGAGACCATAAAGGGCTTTCGGGTTTATCATGTCCATACTGCTAAGCTTTCATTTCATAAGCCACTACCTACCATTAGTAAATTATTAGTAATCGGAGTCGAAGGTGTGCATGATAAGCTAAAAGTTACAACTTCAATTTAAATATGACGCGTGCTCTTCGCTCTTCTCGTCGACAACCCGCCACGTTCAACCGAGAACTATATAAGAAGACGAGCTAATCCAGTTGACTACGCTTTGCCTAGGTACTTGTTGACACCACTTTGTTCACAAGTGACCATTGGGCGGATCACCTAGTTGACTACTCAACCGAAAGTTTGAGTCGAGTTGGTGCCGCAGTGTTGGCGAGCGTCAAAAATGTTATGCAATACTGCCTCAGGTTACTTCTGACTCATGCTATTTATTTATTAAACATGCCAATTTGAATTTCATTCACAAACACCACATTTGAGTTAGCATGACGTTGCAGCTTAGAGTATAAATAAGCAAGCTTGCTTATTTATACTCTAAAGCGTTGCGGTAGGTAAATCAATGAAGTAAAATAATTTCCTTGCTCACCCGCGACCTTACGATAGCTAAGCTTATGCAAAATATGCGTATTCATGCAGTTCCTCCACCTCCACACTGTAAGAACACACACAAATCACACAAACCCATCTATCACCACCACCACACTACACTGACGCGTTTCGAACTCAACCAGAGCTCATCTTCAGAGTGACACAACCGTACACAATGCTACCAGTTGTTAGACTAACGAACCACAACCACCGTTTTAATTTGTCACTGTAACTCCCCAAGTACCCACATATGTTTTATGAAACAAAACAAAACTACCACAAATTATTAATAAATTTTTAAACCGTCCTTCAAAACTATCTTGATTTTTATTTATTTACTGTCAAGGCATGTTTTATTAACTACCATTGCTGAAATTAGATCCAAGCCGTAGCAAGGGAGATGAAACTAAATTTACCTGCTCATTAATAATAGACCCCATACTGTTGTATCTAATTATCTCCATGCATTCTAAAACATCGAGACGAAACCCTTGCCACAATAATGTAACACTTCATACGAATCTGAGTTGTTTGAAACAACTTGTTGTTTGGTTGTTGTCTGAATGTTTGGCAAAATTCGACTTATCAGGATGCTCATTCCTATATGCCGAAACATGTTCTTTAAATCCTTAAAAAAAAAACTCTTTAAATTCTAAAATCTTTCTTTTAATTCTTTTAGTTCATTGATATGGACCTCCGCAAATTAACGCCTGATTCAATAAATTAGTAGGTAAATCAGTCTAAAAATCCTTGTTGTCTTTTGTTCTGAATAGGAGTATACGTACAAGTACACACAGCAAATCTTCAGTTAGCATGTTCGGCTCCAGTGACACGTCTGTGATTTTTTAGTTCTTACTCCTATGCCAGTGACACGTAGCGTAAGAGCTTAGTTGATCGCATTCGGCTCCGGCAACTTTCCGCTAGCCCTATGCCAGCCTTCAGAAGGTACGAATTATTCTGACACGACATGCGTGTCACTGGCTTAGGAGTAAGAACTAAAAAGTCAGACGTGTCATTGGCACCGGAATGTATTACGTCTGTGACACGTATACGTGTCACTGGCATTTTTTTTATTTGACTGGATGGAAAACGAGCAAGTAGCTCTCCTTATGGTAAGAGATCACCACCGCCCATAGACACCTGCAACATCAGGAGATGCATTAGAGGCCCTAGAGGCCTAAGATGGGATACCTCAAGTGCCAGTAATTTCACCGGCTGTCTTACTCTCCACGCCGAAACACAACAGTGCAAGCACTGCTGCTTCATGGCAGGATTAGCGAGCAAGATGGTGGTAGCAATCCGGGCAGACCTTGCACAGGGTCCTCCTACCACCTGCATAGAAGTGACTGCTGTCGGATATGCGTAGGCATAGCGTAACAGCTTAGTAGTTCGTTGCCGGGGCAACCTAGCACAGCTTGTGTTTGGTTTGATCATGAACAATTTGTTTACAATGACAAAGGATTCTGATGGCTCTTTCAAATGGTCCACGCGAAAGGAGTGATCAATCACAACATGACAGCATTATCTGGTTTTTAAATGGTAATGAACAGGTTAATGGCGCACGTGATGACTAAACAAAGAATATGAAACAGGTAAATGCCATATATCAACCATACTTGGGAAACCAACTATGCCATATACCAACTTAGTAGTCAATGCCACTTGGAGGAGGGAAGGTATAAAAAATCTTATTGGTATAAAAATCAAAAGTTTTAATGGTATTTTCTGAATCGCACCAAGCTTTCATTTACTTTTTAGTATACAGAATGATTTTGTATAAACTATAATACATTTCATCGTTATTCGCGAGATAAAACACAAATGTTTTAATGTGCCATAAGACAGGTTTCAATTGCAATTTTGTCTGACTCAATGCTTTTTATACTGATGAATGGCACATTAACGCGTTCACAGTTGCTGTGGTTAAACATAGCTACGAAATGAACTCTGATATTGCTCACTAATGCCCAATCCGAGTACTTTAATTTAAAAGTAAAATGTAATGATCTATGGAATACTTTTATACAAATTTGAACATTACTGCATATACTCATTAGAGCTAAAACCTGAGAATAGACACTACTTGAAGTCAGACAAAATGTTTTTCACAATACATACATATAATAATATCACATACTTTTAAATGCATTTAAACAAAAAGTCATCCACTATTTTTATTGGGTGTAGTTTTAATTTTCGGATTTCTAATATGTAAAGGGTTTACACATAAATAAAATTACTCCACTGGTACAATTGAAAAACCATTATGAGATTTTTAACGGAAGCCTAAATTAAACTCCCGGTACAATAATAATTTATGGGATTTTTCTTTTGTTTGAAGTTAAATAAACCAATTCTATATGTTAACACTAATTTACACACTAATATTTACATTTTATTTATATGTATATATAAATATGTATAATTATATGATAGCGATTCCGATAATCCTATCCCTCATAATCAGCGATTTCATGTATAATTAACTAATAATGGTCACAATAACAACTCTATAGATATTTCCATGTAAATAAACAAGCAGTAGTGTACAGGCCGGCGGCGACGAGCGCCCTGAGTCCTCATCCTCGTATTGCACTTGTGCCTCGCAGGCCACTCGGCCCCTCCGCGGGGCACCGCGCCGGTCGACACCACACCAGAACGCGAGCCGCCCGGGCCCACGAGTAGAGCGACCGTCGTTAGTAAGCGACGTACAATAAATATTTGTCTAAACAGATGTTACAAAACGATATACATTAAATTAGTCGTATTCTCACTTGCGACGTCGTTTACGCTAGCGTATGTACAGAGGGCTCTTGTCGCTATCATCGCGGCTCCTCCTTCTTGAGCAGGTCGAGGGGCGCGAGCGGCGCGAGGGGCGGCGCGAGCGGCGGCAGCGGCACGTGGTGCGCGTGCGCGTGCGGGTGCGGGTGCGCGTGCGGGTGCGGCGGCAGGGGCGGCAGCGGCGCGTGTGCGGCAGCGCGCGGTGCAGCAGCGGCCCGGCCTTCAGCTGGTGGTGGTGCGCGTACGCGTTCAGCATCTTGTGCCGGTCCTCTTCGGCGCGCAGCGCGGCCTCCACCATCGGCGCGAAGCGCATGTGCTGCAGCGGGTCGAACGCGCGTACGGGTCCCACGGCGGCGGCGGAGGGTACGCGGCCAGCGCGGGCGGCGGCGGCCGCGGCGGCTCCTTGCGCTCCTCCTTGATCCGCTCCTCGCGCTCCGGCAGCCCGTTCCGCAGCGGCGAGCGCACGCGCGCGCGCTCCAGCTCTCGGTCGCGGTGGTCGCGGTGGTCGCGCTGCTCACGCTGCTTGCGGCGCTCGCGCTCCTCGCGGTCGCGCCGCTCGCGCTCATCGCGGTCGCGGCGGCGCGCTCGCGCTCGTCGTGGTCGCGGCGCGCCTCGGCGGCGGCGGCGGCGACGCCGAGCGGCACGGCGCCGGCGGGCGGGCGCGGCCGCCAGGCGTCGTGCAGCGGCGCGCCAAGCGGGCCCGCGTGGTGCACGCCGTGCAGCTGCGAGGACAGAGCCAGCTCGCGGCCGTACGCAGACAGACCGAACGCGGTCGGCGCCCCGGGAAACGCGCCGGCGCCGTAGCGTCCGAACGGCGATATCCCTGAAACGCGCAAACCTCGATCAGTGTGCGGGGAGCGAGAGCGGTAGGTGCGCGCACGCGAGGGTTCGTATCGGACGCTACCTAGGTGCGGGTGATGCGGCAGGTAGGGCGCGGGCGGCAGGTCGTAGGGCGAGCGGTAGGCGGCGGGCGGGGGCGCGGGCGCGGGAAGGCGCGCAGCTTGTCCTTGTCGGCGGCGGCGGCGGCGGCGGCGGCGCCGGCGGCGCCCGTCCCGCCGCGCCGCCCGCGGACCCGGTCTTTTCTTTCTGCTGATGATTGTATATTTCCCACGCGATGCGCACATGCATTGCGTTCCATTTTCCAGTTTTCTGTAAATTTACATAAATAACGGCATTTAAAATTTTATTCTACGTGTGACGCAAATGAAACATTGATGATGTTTGATAGTTAAACAAAACAAGAATTGCAATTGTGAAATTGTGCATGCTGTAATAGTAGAATGAAGTGCTGTGGAGACCTACCGCGACAGCGGGGCGTGGTGGTGGTTTAGTTGCGGAGTCACTTGCGGCCGACACTACGGGCTGTTAAAATGAGGCGAGGCAGGGTTAATGATCATAAAGCAACATAAACGACATAAGCACTAAGAAAAAGGGTAGACAAA
>NC_133488.1:10921392-10938518 GCF_025370935.1 Choristoneura fumiferana | reverse complement strand
TCGGTAAAAGTTTCAACGTTATAGTTCATACCTAGTCTTCTAATGTTACTTTCCTTCTTTTTTTTTTTTCGACTGGATGGCAAACGAGCAAATGGGTCTCCTGATGGTAAGAGATCACCACCCGCCATAAACATCTGCAATACCAGGGTTATTGCAGATGCGTTGCCAACCTAGAGGCCTAAGATGGGATACCTCAAGTGCCAGTAATTTTACCGGCTGTCTTACTCTCCCACGCCGAAACCACAACAGTGCGAGCACTGCTGCTTCACGGCAGGATTAGCGAGCAAGATGGTGGTTTATATTGTAAAAAATAACCTGATCGTTATTTTTAAGGTAACAAAATCTACTAGATCGTATAGCCGTTGCTTTTAAAATTTTGTAAAGTGCTTTTACCCGAAGTTTCACGCCCGTAAACCATTATTAGATCTGAGAGTGGAATTGAAAGATCGGGATATTACTAAATTCCCATCAGATTTATGCACAGTCGAGTTCAAAAACTTGTGAGCAAAAATTAAATAAAAAATATCTGAACACTCTTCTAAACCGTTAAATTTTTGCTCACAACTCACTGTACTTACAAGTTTTTGCATTTATAGTAAACAAATTGTAAATTTCAGTAAGCTAATTAAGAAAGCAAGAAATACGAATACGATTTACGAACTTTTCCGAGAAATATACGATGGCAAAACATTATTCATTAGATCTGTACCTACACACTTTAAAACTTCGTACATTCTCTTAAACTACTCTTAACTAACGATAAGGTGGGACAGACAAAGCAAACTTGGTTAAGTTAACTGAAATTTTGATTCAGCATTCAGAACTAGCCGGTTAAGTTGGTTGACCCCCAATCTAAGTTTAACTGAAGCGGGGCTTTGGGGAAATCAACGGGGGTAAATATTGTACGGGAACTTGGACAAAGGTAATTTAACCGGCTTGGTATGTAGAATAGGCTGGATTCTCAAAAATATAATATTTCATCATCATCATCATCTCAGCCGTATAGTACGTCCACTGTTGGACATAGAACTCCCCATAGACCTCGCTATTATCGGATTGCGGCTTTAACCAGGACGTCCGACCATCTCGTTGGTGGACGTCCTAAGCTGCGCTTGCCGATCCGCGGTCTCCACTCGAGAACTTTTCGGCCCCAACGGCCATCTGTTCTCTGTGCTATATGGCCTGCCCCTTGCCACTTCAACGAGCTAATATCGTCGTATCCTACGATAAGAGCCACTATCACCATAAGGGCTTTTAGTTTTTATTGTAAAATTGAATTCTACACATCAAGATACATGTTTATAACTTAAAATTATAATTTTAATATTTTTTATTAAATAGTAAAAAATAATTTTAAAAGCCACAATTACGTATGTCTCACTTCTAACGCGGAGTAAAGCCAGAAATACGCTGCTGTCCTTATTCGCCGTGCAAAAAGGAGACACGCGGGTGCGACGAGAGGGCGCAAGCGCCGTTTCGGCGGTACTCGGCGGACAGCGCCGGAAGAGTGGCGTGCATTCGTAATGCTTATTTCATTTGTAAGATCATATATTTTTTCGTTAATTGACAATGAAAACCATCAAACGAATCGTCGAGGACTTACACTAGTGAAAATAGTTACAAAGGATGGCGCTGAACAAAAGAAGTAAACACCAAGTAAATTTAGCGAAATTGATTTATAAAGTTTTTTCATTATTCAGATTCTGTTTATTACTTATTTTAGGTTTACTTTTGTATTATTTATTTTTTTAGGTTACTTATTTATATATTTACATACTTTAATGACGAAATTAACACAATTTAATGAAGTAGTTAATATTACTAGAATAAAGCCCGACGGCTACTGCGGTCTTCTATCGCGTAATAGCTCAATTTTATTTGTATAGCAAATGTGTGGCCACAATTACGGTAGTGTCCTTTTTCTATGTACGAATTATGTTTTGTTGAATTATTGCTCAAATATTCGCTTTTTAAAGATATATTTGGGCAGTTTACTAACATTTCGGCTTCATAGAATGAACATAATTGCTTATTGATAACAATAATTATTTGGAAGGTGTGATTTTACATGTCTGATTTTTGGGTTCTTATGGCACTTGAGGCCTTTTTCGCTGTATATTTTGGCATTATTATATCTATTTACCTTCTAATTTCTTGTCAGTCGGCCAATAGGCTAGAATATTATTCTCTTATGGTTTCTTATAAAATTCGGCATGGTTTCTGTGACTGTTTTATTATTAATAATATTTTGCCTGTGCTTTTTAATTTCTATTTACAGAAAAAATAAAACGAGAAGTCTCAAGTAGAACCTGAAAAGAACAAGATCTAGATTATTTGTTTAACAATCGGGACCATATTTTGGACAGTGTACCTAGGTTGGGAAAATAAGGATTACCTAAGCATATTTTTTTAAAGACATCGTTTCAGTATTTCCTATTATTTGCAGACCGTCGCGGACAGCGGCGGCGGGTTTGATGTTGGAGCAAACCAAATTAGTCGCAGATTTTTTTCAGAGCTGCAGCGCATGGGTGGGGGACGGATTGGTGAGGACCGAATTTTGAATGAAACGAAGGAAAATGTTGGTGGTGTAATTTTGGAGACTTTCCAGGAGTAGCACCGAGGTTTTCTTCAGCTTGAAAGGGTTTAACTTTCTGCTACTGCTGAATTGTTTTCGCCTGATGACATCACCGAAGAAAAAGCTGGCGAAAATGTAGAATGTGCAATGATTAAAAGACAATTTTGGAGTTTAGCTCAATTCCGTGTCAGAATGAAAATTTTATCCTTGTAGAAAACAAAAAGAAACCGATGAAGTTCTAGATGATATAGTTATGCAGAGGGAAGAAATTATTCGTAATTTTTTCTTCGACGATGACATTATGCAGGGATAATTCAGTAGGTATAGGTTAGTGGCGAGAAGTTGAAGGTTTTCGGGTTGACAAAGGCTTCGGTGTGGCTCCGGGAGGGTTTCCGGAGTTGTGTCGCCAACATTTTATTTTTTCGTTTAATTTGTACAATGATGGCTACTGCTTTTTAATGCATCTGAGTTTTATTTGGAATTCGGTCTTCATCGGTTTGTCTTCTGTTTGTGTGTTGTGGCTCTGACAAAAATCTGCGCTGCGATTGACTTGGTTTGCTTGGGCATCGGGCCCGCTGTTGTTGTCGGTGACGGTCTGTAAATATTCAGTCAAAGTCAAAATATCTTTATTCAATTTAGGCTATAACAAGCACTTATGAATGTCAAAAAAAATCTTTCACCACATTAAGAAGTGATGAAACGTTGTCTTTAAAGAAGTGTAGTTAATCTTTATTTTCTTAACTTGCACTGTCCAATATTTGGTCCCTATTACCAATTAATATACTTAGTTACGATTTTCGCGACGACTAGAAAACAATAACGACTTATATAATAAAAGGCGAATAGAGGGACAAGGAGTGTAGTTACAAAATATTGCAAAAGCAAGCACGGACCCTATAAAAGTGAATAAAGACAAGTATCTTTGTATCAATCAAAAAATAAAATAAAAAAAACCCTGAAGGATTTCATGACTTTTTTACAACGTTACCTCATGAGAAAAGAGGTGTTGCTACTGCGGGTGATACAGACGATGAGAAAGAATAAGGAAAGATCCCCAATGAGTACTAAAGACTGAGTAAATAATAATGTGCAATTTTATTTTTATATTAAGAGCGTAGAGAATATTTTGAGTTTCAGAAGTTAAATATTTATTTTAAGTATGTTTTTTTTTTGTTTCACTTATGCTTCCTTAAATGGGACTTGTTTTATTTTAGGGAATCGCTGTGGCTACGTACCTACGCTTTATGATTTAAAAAATCTTAGAAAATAAAAATATTTTTTTTTTCTTATTTGCCACTTCTTTCTGTATTACAAGAAAAATACTAAAATTAAAAAAATGTTGAAACGCAAATATTTTAACAACTACAATTTGGTCCTAATGGTAATTGTGGCCTCGAATTTTTCGACGATAAAAGGCACAATGTAGCTTATGGCCCTTTAAAACTCATTTAGTCCGACGAAAAAGGATTTAAAGGACAAAATCTATCTATAATGTATCATTAAGAACATAAATTTTGTTTTAACAGAACCCTAGAACCCTAATACACATTATTTAATTGCAAAATTATCAATTCGCTACTTATATTTTGAAAGAAACACAAAAATGCTTCTCCTGAAAAGTGAGCATTTTGTAATTGTGGCTCTTATCGTAGGATGCGACGATATGTCAGTGACCTACGTATCTCCTCTTTTCTGATTCGATCCCGTAGAGAAACCCCAAGCCAAACATAACTCTTTCCATAGCTCGCTGAGCAACACTGAGCCTATTTATAAGGCCTATAGTGAAGCACCATGTCTCGGATCCATATGTCATCACTGGTAACACCCAGGCACTGAGCAATTTTGGACGAGAAGACATTGCGGAGTTTCCCAAACGCTGCCCACCCGAGTTGGATTCGACGATTGACCTCCTTCTCGAAGTTGGACTTACCTAAATGGACGGTTGTACATACGCGTCAACAACTTCAAGAACCGATTTCTCAACCTAAACAGGGGTAGGCACCACATGGACATTCGACATGTTTATGCCATTCGTTCGACATTTAGGCCATCAAAAATACATTTTATAATCAAAAATGTATTATTATCATCTCGATGGCAGCAAAGTAGATACGGACATCTACATTTTTTTCAAAAATGCTTTTTTTACAAAAAATAACTTATTTCAACCATATCTATAAGTCTGTTAAAAAAATATTTCAAATTTCAAAATAATGAAGAAAATTTGGCACGTAAAAGAAAACATCTACACTAGCTTTTGAAAAAACATCGCAGTAGAAACGGACATTTGAATTTATCCGCTTTTACTTCGGAGCTTTGACAGGATGCTTGTGACGTCAATAAAGTCACATGCCACTTGTCTGTTTATACGTCATACTTTTTGCATATGTCTCAATCTACAAATTTATTATTTCTAATTTCTATGAGGAAATTATTTGTTTTTTCTTAAAATATTTAAACAAATAGATATATTACTTAATATTGGTTTCATACACTTGTTTGTTTTTTTTATTTAGACAGCAAATGAATTAAAATTCTTAACCTAAGTAAGTACTTAAGTTTCTATTGCTTGCAGCTTACCACTTTTTGGAAACGACACGCCTGAACAGATTTTGACTGATGATGACGAGCAATCTGTTTTTTTCCTAATAGGTATATAAGTAGTAGGTAGAATATCGATTATACTATTCATCATCAGGCAATAGCAGTCCGGACATAGGCCTCCCCCATAGACCGCCATTGCGCCCTGTCTTCGGCTAGACACATCCAGCTTTTACCACCAGCCTTTCGCAGATTGTCCCTCTACCTGAACGGAGGGCGTCTTGGACTACGTTTGCCGAGACGCGGTCTCCACTCAATATCTTCAGCGGTTGTCGGTGCTTCAACAGATATGACCCAGCCCACTGCCACTTCAAGTTGTTAATTCTATGAACTATGTCGATGACCTTAGTTCTGTGTCGGATAGTCTCGTTGCGGATTTTATTCTTCAGAAAAACTCCGAGCATAGCTCGTTCCATAGCTGGCAGGGCCACATTTCAGCTCCGTATGTCATGACGGGTAGGACGCACTGGTTAAAAACTTTCGTTTTCAGACATTACGGTATAATTGACGAAAAAACTCGACATAATTTTCCGAATGCTGCCCAGCCCAGCTGAATCCTTCTCTTGGCCTCCTTCTCAAAGTTGTGTTCTACCTAAGGCTACTGTTACATTATGCTCGTTATTAGCATGATGATAAGCATGCTAGTACCTTCTGTACCTGTATGACACAGGAAAAAGCATGCTTAATAGTAGCAAGCCGTGGTGGCCGAGTGGTTTGACCTATGGCCTCTCAAGCAGAGGATCGTGGGTTCAAACCCCGGCTCGCACCTCTGAGTTTTTCGGAATTCATGTGCGAAATTACATTTGAAATTTACCACGAGCTTTACGGTGAAGGAAAACATCGTGAGGAAACCTGCACAAACCTGCGAAGCGATTCAATGGTGTGTGTGAAGTTCCCAATCCGCACTGGGCCCGCGTGGGAACTACAGCCCAAGCCCTCTCATTCTGAGAGTAGGCCTGTGCGCTGCAGTGGGTCGTATATAGGCTGGGATTATTATTATTATAATAGTAGCACGTCCCTATGCACACATGCTAGTAAGTAGCATTTGCTGAATATATAGTAGCATGCTTTCGTGCTAGTAACTAGCATGTGTTGGTACCTTAACTGCTAAATCAGGCCGAGGTATGTGTACTCCGAAACAACATCAAGAAGATTTCCACTAACGATGACGGGCCTCTGATCCATGTGGCCATTGATGACAATTTTGGTATTATCCACATTCATTATAGCATTATATTGTTTATACTATTATAGTACATAGGTACTGTTTTATTTTTACAGTTTATATTGTTTTGTTTTGGGATATATTTTGTACGTAATTTTATTACTTGTACCTACTGTTGATTTATTTAATTTTTATTAGTGTAAAACTATAAAAAATAACTTAGTTTTTGAGTACGTAAAAACAATTATGAGTAAACAAAAATAAAACAAAAAATTTTTTTTTTTAATTTAACACATATTTTGGGGGTTTTAACGAAATAAATGAATTTATATGATAGACAGCGATGAGGTTGAGTGGTAGATAACTCATTTAATAATATGAATAAAATGATTAATGCAAAGTAAATAAAGACATCTACAAAATTTTATCAAAAAAAGGGTGAATACTCGTTGCATGTTGTTTAGATTATCTCTAAACACTCCTCTAAGTTTTACCGGAGATTCTTACCTTAGCTTATTCGTTTTTTATAACGGAAAAGGCGTTTGTTTCATTACAACGCATAAACGGATATCAGGCAGATGTCTTCCTCTACGTTTAAGCTCTTTCAAAGTAAAAAAAGACATCTACAATTTTTCATTAAAATAATGTTACAGAAATAAAATCTGTTGAATAATCACCAAAGAACATTATTTTAATGCATCATAGAAAATTTCATGGTAATCAGTCCATTAATCTCAAAGTAGTCATTATTTTTTACTAAATACGCTCTCCTGTAAAATAGCTATTTTGTAGATGTCTTCTTTTACTTTGCTGCCATCGATCTCATGCTTTATATGTATTTATGTCGGCGGCCGATCTAAAATCTGCCAGATCACGAAATTCTTAGGCATATCGTGAAATGGCGCCATTTCATGAATTGGCTAAGGGACATCTGCCAAATCGTTCAAAACTCATCGTTTAACGATTTACCTAGTGACGTTTAGGCAGATCATGAAATTCCTAGGCATATCATGAAAAGCCGCCATATCGGTTCTGGCACTCCGCCGACCGCTGCCGCAGCACGCTCCACTCCATTCGCTTCGCTCGTCGTACCTTAATTTTTCTCTTTTTTTGGCATAGACATAACGATAATAATATGCCCGTTAATCGGTATAGAGCTAGGAATATCGACGAATGCGTTGCTCTAATCGATCTACCGTATTGTTCCTCAGGCACATCGTGATATGCCTGGCCAACTTTTAGGCATATCATGAAATGGCGCCATTACACGATATGCCTAAAAATTTCGTGATCTGGCGGATTTTCCGATCGGCTGCCGACATATACAGCTCATTGTTTGGCACAGGCCTCAGAAGGGTCATACTGAAAACCAGCGCTGCGGCTTGCCGTGGCGTCACGCTGAGTATGGCCCTTTTTGCTTCTTTCGGCACAATGTTTCTTTTCTTTCTTCTTACGTAGGGGCACGGTAGTTTCCTTACGATGTTTTAATTCACCATAAAGCTGAGTAAAGGGGTAAATTCAAATTTAACTACACGCTTGAATTTCGAAACACTCAGTGGCGCGAGCCTGGGTTTAAACCAACAATCCTTTGCTTGAGAGCATATAGGTGAAACCTCTAGGCCACTGTGGCTGTTAAATTGTTTGGCATTCAAGGTAAAAACAGCACACAGAATGGTGTTGATGTAAAATAACTCAACACTGCGTAAATTTTGATTAGAAGGAAGGTTAGCAACTCATGGATTGTCGATGTGCCGTTGTATGTTTTGACATAGGTATCATGGTTCCGTATCTGGTTTTATGGTCTGTACCTCTTGTTTTAACTTTTTTTTTAATCATGGCTCTGTCCATCGGAGGACAATTTTGCCAGGGTCTAGTGGGTTTTATCGTTGTACGGTAAACAATTGTAGAAAACAAAATATGAGAGATGTAATGGTGTACGAGTATGAACAATGACCCTTCTTGTTTTGAGTAAGAGAGTTTTAAAACACGTCTGGTCACGCCTTTGTAAATAACTCGATTTCAAACTAAAATATTCTAACTACCTCTGTGTTCCGCACCACGATATCTGATTTAAAAAAAATGCCAATTCAATAATAAAATCTCTCCATCGTCTTGAAAATAAAGAATAATCGGCGTACCGCGTAACTGAATCGGATTATTCAAATGAGATGAAAAAAAATCGCCACCCAGATGTTGATGTCGTACGATTTGTCGGCAGTACGTGCTCGGAAGAATCGATTCTGGAATCGATTGTGATTATTCGACGCTGAAAATCGTATTTGTAAACGCCTGGTTGCTATGCGGGCCGAGTTCCCGTGTAAATAAGGACTGTGTGGCTTTCTTTGTCTCTTTCGCACAACGATGTTAATTTTATAAAAAAAATCGCATGGTCATATTTTTTAAAGTTTTTGAAGTCCCTATGCGTGATAGAATGCGAAATACGAAAATTCGTCGATAAACTAAAATCATCGATATAGCTCGGAGAATACGCAACTTGAAGTGGCTATGGGCAGGATACATAACTCGAATAAAGATCACTGTTGGAGGAGAAAGGTCAGGAACTGAAAGATGAAACATTGGCAGGCCTCCCACTAGGTGGACGGAATAACGAGAGTTGCAGGCAATCGGTGGAAGCAAGTGACTAGAGTTGTCGTTCATTGTGGCGTTCTAAGGAGAAGGTCCTAATTCAACAGTGGACGTTTTACAGCTGATGATGATGATGATATTTTTATATTTTGAGAATTTGAGGACAAAGATAATCAAATCATTGACTGACTGAGGAGGAACCGTCTGTTATACCGCTAGCTGCTTTGCTGCCTTCGGTTCAGTCTGCGAATAATTAATTCATTGCTATGTGTTTTTCCAAATATAAAACTATCTCTACACCAATTTCTTTCAGCGCCTATGACTTTTTTGATAGCTTGCCATAAGGTAGCTTGCATGCTCGTTTGCCCCTTCTTGCATTAAAAAAAACAGACAGAGTTACTTTCGCAATTGTAATATTAGTAAGAATAAGTATTAATAATAATATAATTTCTAAACCTAATATTATAAATTCTTTGGGTAAAACAGCCCACATACTAGACCCGTCAGTAAAAACCAGGTAAAAGTTTCAAATTTCAAAATGGCGGTATAATAACACAACATTGCGGCGTCCCCTGACGTGTGGCCAGCAGGAAATTAAATTTCGGAAGTTACCAACACGCGAGGGACGAACGGACAACTAAAAATACAAAGTTATGTGGACGTTCCACTGGTATAAACGCGTTTTTGGTGCGTATGAAAATCAAGTGTTTTTGTCATCATCTCATCATAATTATATGATTGCCCCTGATTACGCAGCTAGTGGTTGCGGTTTTGATCCTCGTGTAAACATGTCGGCGGCCGATGGTAAAATCCGCCAGGTCACGAAACTCCTAAGCATATCGTGAAATGGCGCCATTTCATGAATTGACTAATAAAGAAAAAAGTGCGAAGTGCCAGGAGCCAGGACCGATATGGCGGCGTTTCATGATATGCCTAGGAATTTCATGATCTGCCTAAACTGGCCAAACGATGAAATAGCGGCGTTTTATGATATAATGATGTAATAGATCTTTGATTACTAATTAAAATAGCTTTCGTTGTGTGCTGATCAGACATGACGTTTTCGGGCGGTTTGTTTAATAAAATGATTCGAGGCGACGTCATTATTATTTTTGTTTGAATTAGGCCCGGGATTTCATTATTTTATACGTTCGCGAGGAAATTTAATATTAACGCGTCAAGTAAAATGCTTTGTTGTAAAATTTCTGCTGTAAGCGACAGTAGAAAGGTTCGGTTTGTTTTTAATTAAAAAAGTGGAATAATATTTGATTTCTTGCAATTGCCTGAAATAAGCACCAGCAGATATTTTTTCACGCTCCGTTGTGGCAGATAATAATGCAGGGGACTGTACAAGTGTTTTTGGTTGCAGAACATTTTAAAAAATGCACTGAAGTTTAAGGATGTTTAGGGAAACTTTCACGGGATTTTTAAAGCAAATTTCACCTCAATAAGTTTCCTGCCTATATATCCTCAGTCGCCTCTATTCCTGTACCCCGTGTTCCTATTTCATAGAAATCATTGTATGTAGATGTCGGCGGCTGATCTTAAAATCCGGCAGATCACGAAATTCCTAGGCATATCGTGAAATGGCGCCATTTTATGAATTGGCAAAGGGACATCCGCCATATCGTTCAAAACTCACCGTTTATCGATTTTCCTAGTGACGTTTAGGCAGATCATGTAATTCCTAGGCATATCATGGAATGCCGCCATTTTATGATTTGATCAGTGTTACATACACTAGGCAGATCATGAAATTCCTAGGCATATCATGAAACGCCGCCATATCGGTTCTGGCACTTCGCCGGCCGCTGCTGCGGCACGCTCGCTTCGCTCGCTCGGCTCGTGCGTTGTGGTCACAATTCCTACTAACAACTCCTCGCTTCGCTTGTCGTAGCTAAATTCTTCTTTTTTTTGACGATGTGCCCGGTATAGAGCTAGGAATATCGACGAATGCGTTGCTCTAATCGATCTGTCGTATTTTTTTCTCGCGTGCCTACATCGTGATATGCCTGACCAACTTTTAGAAATTTCGTGACTGTGATTTTGCGATTGCCGCCGACAAAGACAAATAAATAACTATATTTATTAAATTCGAACGAGTGGCCTATGCGCTACGGTGGATAGAACATACAAGAACACACAGAATGCCAAGATCATACATAACCCTCACTTACGTTCGTTGGTAAAAACACAATTCCAATCATTCAGCACGCCCATAACGAGGCCCAGTCATGCGGTCACGCCGCACCGAAAATTTGCATCGAAACCAAAATAATGGCGCTGAATAATACCGATACCCATACCGGAAATTCGGTTACCGGCAAGCCGCAGTTTCGAATGACAAAATAATTAGTAAGCTGCACGCGTATTGATTGACGTGTGTTTTAACTGGCAGCAAAGTATTGGAAACCGCATTTTGGTGCAATTCAAATGTGCGTAATTGCTCGTGACCTGGTAATAAAATTTACGGTTACAGAACTATAGCTTTAGACACACCACGCAAACCTTCGGCCTCTTTGACATCAGTTTTGTTTTGAGCAATATTTCTCTGTTGTCAAACGTCACCACCACGATTACGGCATGACATATGTCACCAAAATGGCAAGAGATGGAGAAATAGGGATTACTAATATTTCGGGCTGTCATCGTTCATCCACCATTACCTCTCATATTTCGTTTTCTAGAATTTTTTTACCGTACAACGGCAAAAACTACTAGACACTGGCAAAATTGTCCTCCAATGGACAGAGCCATATTTTTTAAAGAAACAACAACAATATTTCGGCGAATAACGTTTGGCAACCTGTTTTATTTCGCAACTATTCATTCCCAACTGTTTTATATTTTTGAATCTGTAAATATTTCTGGATTTTTATAAACTAACCTAACTAAAGGTTCTACACGATGGCTCTGAAATAAATCCTGAAATATTTAATGTTTTCGAGTTTGCGAAATGAAACTGGTTGCCAAACGTTACGTTGCAAAAAGGCAGTACCTACCCGGGAGAGATAGTTTACAGTGTTGGAGTGGCTTACTTGTTTGTTTTATTTATTTATTCATTGGTATACAGTGTTTACCGAATCATCATCATCATCACAACCCATATAGGTACGTCTCACTGCTGGGCACAGTCCTCCTCTCAGAATGAGAGAACTTCGGTAGCAGAGAGAACCACGCAAGCCCAGTGCCGATCAAGTACGTCACGCTGCCACTGAATTGCTTTTGTTTTTTCAGTCATGTACAGATGCCTCCCACTTTTAGGTGACATTTCTACTCCTCCAATTATAAAATTCTTCGATTTCGAACTAGTTAGCTCTATGTTTACGTTCATAAAAATAACCTATTCCATTGGAACACTTCCCGAATCAACTAATTTGCTTACGCCGCTTCAAACGGTTCTAACATCTCCATTAGTTGATTTTTACTCTAATATTTTTCTTAGAATTATTTACGTTCCATTAATTTTACTCCGGAGAGTTTCCGCGTGAGAAAACCCGAGGATTCGGGCTAAAATAATGACAGAGGAAATCTTTAGTACGCGGGCGGTCGTGCCCGATCAATCAATTCGAGGATTTATTCCCCAACAACCTTCTGCCCCGCGGCATCGCCCCGATAAAACCAGTTCTGTCAGTTGAATTGAAATTTTCGTGAGTATTCCCGAAACATTGAACCGGAACAAGAGACACCTTGTACCGCTTCGTTCACAAATATATGAATAATAAATAAATAAACATAAAATTAAATAACTACTGCAAAGTTCACAATGTATTAAATAAGCCTCTGCTGTTTACCATGTCTGGTCTCTATTATTCGGTTAATCGCTTAGTTATTTACCTAAATGATCACATTAAAGAAAGGGTGACTATATTTTAATCACAAGTGAATACATGGATTCAAATGAAATATAATATACTTGATGAAAAAACAATAAAGCTCTTCGATTTTCACAGCCCATACATTATTCAAACTTTAGAACTACCTTCGCTCCATTCATCTTACGGTGATAATATGACTATCTCATTACAACCTTTTATTGAACTTTATTTCCTTTCGCGTTCTAACACTTTCAATTAATAAAAATCTGTAGTTCTCCTATTAGGCGCTGCCTCCCTAGTGATTCATAATTGTAAAAAATTACCTTGAATGCATGGGATTTGGCCATAATCACAAACAAATTAAAAGCGGATAGAGAAGAAGGTATCGTGGCGTCTCATGGTCTAACTCTTTACATATTGTTTAGAATCAACTTTTACGTTTCATTCTTCATTCATTATTCAGAGTCGTTCACCTGTCTCGCTCTTACTCTTACAAACTCTATTGCTTTCGCACTCTGGCGACTCCATTCAAGCTGCAATGTTCTTTTTTATCGTTCGAGCTGACAGCCATATGTCTGTCTCGTTCTGACCTTCGCAAACTCTATTACTATCACACTCGAATGACTTAGTAAACCGCGTAGTACTCCTGTTAGGTGATGCGTTCCTGGTGATTTATACTGTGAAAGACCCGGCTGGAAGCGCGAACATGGAGGCATATAGGGCCCGGGAAAGTTGTAGTTCAAGTACTTGTATACTCCTTATGACTCCTGTTGTCCTGGTAGTTAGTGAGGCAGGAAATCCAGCTAGGTGCTTAGCACGAGGAGAGCGTTAAGCATAAGGAGATTGAGTTATATATGTGACGTCGTGAAATGTAGGAATATATGTAAACGCCGGGATCGCGAGAGAAACCGTTGACTTTGTAATAATTCTTGTGGCAGGGGGCGTCGCTGTCGCATAGTATTACGCTATTGTATAAAGACTGGCTGTATGTAGAAGTGTAGGAATTAACTGTAACCCTTTAGACGGTTCTGTGTCCCTGGTTTAGTGTACGAAACATATGAACCGCGGTTACCGTTTAAATAGCCCATGTGATAGGAGGCGCGGATAAACCCAGAAACCCTCAGGCCGCAGGTAACCCACTACGTGAATCGTCGCAGTATCTGTAATAGGCTGAGCATAGGGAGATAGAGAAGTTGGTACTGATACCGCTGTCTTGTAAACACGCTTTATGGCTAAAAGTGGGGCTGTCTGACTAAACTTCATAGATTCATGAATCGCGCTTCACGAGCCGTCGCTATCGTTGTAGCAATACGTATAGTAGGAGATGGGATGTGTGCGTAGGCACCGTTTATAGCTAGAGTGCCCTATAAAGCAGTAAGTCGAGGTGTATGAGTAGGTGTCGCTCCCGGATAAGACTCCTTAAACGCTTCTGTCTCCCTGGTAGTTGAAAGCGCGGTTGTAGGCGCAAGGCGCCGAAGTGTAGAAAACCCTCGGGTCGCTACTGTCCAGTAATAGCTTGTATGATAGGAAACGCAGTTGTTCCAGTAAAAGCTCGGAGTTTACGAAACGCATGAGACACGTTGTCTATGAAGAATAGGAAGTGTAGCTGTTGGTTAAGTAGCTCGAAACGCGATACTCGAAACGCCGCTGTCTCTGCAGTAGGACGAGTGCTAGGAAATGAAGGAATTTACTTAAGCTCTCGGACGCCGGAAACGCATAGCACGAAACGCCGTTGGCGCTGCAGTAGTATGTGTAACAGGAAGTGTAGGTATACGCGCGGAGGCGCTGCCGCACGGAATCGCGCAATAGCAGGAGTCTTAGCTGTGTACGCAAACACCGGTATTACATAAAACCTCTTAAGCGGCTCTGTCTCCTTAGTAACCTAAGACACAGGTGTAGGCGCAGTCGTATGAATTGTAGGAAAACCTTGAATAGCTACTGTAGTTGTAGACGCTTGGATGTTAGGAAGCGCAGTTGTAACCGTAGGAGCATAAAGCGCGCGAGATGCGCGAGACTTAGCTGAAGCGATATGCGGAAGGGCCCGAAATGCACGGAAACGAGGGAACGCAGACGGCCGGAGGCGCAGCAATATTAAGAAAACCTCTTAACGGCGCTGGCGCCTTAGTAGCTGGGGAAACAGGAAGTGCTTATAGAGCAGGAAATGTAGGAGTGTTAGTAGTATTAGCAGGTGGGGTAGATGTAGTTATAGCAGGAATACACGCTGTCGCACAAAAAAACTATAAAAAGGGCTGCGGCTCGTAGGAACGGATAGTCAACTTTGGGTTCTTTCAAGTGCAGGTCGTTACGCTGCTGGGTAATTGATCTACATAGTAACTACGCGATTTTATTTGTATATAAGCTGGCGGGCTGGCAGTGTTAGGCCGATGTCGCTGGGGTTACCCACGCGTTTTGTTTCGGTCTTTTCGCTGTTAGTTCTCAGGCTTCATTTTTGTGTTTGTGAATAGCTGGCGGGGTGGTAGCGGAGCCGATGTCGCTAGGGAGTACCCATGCGTTTTGTTTCGGTTCCTGCTACTAGTCTTCCAGCTTAGTTCTTTATTCTGTGAGGTCTGATTTGAGCCTCGGGGTTGGATACCTTGCGGTGCTAACGAAAACCCCCGCTAGAATCTCCGCGGTCACCATTACCAGGAAACAGGAACTGTGAGGTCAGATATGTATTTCTTTATCTTGTGCAACGAGTCATGTAAGTACGCCCTTGTTAACTTTACTCATTTACTGTTGTGTGCTATATATATAATATATGTGTGCTTAGGGACTTAATAGAAAACATAAAAGAAAAAATACTTATTAAAAATTTCTATGTCTGAGGTTGACACAATTATGGGATACCTACTAATAATTCCATTCAAAGAAAATTCTCGACATTTATGTGTTATATTTGGTCAAAGCTAGGCATGTAGCAAAGTTCTATTCTTGACAGGGGAACGCTATTCATGTACTGAGAGCCAGACTGAATAAATCGTAAATGTATAAACTATCTGCTATCGACAGATTCTTACAAAACAATAATATAATTAATTGCAGTATTCTTAAAGTGGGTAACTTATATTGTGTTTAACTGTACAGACGGGGAGACCATTACCTCCATCCAATAGATATTAAGTTGGTTGGTATTCTATAGGTAGTGAATGAATACTACTTACCTGCAAAACTAACAATCTGCCTTTACTTGGTAAGATAAGAATACCCGATTTATTATCTACCAACCCGGTCTATAAACGGTGGGAGGTAATTAGGGGGGGACAATAATTTATACATATAATATATATATATTATATATATATTAAACCTTTCTACATTAACCTCAAGCTTATAATTAATCATTGAAAGTGATGATGTAGATTATTTCCAAATAAATCCTATAATTCTTCATGAGTATTCAATCAATACAAATACAAGCTAAAGTAAGAGTAAACCTAACACCTAGTGCATTAATATATTATAGGTAAGGAAAATACATTTCATCTACAAACAACTGGCAAGCATTATCGCTTGTGATTATATACTTTACCTAGGTACAACATTTTAGCTAGCACTTGACTCTAGAATTCCACCATTGTGGAACTAACAAAGCTAAAAATTAGAACTGGTAGGCGGATGAGAATTTGCTGTATACTATTGACTAACTAATCACTGGAATGTTGTTGTGAGCTTTTATTATTAAATAGAAATCATATAAATTCTTATGGTTAATTTATCAATTAAATAAACTATTTATAGCAAGAGTACTTTTGCCATACCATTATATTATAGGAAGGAAAACCCAAATGCTATTTCTAATTGACTTGTATATACCGACTTTATGAATTTTATCACCTGGTGGACACATAAGTATATTACCTATATACAACTTTATTATCCTGCATTTGAGCCCTAGAATGCTCTTTATTTACTTAACTAATCCATTTAATTCTGTGTGCTTATTTCCAATTGCTGAAGTAAAATGGAAACTTATAATACCATATTCCTGTTCTACCTATCGCTCACACAATATCCTTATAGTGTGGTAGTATTCTGTATATCCCCATTATACTATAGCAAAAAGGAAACATTATCTTATTCTCATTTTGTTTGTTGTTTTATTAAACTGTTTTCATTTGGCTTATTTTACTGTTTTTATTTTACACTGTGTTTTTACTAATCTGTGTTTTCCCTTCTTAGCATTTTAGAAATCTTGGTTTGTTATTTATAGCTAGGTGTTTTAAAAGTCATGATTTTAATAAACTTCACAGACCTATATAATCACTAGGTTAATCTCCTTAAATCTTAGATATTTTACTATGTTCTACCATAAGCATTTATTAATGCGCTTTATTTCAGAAGGTCATACCTTTATAGCTATACTTGTTTCTCTCAAGTAATC
>NC_133488.1:10883546-10921292 GCF_025370935.1 Choristoneura fumiferana | reverse complement strand
ATCACTAGTTTCGTTTTAAGGCATCATTTTGTCGCGACGCCGACATTTTTCACCGCGCTAAAGCAAACACGACCGGTCAGCTGGTCACGGCCGCCATTGCATATGTCGGCGGCCGATCGTAAAATCCGCCAGATCACGAAATTTCTAGGCATAATCGTGAAACGCCGCCATTTCATGATATGCCTAACGTTGGCCAGGCATATCACGATGTGCCTGAGAAATAATACGGCAGATCGATTAGAGCAACGCATTCGACGAATATTCTAGCTCTATACGGGCACATCGTAAAATAGTTTCTTTTTTGGCCATGGTGGCGCTGTGTATGCAATGGCGGCCTGACCAGCTGACCGGTCGTGTTGTTTAGCGCGTGAAAAATGTCGGCGTCGCGACAAAATGAATCCTTAAACCGAAAACTAGTGATTGAATTCAAAATGAAATGCAAAAGAAGCTTTTGAACATCACTCCGTCTTTTTATGTAATCAAACTGATTCTGTGGCACATTATGAAAAAACCATGGACGTCTGCCCGTATTTTAGAGGTTAGAATTTTTGTTGGTAAAATAAAGTAATTCACTAGTTGTTATTTAATTATATAGAAAAATTTAGGTACGACGAGCGAAGCGAGAGTGGTTAGTATTAATTGTGATCACGACGCACGAGCCGAGCGAGCGAAGCGAGCGTGCCGCGGCAGCGCCGGCGAAGTGCCACGAAACCGATATGGCGGCGTTTCATGATATTCCTAGGAATTTCATGATCTGCCTAAACGGGCCAAATCATGAAATGGCGGCGCTTCAATGATATGCTAGGAATTCATGATCCTGCCTAAACGTCACTAGGCAAATCGCTAAACGGTGAGTTTTGAACGATATGGCGGATGTCCCTTAGCCAATTCATGAATGGCGGCATTTCACGAAATATGCCTAGGAATTTCGTGATCTGGCGGATTTTACGATCGGCCGCCGACAGACATACACAGCGCCACCAAGTGGCCAAAAAGAAACCTATTTTTACGATGTGCCCGGTATAGAGCTAGGAATATCGTCGAAATGCGTTGGCTAATCGATCTGCCGTATTATTTCTCTGGCACATGTGATATGCCTGGCCAACTTTAGGATATTATGAAATGGCGGCGTTTGCCACGATATGCCTAGGATTTCGTGATCTGGCGGATTTTACGATCGGCCGCCGACATATGTATACTAAACATTATAAAGAGGAAAGATTTGATTTTTGGATGTTTGTTACGAAACTTCTGGACCGATTTTAAACAACTCTTTCACTATTAGAATGCTAAATTATTCCAAAGTAATAATATTAAAGTAAAAGTAAAATAATCTTTATTGCCAAAAAAAATTAGGGTTCCGTACTAAAACTTGAATAATGTGCCTCAGTGTAAAAAAGTTGCCATAAAACATGTTTCATCGCATGCACTGTGGAAACTATTGATGATAAAACAAAAAAATGGTCTACAATATTAAAGAATATATCAGTATCTACAAAAAACTTCACGATCATATATGAAACTATTGTAGTTATGTCACTACAACTTTTTTAAATTTTAAAAGTTGACTGAAATGCCGACTAAAATCAGACCATGTTAGCCATACCTTTTTATTAATCTTTAATAGTTTCATATTCAAGATGGTTTCAATATCTGTAGATTACCTACTTTTTGAATTATTCAAATCGGACATTCCATTCAAAAGATACTACGAATTTAAAAATCAATCTAACCAAAAAAATGCATTTACCTTACGTTGACGCCCCCCGGCTTCGCGTGCGCGCGGGTCGGGTGTTGTTTTTGGGAAATGGAGCTGAAAAATATGTGTGAAGTGCCCTCGATTAGAGACCTTTTTAGAGTTCTGTGCCGAAAGGGTAATAAAAACGGGACCCTATTAATGAGACTCCACTGTCCATCTGTTTGTCTGTCACTAGGCTGTATCTCATGAACCGTGATAGATAGACAGTTGAAATTTTCACAGATGATGTATTTGTTGCCGCTATAACAACAAATACTAAAAACAGAATAAAATAAATATTTAAGGGTGCTCTTTACGGCAACAGGTACTTAGTTGCTTGAAATATTCACAGGATATTAATTTGTATTTTAATTCACTTTAAAAATAAACAATTAAATTAAAATAGAATAAATATTTAAGGGGGGCTCCCGTACGGCAAACGTGTTTTTTTTGTCCATTTTTGCTAATGTCTAATGTTGTATAGGTACGGAAGTCCGACTCGCACTTGGCCGTTTTTTTATTTATTTGGCCGTACGAAGCCGGACGGGCCACTAGTATTTTATAAATTAGCACAAGGATACCTTTATCTGGACGTTCCCACAGCGTCAAGAAGGATCCTATATGAACGGAGTCGTTAGAAAAAAATCTAGTTAAATTAATTGTTTTTGGTAACAACGGAAATTTTGTATAATCCCAGAAATTATTAGTAATTTCCGTTACCTAAAATTATAGTAAGGCTTCAGCTTAGGGGAGACCAAAGGGCTTTCGGGTTTATCATGTCCATACTGCTAAGCTTTCATTTCATAAGCCACTACCTACCATTAGTAAATTATTAGTAATCGGAGTCGAAGGTGTGCATGATAAGCTAAAAGTTACAACTTCAATTTAAATATGACGCGTGCTCTTCGCTCTTCTCGTCGACAACCCGCCACGTTCAACCGAGAACTATATAAGAAGACGAGCTAATCCAGTTGACTACTTTGCCTAGGTACTTGTTGACACCACTTTGTTCACAAGTGACCATTGGGCGGATCACCTAGTTGACTACTCAACCGAAAGTTTGAGTCGAGTTGGTGCCGCAGTGTTGGCGAGCGTCAAAAATGTTATGCAATACTGCCTCAGGTTACTTCTGACTCATGCTATTTATTTAAAACATGCCAATTAAATTTCATTCACAAACACCACATTTGAGTTAGCATGACGTTGCAGCTTAGAGTATAAATAAGCAAGCTTGCTTATTTATACTCTAAAGCGTTGCGGTAGGTAAATCAATGAAGTAAAATAATTTCCTTGCTCACCCGCGACCTTACGATAGCTAAGCTTATGCAGAATATGCGTATTCATGCAGTTCCTCCACCTCCACACTGTAAGAACACACACAAATCACACAAACTCATCTATCACCACCACCACACTACACTGACGCGTTTCGAACTCAACCAGAGCTCATCTTCAGAGTGACACAACCGTACACAATGCTACCAGTTGTTAGACTAACGAACCACAACCACCGTTTTAATTTGTCACTGTAACTCCCCAAGTACCCACATATGTTTTATGAAACAAAACAAAACTACCCACAAATTATTAATAAATTTTTAAACCGTCCTTCAAAACTATCTTGATTTTTATTTATTTACTGTCAAGGCATGTTTTATTAACTACCATTGCTGAAATTAGATCCAAGCCGTAGCAAGGGAGATGAAACTAAATTTACCTGCTCATTAATAATAGACCCCATACTGTTGTATCTAATTATCTCCATGCATTCTAAAACATCGAGACGAAACCCCTTGCCACAATAATGTAACACTTCATACGAATCTGAGTCCGATAAAGAATGATTTAGTTCTAACAAATGTTTGGCAAAATTCGACTTATCAGGATGCTCATTCCTATATGCCGAAACATGCTCTTTAAATCCTTAAAAAAAAAACTCTTTAAATTCTAAAATCTTTCTTTTAATTCTTTTAGTTCATTGATATGGACCTCCGCAAAGTAACGCCTGATTCAATAAATTAGTAGGTAAATCAGTCTAAAAATCCTTGTTGTCTTTTGTTCTGAACGTACAAGTACACACAGCAAATCTTCAGTTAGCATGTTCGGCCCCAGTGACACGTCTGTGATTTTTTAGTTCTTACTCCTATGCCAGTGACACGTAGCGTAAGAGCTTAGTTGATCGCATTCGGCTCCGGCAACTTTCCGCTAGCCCTATGCCAGCCTTCAGAAGGTACGAATTATTTTGACACGACATGCGTGTCACGGGCATAGGAGTAAGAACTAAAAAGTCAGACGTGTCATTGGCACCGGAATGTATTACGTCTGTGACACGTATACGTGTCACTGGCAGTTTTTTTATTTGACTGGATGGAAAACGAGCAAGTGGCTCTCCTTATGGTAAGAGTCACCACCGCCCATAGACACCTGCAACATCAGGATATGCATTAGAGGTCCTAGAGATACCTCAAGTGCCAGTAATTTCACCGGCTGTCTTACTCTCCACGCCGAAACACAACAGTGCAAGCACTGCTGCTTCATGGCAGGATTAGCGAGCAAGATGGTGGTAGCAATGCGGGCAGACCTTGCACAGGGTCCTACCACCTGCATAGAAGTGACTGCTGTCGGATATGCGTAGGCATAGCGTAAAAGCTTAGTAGTTCGTTGCCGGGGCAACCTAGCACAGCTTGTGTTTGGTTTGATCATGAACAATTTGTTTACAATGACAAAGGATTCTGATGGCTCTTTCAAATGGTCCACGCGAAAGGAGTGATCAATCACAACATAACAGCATTATCTGGTTTTGAAATGGTAATGAGCAGGTTAATGGCGCACGTGATGACTAAACAAAGAATATGAAACAGGTAAATGCCATATATCAACCATACTTGGGAAACCAACTATGCCATATGCCATATACCAACTTAGTAGTCAATGCCACTTGGAGGAGGGAAGGTATAAAAAATCTTATTGGTATAAAAATCAAAAGTTTTAATGGTATTTTCTGAATCGCACCAAGCTTTCATTTACTTTTTAGTATACAGAATGATTTTGTATAAACTATAATACATTTCATCGTTATTCGCGAGATAAAACACAAATGTTTTAATGTGCCATAAGACAGGTTTCAATTGCAATTTTGTCTGACTCAATGCTTTTTATACTGATGAATGGCACATTAACGCGTTCACAGTTGCTGTGGTTAAACATAGCTACGAAATGAACTCTGATATTGCTCACTAATGCCCAATCCGAGTACTTTAATTTAAAAGTAAAATGTAATGATCTATGGAATACTTTTATACAAATTTGAACATTACTGCATATACTCATTAGAGCTAAAACCTGAGAATAGACACTACTTGAAGTCAGACAAAATGTTTTTCACAATACATACATATAATAATATCACATACTTTTAAATGCATTTAAACAAAAAGTCATCCACTATTTTTATTGGGTGTAGTTTTATTTTTCGGATTTCTAATATGTAAAGGGTTTAGACATAAATAAAATTACTCCACTGGTACAATTGAAAAACCATTATGAGATTTTTAACGGAAGCCTAAATTAAACTCCCGGTACAATAATAATTTATGGGATTTTTCTTTTGTTTGAAGTTAAATAAACCAATTCTATATGTTAACACTAATTTACACACTAATATTTACATTTTATTTATATGTATATATAAATATGTATAATTATATGATAGCGATTCCGATAATCCTATCCCTCATAATCAGCGATTTCATGTATAATTAACTAATAATGGTCACAATAACAACTCTATAGATATTTCCATGTAAATAAACAAGCAGTAGTGTACAGGCCGGCGGCGACGAGCGCCCTGAGTCCTCATCCTCGTATTGCACTTGTGCCTCGCAGGCCACTCGGCCCCTCCCGCGGGGACACCGCGCCGGTCGACACCACACCAGAACGCGAGCCGCCCGGGCCCACGAGTAGAGCGACCGTCGTTAGTAAGCGACGTACAATAAATATTTGTCTAAACAGATGTTACAAAACGATATACATTAAATTAGTCGTATTCTCACTTGCGACGTCGTTTACGCTAGCGTATGTACAGAGGGCTCTTGTCGCTATCATCGCGGCTCCTCCTTCTTGAGCAGGTCGAGGGGCGCGAGCGGCGCGAGGGGCGGCGCGAGCGGCGGCAGCGGCACGTGGTGCGCGTGCGCGTGCGGGTGCGGGTGCGCGTGCGGGTGCGGCGGCAGGGGCGGCAGCGGCGCGTGGTGCGGCAGCGCGCGGTGCAGCAGCGGCCCGGCCTTCAGCTGGTGGTGGTGCGCGTACGCGTTCAGCATCTTGTGCCGGTCCTCCTCGGCGCGCAGCGCGGCCTCCACCATCGGCGCGAAGCGCATGTGCTGCAGCGGGTCGAACGCGCGGTACGGGTCCCACGGCGGCGGCGGCGGGTACGCGGCCAGCGCGGGCGGCGGCGGCCGCGGCGGCTCCTTGCGCTCCTCCTTGATCCGCTCCTCGCGCTCCGGCAGCCCGTTCCGCAGCGGCGAGCGCACGCGCGCGCGCTCCAGCTCTCGGTCGCGGTGGTCGCGGTGGTCGCGCTGCTCACGCTGCTTGCGGCGCTCGCGCTCCTCGCGGTCGCGCCGCTCGCGCTCATCGCGGTCGCGGCGCGCGCGCTCGCGCTCGTCGTGGTCGCGGCGCGCCTCGGCGGCGGCGGCGGCGACGCCGAGCGGCACGGCGCCGGCGGGCGGGCGCGGCCGCCAGGCGTCGTGCAGCGGCGCGCCAAGCGGGCCCGCGTGGTGCACGCCGTGCAGCTGCGAGGACAGAGCCAGCTCGCGGCCGTACGCAGACAGACCGAACGCGGTCGGCGCCCGGGAAACGCGCCGGCGCCGTAGCGTCCGAACGGCGATATCCCTGAAACGCGCAAACCTCGATCAGTGTGCGGGGCGAGCGAGAGCGGTAGGTGCGCGGCACGCGAGGGTTCGTATCGGACGCTACCTAGGTGCGGGTGATGCGGCAGGTAGGGCGCGGGCGGCAGGTCGTAGGGCGAGCGGTAGGCGGCGGGCGGGGGCGCGGGCGCGGGGAAGGCGCGCAGCTTGTCCTTGTCGGCGGCGGCGGCGGCGGCGGCGGCGGCGGCGCCCGGCGCGCCCGTCCCCGCCGCGCCGCCCGCGGACCCGGTCTTTTCTTTCTGCTGATGATTGTATATTTCCCACGCGATGCGCACATGCATTGCGTTCCATTTTCCAGTTTTCTGTAAATTTACATAAATAACGGCATTTAAAATTTAATTCTACGTGTGACGCAAATGAAACATTGATGATGTTTGATAGTTAAACAAAACAAGAATTGCAATTGTGAAATTGTGCATGCTGTAATAGTAGAATGAAGTGCTGTGGAGACCTACCGCGACAGCGGGGCGTGGTGGTGGTTTAGTTGCGGAGTCACTTGCGGCCGACACTACGGGCTGTTAAAATGAGGCGAGGCAGGGTTAATGATCATAAAGCAACATAAACGACATAAGCACTAAGAAAAAGAGGTAGACAAAGAAAGTATCAAGTAACGGAATGCAGGATTTTGAATAACACAAAATTACCCTTTTTGTCTTAATTATTACCAAATCAAAAAAAAAAGATACAAAGCTTAAATACTGAAGGGCATCAAGAATAGATAACTGATTGACTATAATCTAACTAAAGTTATAGCTAATGTATTAGACACATTGTTCATTGATAAAACAGATAGGTAATTAGTAAAATTGTAAGTAAGGAGGTATGTATAGGATTACATTGGTAAACTAGCATCAACTTTGGCAGTCAAAACCTGTGCCAAGTAGAAACAATACTACGTATAATTGAAAGGAGACGTACGAACCTAGTCCTCAATCAATTCTGTAACAGCCGTACACCGACTAAGAATATCGCGCATTAACCGCCTTAACTGATTCGCGCATGAAAATATTATTTCTTAAACAGCTTTAGTTTACACAAAAGATAGTGTGCAAAAAAAGACATAAGCGGCGATAAACATCTCAATTCTTTAGTCAGTAAACGGCTGTATAATTTACAGGGTGAAACTTTTAACGTGAAACAATATTTTAGTGTTTCAAGCTCAGTTCAGTTCATGCTTATATAGTTATTGAATTCTTTGAGTTCGGGATAAAATTTCAACAACGTATGAATATCCTAAATATTATCATACTAATATCAATAAATGTGGTAATGCCTTAATTATCCAAGTTTAATTGAGCTTGCCCTGAACATTAATCGTGTAACGTTCAAAATTTCACCTGTATTCTCAGATCAAATAAAAAAGTAAAGATGGAGAGCGGTAAACAGCCCAGTGAGGCTTGTTTTATAAACATGTGTTCGTAGGCCGGTGTTGCCCCGCAACTACAAAAATACCGTTATCGTTAATAACGTTTTTATTTATTGCTTTAAATTCATAAACCAGCCTAAAACAACTACATTAAAATACGTTAGTAAACGTTTACAGGAAACAAATAACTTTACGTTGCGTGTCACGTTATCAAGTTTTAAGCCATAGAAAGAATAGAATTTAAAAATAAACAATAAAAGATTGTATTACCTAAGCTACTTTTACCCAATAATAGGGTAACTACAATTATTATAATGGCAACACTAGTATTGACGTTTTGTGTTCAAAGCAAAACTCAAACAAAATTATTTCGATTTTTTAATGAAAATATTGGTTTTCGAGTTTACTAGCGTGTGAAAAGTGATTCCATCCTGCTTTTTATTTTTGGACGGATAGTTTTTACATCTTTTCACGACACAATTTGGCATTATTAGTTATATTCGTCGAAGTTTAAGATACGTCATGCTCCACGGGAATGCGTTGCTAAGTAATAAGGTTTTGGTGTAGTTTGGTTGCAAGTGTGTGCGTGCCACTGTGTAAGCACACGGATTGGTGTAGTTTGATCGGCCTCACTCGGCTGTTCACCGCTCTCCATCTTTACTTTTCTATTTAATCTGAGCCTGTATTTAACAACTAGGGATGCATGGGTACGACTTTTGGCTGGTACGATATCATTATCGATACTACCTTAAAAATATTGGCACCAATACCGTTATAAAGATGCTTTATAATTCAAAAACGGTTACACAAATTTGATATACAGTACGTAACAGAACGAAAGGCAAAGCTGATACCTGGTTGATGGTAAAGTGGAGTATGTTGTAATAACATACTTTTTATTAACTTTTTGTTGCTTTTTTTAATTTGCTGAATCGCAACATGACTTTAGGTCCTCTTATTTGCAGTTGGTTAAAGATTCTTGGACCATCCTGTAGAAACAGTAAGATGCAGTGAGGATGCAGTTTATTAACCTAAACAAACTAATCAAAACCAGTTGGATTACTGCAATTTCAACTACGACCGCACTACCATACTACCGCCTACAGTAAGTATTATCTATTATTACATTATTATTTATTACATGGATTTCACATAATATTGTAGCTCACTTTGACATTTTAGATTTGTCACCTTGTTATTGTTATTTTGAAAGAGGTCAGGTTAAATAACATAATTGTACTTTTTTCATAAAATTTAAACTTCAAGTCGAGGTTTGACGTTCGTGTGTCAGATAAAATCTAAATATAAATTTTACAAATAGTGATAATGCCTTTAAACTTTTCTGCGGAGGAACTTGTGGATATGATCCTTGTTTACGGAGAGTGTAGGAGTAACGGGAATGCCGCTCTTTGACTGTAGGCGGAGAGGTTCCCCGCACGAAGGCACTCAACAACGCCCGTGTGATCGTCAATGCGATTATCCGTCTACGAAATAACAACCCGCCTCCAATTAACCGAGGTGGGCCTCAACGACTTCACGTCAGAGAGGAAGAGCAGGTATTGGACCATTTTCACAATCAACGGGGTTCTAGTACGAGACGTGCAGGACGTATTTTAGGCATGAGTCACACCGCCGTCCATCGAATACTAAAATGCACCCTTTCTCTATTAAAAAGGATCATGCGTTACAACCAGACGATTATAACAAACGGGTTGTGTATGCCAATTGGGCTTTGCAAAAAATAAGAAAAGATCGCAACTTTTTGAAAAAAGTTATTTGGAGTGACGAGAGCATGTTCACAAGAAACACAATGTGGAACCGGCGATGTGTCCACTATTGGGCTCCTAAAATTAGAAACCCTCACGTTGGTCGCGAATTGTCACATCAGACTAGGTGGTCAATAAACGTACGGGCGGGCATTAGAGGCGACGACATAATTGGTCCAGTATTTATAAGTGGAACACTAAACGGTGAGCGGTATCACGAAATACTTAACGGCACTGCAGTGACCACAGTCACATCTAGATCCAAGTACGAAACCGGTTAAATGAAATGTTTAGACAGCAGTGGATTGGCAGATTCGCAGCTACCCTCTGGCCACCTCGTTCACCCGATCTCACTCCGCTTGATTTTTTCTTTTGGGGTTGGGTGAAACAACTAGTGTTTAAAAAGGAATCAAGAACTCGCGAAGAATTGGAAGCACGCATAATTCAAGCTTTTGATTAAATCAGATACCGTAGGTATCCGACAAAATCCGAATTTGATGCGAAATGTACATGAAAACAATCATCGTCGCTTGCACAGATGTTTACGTACAGGCGGCCGACACATCGAACTGCGTCGCAATTAATACGCGAATGTGCACTCAACTTTAGCTGCATAACATTATCAGCTGACATTTATGTCATTTTATTAGTTGTCATTGATAAGATTGTAAATAAATAATACAGAGGTTATAAAATAATGGATTTTTTTTTCACTACCATAAAAAGATGCTTAATTTCTATAAGCCAGGCACCATAATCATATTTATGGTCTAAACATTAATGTGTCTCTTTCTTTGCCTTTCGTTCTGATACATACTGTATGTTGTACAATACACAGTTATTTTAAATTATTAAAAAAAAATATACCAGGTATTTGAAGTTGACGATTTAATACAATGGTTAAAAACACTTCGTCCAACAACTACGATTTAAAACAGGCGAGGCAGCACAATTGATAAAATAGAAATAAACGAAACAGCACACGCGTTTTCTTTCTTTTTTTGATGCACTAAATTTGAAAAATATTAATCAATGCCATATCAGTAATTCGATATTCCCGATTCATAAGTATCGTTGTCGGATGCATCCCTAGCAGGGCTTGTAAGTGGCACAAAAATACCGGCATTATTTATGCCGCTTTAGTACCTTTGGCCAGTGTTTGAGAGTAGACCGAAAATACCAGGTACTAAAGCGGCATAAATAATATTGGTATTTTTGGCACTAGTTTAGAAGCCAGATCGCTAATGCCCAAAATCCACTGTGAGCGGAGCGGGCTCTGTACGGACTCAATTTAATATACAAAAATCAACTTCATAATTATGGTTAGCCAGTGTCTGATCCGCAACTGCAATGACACAGTATCCTTCGTGTTGTCTATTTCTAATAATATCGTTGTCTTGTGTTCTTTCTTTCCATAAATGTTCAGTGGAAGTAGTTCCATGCAACCGATCGTTGTACGTTAAACTGAATACGTACGGAGTCCGCTCTGCTCGCACGCGCAGTGGTAGGTAGGCATAATATAATAACGAATGTAATTCGTATGTTACAGTGCATAGTGCAAGTGTGTTTCAGTCGTTACCTTGGGCGCGTAAGCGGTGAGCGGCGCGGGCGGCACGTATGGCGCGGCCGGATGCAGTAGCGACGTAGAATACGGATAGCCGAGTCCCAGCCCCGAACGGTACAGCGAGCTCATCTTGCCCACGTCTTTGAACTGGAATATGCAATCATATTTGCTTCATAATTGTTGCGAATGTGGCACATGGCTAATCTGGATCGTGTCGATTGATTTGGTATGCTGCGGTATCGACCTCACGCGCGATCGATTCAGATAAGCCACTTCACCCGGAAACCCTCCACCGACAAAGGTACTTTACTCGTATACCAAAAATCGCATTTAGAACACACTTCTACATTTAGAAGTTAAGGTTTTAATAATAAATAATAATATCTTGTGGGAATATTGAGATAAAAAACAGTCTATTCGTCATTTTATCCCAATGCACAAAGTTTCGCACTGTATAATTATAAGTAGTGTCACTGACCAGTGGCGAGTGCGGATGCAGCAGCTGGTGCGGATGGGGCGCGTGCGCGGGGTGCGCGGGGTGCGGCGCGTGCGGCGCGTGCGCGTGCGGGTGCGCGGGCGCGGCGTGCGGGTGCTGGTGCACGTGCGTGTGCTGGTGCTGGTGGTGGTGCATCTCGGTGCGGCCGGCCGCCGTGCCCGGCGCCGCGCCCGCGCCCGCGCCCGCCGCGCCCGCCGCCGCCAGGAACCGGCTGTCCAGCTCGCGCCGGAGGAGGTCCGCGCTCGGGCCTGCAATTAATATACAGTTGTTTAGAGCCTGCGCACACAGAGAGCGGTCTAGAGGAGTCCGTAGAAAGTTCTTCATTGCCTTCGCTAATTGGGTACCTTAAGTTTTATGGGATGCTCTATATATTTTTTATCGATAGTAGACTTATAATGTAGCTCACTTCTGTAGACCGATATTTCTTTCACTTTCAGTTTTTTTTTTGTAAAAATAAATTGAAACTTTATTTCGGCAAACCACACGTTTGGTGAAAATAGGTTTCGGCCCTTGGTCTGCTTGATAAAAAAAGAGGTCGTATTGACAACTGTCAGTTGTCAAATGTCACCATACAACGACAAATACGTACACGCGTACATACGTGTACGTAAAATTATAGGGTACTCACTAGTTTGGAAGAGCGACTCCGCGGAGAACGGGTTAGGGTTAGGCGGCGGCAGCGGAGCCCCGAACAGCGGAGGCGCGGGCGCGAAGCCCCGCTCGGAGCCTGTGGGCCTGCTGGAAACAACACGCGCCATCACTACACCGAATAAGGGAGGGTAACAGCCAAGTATGCGAGATGTGAGTCAAATACTTATAACAAGCTAATAAAAATAAAGGGTTACTATCAAATTTACTTTATCGCTAAAGGACAATATAGCTCAAACGTCTGGATTGTCTTTGTTACTTTATAGACATGATACTAAGGGGCTGTTTCACCATCCTTTGATTAGTGTTAACTGGCGGTTAGGTGTGATGCCGTCTCTATTTGTTTTGTCCGAATAGACGGAGACGGCATCACATTTAACCGTCGGTTAACACTAATCAATGGATGGTGAAACAGCCCCTAAATGTTTCTTTAGCAAAACGTCTGAATCTTAGAATGTTACAATTTAAAATACTCTAGTAGTGTAATGCCTTTATCTGAAAAAATCTTTATTACTTAATAGACATAAACGCTACATGAGCCGGTAGCAAAACATTTGCAAAGTGCCTAAATTACTAAAAAAAAACACAGAAACGCCACATGGCCAGTTAGCAAAACGTCTGGATCTTCAAATTGAAAGTGTTGTACGAAATTTAATAATTAAAACCATACGGAGTTATGGAGTTATAATAATATAATACATGGACTCTTTTCATTTATAGACGTTTTGCTACTTAATAAATTGGCACTCTGCTGACTGATTATTCTACTGTCATGTCGTCGAGTACGGACGGACGGACGGTATTTGCTCATTTTTTATACTTTTTTATAAATTTAAACTTCACAATGTCTGTTATCGAATGGAGAAACAGTTTTTAAGCTGCCTTTACAAATAACAAAGTTATAAAGGTTTGAAATTCAAGATTAGACAGAGAAAGACTTGCATGTGACGTCACATGTAAGTAGCGCCATACTTGCTGTATAGAGAAAAGCGTTTAAGAAAGAGACAAATATATAGATTTTTCAAAAAATCACTATAAATCCAATTTTCAACCGACTTAAGTTTTCTCTTCGCTAAACACTGTACTTATGTATAATCTATATTTTCATAATAATATATTAGACATGGCAAATTCAGGAGTTGTCAAATATCGTATTGACTTTTTGCTGTGTATTTTACTTTTATGTCATCTAGCTGAAATGGTCCTTTGGCTATATAAAGTAATTTTGATAGTAACCCAAAATAAACCTACTCAGTCTTAAACAACCCCTTTGTGACCTGTCTGTTTCCTCCTTCCTTCCTTTCCTATTTGTATGACAGAAGGTTCCCAAGTTAAAGTTCTTCTACATAATACGTATATGTACTCGCATTGTTAAATATATTTACAAAAACGAAATTGGTCGCGTTACGGAAAAGATTAAAAAACACTGCACTACTTAGCAGATGATAGATTTCAGTGTTAGTAAACAGAGTCATCATATCTGTGTACTCACGTTACCCCCCAGTGCGCGGGTGGTTTAGCACTAGAGCTGATGCTGGGCACTGTGGGCACGGGCGCCAGCGAATGCGGGAGGTGCGCGCCGGGCGCCGCCGGCGTCGGCGTGGGCGCCGCAAGCGGAGCCGTCAGCGGCGCTCCCAACGGGGGCGCCAGCGCCGACAGCGGAGCTAGAGGCGCCTAGAACAACAGAAATAAATGGTCATTCAACGCATATGCTTATTGTAGTCCGCACTGTTTCAATATATCCGAAAAACAAATTGTATACCATGTGACATCGAAATAGAGATGAACGATTCAATAAATTGTTTAAAAAAATCTCCAACGAAATAAAATTAACTATAGTATAGTTACACTATACTCTTTTCATATTACTTCTTCGCTACAAACCATGTAGCATATTAAATTTGTGTGACACATTATGTCAACATGCAGAACCGGACATCTTGCATATCAAACATAATAGAGGGCGTTTTCTGCATGTTAACATATACCTATGTGTCTCACAGACGACATAACTATGGTGCATGGTTTAATAGCGGAGTAGCAAGGTGAAAATGGGACATAGTTCATTTATATGGACCTCCGTAAAGAAAAGCCTGAGTCAATCCATTCTTAGTTTAAGCAAGCAGATATTGTGCTTACAGTACAGTTAGTGGCTACCAAGACCACCAAGTGGTTACAAGACTATTTTTTAAATAACATGTTTTCAAACTAGTCTTGTAAGTGTAAGTAACCAAGGAATAGTAACGCTATCGTATTAGGTATAACATGTACTAGATATTATAATGTAAAAGAGACGCGATGATTCCAAGAAATCACTAAAAATCGCTTCAGCAGACTATTATTACAACACCTATTCAATTTAACGTTTTAAACTCGTGATTTTCACTCATTGTCAAAATACTACAAACGGGACTTATCACGCTAAAACACACGAGTAATATTTACCTTATCGTTTCGACCACATTACAGTGGCCGTGGTCACGAGTAGACTAAAGTGTGGGGTGTCGAGTCTACCTAGCAGCGCGAGTCCTTTGAACTACCCGCACTTGATCACAAAAAATACCGGCACTCGATCTCGAACTATACGCACTTGGTCATTTTTAGGGTTCCGGAGCCAAAATGGCAAAAACGGAACCCTTATAGTTCCGCCATGTCTGTCTGTCTGTCCGTCCGTCCGCGGCTTTGCTCAGACTATCAATGCTAGACAACTGTAATTTTGCACGGATATATATGTAAAAAAATGGTACAATAAAAACTAAAAATAATAATATTTAGGGACGTTTTTTTACCCATAGACGTAAAGTGGGGGTGATTATTTTTCTCATCGAACCCTATAGTGTGGGGTATCGTTGGACAGTTCTTTTAAAACCATTAGGGGTTTGCTAAGAAGAATTTCCGATTCATAGTTTTATTTGCGAAATATTCAACTTTAAAGTGCAGATTTTCATTAAAATCGAGCTTCCCCCCCTATAAAATCTAAACCGGTGGGTGGAAAAATTTGAAAAAATTCAGGATGGTAGTGAGTATATCAAACTTTCAAGGAAAACTAAAACGGCTAAGTTTGCTTGAGAATTATTAGTAGTTTTACTCTTAAATAGCAGCCTAAGGTATAAAATATACCTAGATACTTGGAAGATTCCGTATAAAATATTATACGGAATCTTCCATTTATGAAATCCTTAGAAAAATATTACTTAATTTTTTCGTAATGGCTACGGAACTCTATTTTGGGCGTGTCCGACACGCTCTTGCCCGGTTTTGTTATTTGTCACCCCATCACACCGACATACAACACTAACAACGTCCGGTCGTCCCTTTACTTTACTATACTATGCCTTTCTCTCTCTCTCTGTTTTTTTGTGATCAAGTGCGAGTGCTAGGCAGACTTGATTGACACCCCACACTTCAGTCTACTCGTGACCACGGCCACTGTAATGTGCTCGAAACGTCTAGGTAAATATTACTCGTGTGTTTTAGCATGATAAGTCCCGTTTGTAGTATTTTGACCTTTTCAATTGTTATAGACCAATGTGTATAACCTGTATCCAGACAGAAAATTAGCAAGTTGAGTAATAACTTTCCAAGCCACTTGGAACTATATTACTAAGTACCTTGGTCACGTTAACACAGGGTACGTAGCCAGCGACGATGTAAGCTAGTGAAAGGGTAACTGACCGCGAGCGGGGCGGTTAGCGGAGCGGGCAGCGGAGCGGCGAGCGGGGGCGCCAGAGCGGGCGCCGCGGACGGCGCGCTGCTCACTGAAGGCGTGCTGCGTGAGAGGCTGCTGATGTTACTGCTGGAACCAAACCAGGATAGGGTTAGAAAGGGTATGAGATAACTGGCTAATGTTCCGGTCACTACAATATTTGTTTAAAGACTCTGTAACGTTATGTTACAGAAGTAGGTATTACTAATCGTCGACGATTCTTTTTAATAAATTTAGTTATTTAATTCCAAAATGTTCTAGTAGCGTAAATATTATTTAAATTATGTATATTTAACTGGATCCACTTCGAACAAATAATTGTGTATTAAATAAACAAGTTTATGAGCCTCTGGAATCAAGAGTTGCAGCCGCACCTTAGATCCTTGCAATTGACCAATCCATATGATATTTTTTCGGAAATAACATCGACAACACGTGACATCAGCAGCTTGTTTTATCAGCGGAGCTGAGCGTTGTTGAATGTAGTATATGAGTATACCTGAAGCTTTCCCGTTCTCTGCTAGGACTGTGTCCTCTCGGTGAGTAGGAATGCGGCGCGTGCGGCGGTATCGAGCCAGCGGCGCCCGTCGAGCCCGGTGTGTGTGGCCGCACGCCCTTAGGCGTTTTTGGTGCCACAAGTGGCGACGCTGAAAGACTCGTCCGCTGAAATAAAAAAATATATATATTCTACTTTCTGAGCATGTAAAATTTATTTGACTTAGTGAGATTTCATTTAAATACTGACCGTATCGGCGATGTTTCTCGGCGACGCAGCAGCGGGTGGCAGGTAGGGGCTGTGTTGTAGGGTCGTCGCGTACGGCGCGTAGAGCGGCGGGAACGTCGCCCCGGAATAGACAGCCGGCGGCGGGAACCCATTGGACGTCAGAGTAGAGCTGACTATGGACACCTCGCTTCTGGCCGGCGTCTCGTTGAGCGCAGGTTGCCGCGAGTCTATGACTGGTGGCGCCAGGGAATTTATACTGCTATTTGACGTGACCACAGCCGGCGCGGTCGACGTAGGAGGCGAGTCCAGGTGATTATGCTGCGGCTGATGCAGCGTCACTGAGGGAATTATAGGCGTGGAGAGGGAAGGTAGACTGAGACCGGGATGCTTTAGATTTGGGGTAAAACTGGATAATGTACTTGTAGTGGTAGGAAGAGACAATGGAGGCCCAATGTGATTCGGAGTAGACGTCGTAAGAGAATTTGAATTACTCATAGGAAGATGATTCACATGGTTAGCGATGGAATGACTATTTACTGGATGACTTAAATGAGTGGCAGTCGGTTGATTCGCCAGAGATGTATGGACATGATTCGACGAGATGTGATTCGGCACACTGAAGGGGGCGAGATGTGGAGGCCGACTCGTGTACACCGATTGAACGGAATGTTTCTGTAAACTCGATTGACTCTGATACGGTATCGAATGGCTGTGAATACTTGAACTTAAACTCGAGTTCATATGACTAGACCCGATAGACGGGGTGGGGTAGGGGCGAGAGGCCGGCGCAGCCGGAGAGAGCGGCCGCCCGGCCAGGGTTTGACTACTCGGAAGACAGCTCGGGGTTGAGGAGGGCGTCGAGTGCGGCGCGGCCAGCGGCGGTGCACCGTTGACACGGCTGGGGAACGAGGTAGGAACAGAAGGGTGGGGAGGCGTGGCGGCCGGCGCGTTCCGGACGTCGTGGCCTGGCATCACAGGGTGCGGTTGTGAGTGTGGCACGCGGTTGGGTAGACTAGGGTGTGGCGGCTGCGGCGCGGCAGCCGGGGCCAGGTGAGGCGGGCGCGGCGCGTGGTGCGCGTGCAGGTCCAGCGGCGCGGCGGGCGGCTCTGCGGGTTCGGTCCGCGTCTCGTGGTTGGTATGCCGGAAGTCGGGCAGAGCGGCCGTCGCGTGCGCCTGGTACGCGGTGTGCGAGGGGAAAAGCGGCGAGGGTGCCGGAGGTGCAGGCGGCGCGGGCGTGGGGCTGTCGGCGGCGGCGCGCGCGCCGGGCTGCAGCTTGTTGTTGCTGGCGGGCCGCTCGGGCGTGTCGGGCCCGGCGGCACCGACCGGCCGCGCGGGGATCTGCGTGGCGGCGTGTCCGTCGATGGCGGGAATGTGTGCGCCGTTGGAGCGGTGCGGCGTGTCGGCGCGGAAGGGCGGCGGCGGCAGCGCGGGTGGGGCAGCGCGGCGGGCGCGGGCGAGGGCGCGGGCTGCGGCAGCGGCGCGGGCGCGGGGCTTGCACTGCCGCCGACGGGCGCCCGCGACAGCGCGAGCGCGCCGCCGCTCCCGCCGCGCGCGACCAGCTCGTTCTTGGCGCCACCCGCCGCCCCACCTGCACACGCACCCGCGCCCGCTACCCGGAATAGCGAGCCAGCGTCCGATACCTGAAAATTAACAAAGTAATAAATAACAATCTATTGACGCCCATAACTATGACACCGGAACCGGTTGGTAAAAATACATACATACGTATTTTACTAAAGTATATAAATGGAGTTTGTGGGTCTTTCTGTTTGGTATGTCGTCAAGTTGGACGGATGGCCGATGGGGCCAGAAGGTTCTCGAATGGCGTCCGCGGACCGGGAGACGAGCTGTCGGTAGGCCTCCAACAAGATGGAGCGACGACTTGGTTAAGATCGCGGGATCGCGGTGGATGCGGAAAGCACAAGACCGGTCTGAGTGGAGAGCCTTGGGGGAGGCCAATGTCTAGCAGTGGACGTCTTTCGGCTTACATGATGATGTCGTCAAGTTAACTAACTTTATGGATTTTGACAATTTTTAAGTACTTTTGCAGTTCCACGCCACGCTTCAAAGAGTCGTAACAGGTGACGAACGGAATTTAACACTAGAGAAAGTGTTTTTCTCATGTGCGCCACATCCTCAGATCCTTAGGTGAATCATCCATCAAATGAACGAGTTCTAGAAATGGGCACTGGTGGTCTACTAAATGGTATCTATAAATATTTTTCACTTACATCTTCCATTGACGCATCGTGATATCTTGGTGAGACATTTCTACTATTGTCTGGGCTCGCCTGTAACAAGAAAAAACTTACATTACAATACCTACAAGCCGCAGTGAAAGCTAGAAATTAGAAATAGCTCATTGTACAGTACGCGCTGTGTAGCCGGTTTAGTATGCAGACACTGGTCGGCGCGTGAGTGGCTATTAGTATTCCACCTATGTATGTTGCTCTAAAACAATCGCCGCCCACAGGGTTTTTTTGTTCGTCAAACGAATAAAATCACGTCTGACACATAAAACAATGTTAATGGAAATTACAAGCAAAATTGAATGGTAATATGAGCTAAACGGAGCTTCATCACGAAATTATTGAAAGCAAGTACCTATGTACTTTCCAATAAACATAACTAATTGTAAACATTCGCCGAAGTTAAGTAACTTTATTGAACAGAGGCTAAAGAAAATATTCTTCGTTCAATATTTCATTTTAATATTATAACAACATAAAACAGAAATAGAAAGCGAACACGATGATAATTTCAAAGAGGCGAAGCGTTTATGTGTTTTATTCGAATAGACTGCAAATTTAAGGGGGAATGGAAAGTAATTACTTGGGGATATTTACGAGCCAGTCAGAGCAAGGCTCAATAAAACTAGCTGGGTAACCGCCGGCCGGAGCGTTTACGACTGGCGTAATTTAAGTAGCAGTGTTTCTTCAATTTGTTTTACAGACCCCAGGTACACCTGATTGAACAATGGCTATTTTATTTACGGACATGTTCTAAACGTTGAGCAACGGCTCGGTGAAGAAACCGAAGTTTACAACGTAACACCGATGGTTAGCGGTGTAGCTATTAGGCGGATTCGCGGTGTTGAAAGTGTTGAAACATAGAGTTAACACGTTTTATAGGACATCTCATGATAGTGCTAAATTGTTCGCTCAAACATATTGTCCACGCTGTCCACTGAACTATGTGTCTATGCAAGTAATTATTTTACGAGAAGATTTTAAATATTTATGAGACCATTAGATAATAATTTTTTTTGAGAATTAGTACGTTGAAGGAAAAATTACATTGAAATAAAACATATTGAAATAGTAGCGATTTTGCGGGTGAATTACTAACATTCTAACGAACACTTTTTGCCACTCTTTGGCGTCAGTATAGGAATTTAAATGCAAGTTGTACACAACTCTGCTATTGTCGCGCATAATTTTGCGCCTCACGTTCTATATGAAATACACATAATTGTCATCATAATAAAGACTACACGCGGCCTTCCCTCGCATAAACAAATAAATATTTTTTGAATTGGTACCGGATGGCGAACGGAACGAGCTAAATGTAATGTAGGTAAAGTAGTCAATCGATCGTTTGAAGGGAACAAAATCTTCTGGGGAGCGTTCCGGCAATTGAATGTTTAGCCTTATCCGGAGAGGGTGGGTCGACGCTCCGCAACAATGGAGTGATAAATCAAGTATGGGCCGCGCGTGCCGGCGAGCGGCGAGGCGGCTCCGCGTCCGGTCCGCGCAGTAAGATATTCAAAGGTGCCGCGGACTGCTGCTGTGGCTTGTGGCACACAGCTCTGGCGGCCTGTCAAAACTGTCTCAGGTTAAAATAGATATCCACCGAGGTATTAGCGCGATGACTGATGCCACGTCGACGAGCAATAATAGCGAGTCGCGACCGAGTCGAGCCCACCTCAGAGTCGAAACAAACGCGCCACTAAAATAAACCAGCAATAAAAATAAACGACAGCATTAGTCAACGGTGTCAAAATAAAAGTTAGAATATTAAGACGAGCCGAACATTGAAGATTGTCTCCGCTGTCGAGACAGTTTATGTTTTGTAAATGAATTCGAACGCTCATTTGTAAAAACAAGAGTTTAATGGTTGGGCTGACCGAAAATTATTTGTCGTCTTTTATCGGAGCGTAGGTAGATTCGATGTCTACAAAAAGCAGTTAAGAGAAATAACTTTCGAAATAAATTAAACGTCGGAATTTCTGAATTAATTATATTCAAATTACGAATTCAAAACAGATAGCGAAACATAATCTTGCGATCCCAGCCCCGGGGCTGTTTTGCTTGCCTCCTCGCCCGTTATTTCGAAGTGGGGAGAGCCGGAAAAATGGCGTTATAGCTTCTCGCTCGCCCCTCGTTCGAATTTCTAATACTTTGACAAACTTTTAATAGGATAGAACTTGAAATTCAAGGAGAATTCCGTCTCGCAGCAAATTTCAAACAGCGGTTCGCGTCGCGATCGTCGGTAGCAAAAGTTTTCTTTTTACGTTACGAGCTTTCCCGTTGAACATCTACCTAATCAATTAAACAAAGAATCAACTTTTATACGGGGAGTACGATTAATAACTAGTAGAATTAACTAAACTTAATTGTTTTTCCGATACTTTTTTGCATTTATAAAAGTGGATACAATATCTAACTGAAGTATAATATGATAAAGTTTTATTTCTTTAGTGAGATACACTAGATAGAGTGATATTGATTGGTACGTGCATGTGTTAACGCAGAGCACTTTATATTTCACATAAGATACATTCCAATGTATTATACCAGCGTATCATTTAAATAACTATTCTACCTATTCGATCTCATACTCATAAATACTCTTACTTTATGAACTATCTCTTCATATAATCACTCAATCTAAAAAAAGACATAAGTATTCTTAAAATATACCTTTCAATAACCTACTCCTTTTTTGAAATCGGTTAAAAATATCTAATTTGGCATTGCAATTACTTGTCCACTGTCAATAGAACATGGCTCCCATACCAGTACCTACCTCATTTCTGAATTTGATTTCTGAAAAGCGTTAGTGACAGTAGAACATTAAAGATTTGAATATTTTTACATGTGTATCGGGATCAAGGAAATAAAGCTTTCTGTATGTGAAGATATTCTGCGAATAAGTATCTGATAGACAAATGGCAATTGCGCTTGATGTAACCGACTGTCCGGGATTGCGAGAATTTCAAAGGAATCGCATAAAAAAAGAAAAAGTCCACAGTCCGCACCATTCGTAACGTGTACAATGAGCCCGCCTTGCTCTATGAATAATTCACAATGCTTCAGTAACTTATTGTTAAGTTCCACTACTGCATTTGGCTTTCGTTCTGTTTGCTTTCCTCACATTTCGTTTGTCGAGTAACTTAACGAAATAAGGAAAACAAACAAATCATTGAAATGTTGATGGCAAATGTTTGCACAAGTGTTGTATAAAGCATTTGTTTCGCCATAATATATTATGTTATGTTGTTTATATTAGGAGAGTAATGTAAAGAATGTAATACTTATTCGGCTATTTGTCCCTAAATGTGTACGTATAATATATTACGTCTGTTTATACCGAGTACTAAAGTATTTTAAAAGTACTAATCGCTCATGCATTATTTATGGTAAGGATTGAATGTTCATGACCCGAATTCATCCTGCATACTGAATTTGGTCGAGCAGTCCGTGCATAATAAAATAAGAGGTTGCGTACCACTAGGCAGGCTAGACTAGAATGTCCATACGTGATGATTATACGTACAAAATAAGAGAAATACATTTTCTACAAGTAGTTTTCTGTAAATTTTTGTAGTAACTACTGTCGAGTAAGGTATACTGTACTTTACGTAATCGTTCATAAATGAACGGATTGTAAGGCAGCAGTTGATGTTGATTATAGAGCATGTAATCGTGTAACTGATGAATGATTATTATGAGAACGCACGGCTTTGACCAGTTCAGAGGTTTTAATAACCTAGAATTAAGCAAATACGTTTTCAAAGTAGTAAAAGATTAATAAATAGTATATTTAATTCATACGTTTCCAGATGTAATTTGTTTGCACCGAGTTAACAAAAGCTTCAACAAAATAATAAGTATTAACCTAATAATTATAAGTTCCCAATCCGCACCTGGCCCACGTGGGGACGACGGTCCAAGACCTCTCATTCTGAGAGGAGGCCTGTGCCCAGCTGTGGGACGTATTTAAGCTGGAATGGGATGATTTACCTAATGTAAGCCGTGGTGGCCTTGCGGTTTGACCTATCGCCTCTCAAGCAGAGGGTCGTGGGTTCGAACCCCGGCTCGCACCTCTGAGTTTTTCGAAATTCATGTGCGGAATTACATTTGAAATTTACCACGAGCTTTGCGGTGAAGGAAAACATCGTGAGGAAACCTGCACAAACCTGCGAAGCGATTCAATGGTGCGTGCGAAGTTCCCAATCCGCACTGGGCCCGCGTGGGAACTATGGCCCAAGCTCTCTTGTTATGAGAGGAGCCCTGTGCCCAGCAGTGGGACGTATATAGGCTGGGATGATGGGATGATGACCTAATGGAAATTAAACAAGTTTTGTCTCGTAGGTATGTATTTCACCTAGGTGCGTTTAGATGTTTAATTCATTGATAGCTATGGAAGGGAAAGACGTTTAAATATTATCTACTTTTGCTTTGCTTTTGCTTCGCCCGCGTAGAATTCGGTTATCGCGCGCTGTTCCCTTGGGAACTGTGTCTTTTCGGGATAGAAAGTAGCCTATGTCACTCTCTGGCCCATAAACTATCTCTATGCTAAAAATCACGTCGCTCCTTGTCGACGTTAAAGACGGTCAAACATACATACAAACACACACACTTTCGCAGTTATAATATTCGTAGGGATTATTATTAGTGTTGTTGATGTTACCTGTAAATATTGTAGTTTGTCTAACATTTATTTAGCACATAAAACATAAACCAATATCAACATTTTTAGGGAAAATCTGACGCACCAAAATTTATAATATAAGCCAACAAACAATAATTCAAAATAATTATCTTTAGACTAGAATGAATCACTATGTTATGTGTGCCCATTGAGTAGGCAGTAATAGTAATGGCAATGTCGGCTTCAACCATTTGAGTATAAAAGCATTTATTAGCCTACATGGATAATAACCACGTAGTGGCAGGATAGGGTAATTACGTCGCCGGCCGTCCCGCTATAAACATCCAACCGGAATTGTAGTGTAATAGTAGTAAATATGCTACGCGTGTTTGCGTTTCGAATATATCGTGACCGGGAGCCATAACGATTCTATTAGTTTTTCCACATGAGTGTCTAGGATCTAGAAACACGTTATTATTTGTTAATGATAAGGTTGTTACACTAATGATGTCGTGTAGAAGTTAACAATAAATTAGTTTTTATTTTTCGACATGATCTAAGCTGCCGATAAGTGTTTATGGATACCTGATATTCGGTATCATCCTTGGTCTGAGAACGCTCTTTGCCCTCCTTTTCCGTTCTGGAGAAGACAGCAATGGCCTTCTCTTTTTTTCTGGCCGTCACCGTTCCGCTGTTGCGCTCTGTTTTCTGTCTACCACTCTTTTTCTTGTTTTCTTTCTTGCCACCACTCTCAACATTGCTTTTAGGCGAATCTTTGATCCTCACTATGGTAACTGATGCGTCTGCTAATTAGCAACAATGGTCAGTACACTTTTACTGTTTTGAAAAAACATCAATTAAAACTATCACATACGATGCTGCATCATTATTCAGTGTATAAGTTGACCTATTCACCCACTTTTTTCACTGATGTAACTTTTCTCACTTTCAAAGTTTGTCGGTAGAGCCAAACTTTGTTTATAAAATACACTTGGCACTATCAAAACAAACGGCAAGGTCGCGAAAGTGGCCCCGCAAATCACTGCAATCCGTGAACACTGCAATCCAAAAACGGTTGTATTCGATTCTATTTGATACGATGTCGAACAAAAATAAAGATAGATCGCGGCACGAGCCGAGACAAAGAAGATGTGTGTCTACAATGAGACATGTGTTTGGCCTGCCGGCCGGGACGGGAGTGCGGCGCGACGGTCGTCGCCCGCGCCCCTCCACGCGCATGCGCCCGCCCGCCCTACAAAACTGCCTTGGTTGCGTTGAGCATTTCACACTACACATGTAAACGGCTTTCGGAAGCTAATACTCACCTACATGCCGATAAAAGATACCGCTTGAAAGAAGATTTACGTTTCAAATCTATTTTGTGGCTGGATATGAAAACTGGGCGAAGTCTTTGTTAGTGGAATATAGTGACTGTTTATATTGTATTTTCTTTGGAGAAATACAAAAAATATATATATATGATTTTATTGAATTTGTTGTTTACGAGTAATCCATCATCATAGAAGTTTTTTTTTTAACACAATCATTAATATTCATACGTAGTTATTACCGCGGAAGACGACAAACAAAATAATAAACGTTATTCAAAGCAAGAATAAGTGGTGGTTAGAAATAATTAACCGTGCACGTAATTACAAGATTGATAGCGGATTTACCCGCAGTATGTTGGTAATTCAACCCTGCCGTGGAACGCCTGCCACTCCAGCTCGCTATTAAGTCATTATTAATTAACGATAATTACAACAAGTGAATGTTGTACTTGTTCAGGTATTTCAATTTAATACTGTTTTGTACGTGTTCTTGTCGTCTAGACAACCATTGCAGTTAAACTTCGATTTCACAAAAGTTGTGGTAGCCTAGTTCTTTGATAAATGGAGGGCCATGCACGAGTTCGAGCTTGAGCACCTCAGTTTTTCGGAATTTACTTATGTGCTAAATTACATTTGAAATTTACCATAACTCTATGGTGGAGGAATACAACGTGAGGAAACCTGCACACACCTGCGAAGAAATTTAATGGTGTGTCTGTGAAGTTTTCAATCCTCACCGGGCCTGGGTGGGAACTACGGCCCAAGCTCTCTCATTCTGAGAGGAGATCTGTGCTCAGCAGTCCAGTGCAGAGCAGACTGAATATTATATAAGCCGAAACGATTAAATAATAAAGTAGTTTAAAACTATAGATAACAATTTTACATTTGTGCAGATGTTCAGTCGGTACTAAAACATTTGCAGAGAAGCAGTAAACTGAGCATAAACAACGTTTTAATGTTCATTTTATTTTATAATCGACCTCATTATTTGTTGATTGTGCGACTGTTCGCTTTCTTAATAAAATAAAATAACACAATTAATGCGGTCACAGCCAGCAGCTGGGTAATCAAAGCAGCTTATAAGGAACGCGATGAATTTCAACTACTTTGTTTACCTTGCTGCTATATCTTAGTGTCGAAACGGTATCACCCTTCAATTTCATTCTTACGAAGAACAAGTGGCTTAATGAAATGTATAAAAGGTTGCCTGGAAGAGATCGCTCTTAATTAAGCGATATGGCAGCCTATTGCTTAGCTTGTAATTTTCTCTCTGCGTATCTGTTTTCTGTATCGCTTACTATTTGTGGAGCACAATAAAGAGTAATTGTATTGTATTGTATACTATATGTAGATACTTAATGTTTTTTTTCTAACCTCAATTTACTAGGCATAAATTCATAATACCTGTAATTTAAACTAGGTTGGCGAAGTGTTTAAGTCTACTTGTAATATTGTCTGTAAATTTCTATAAAGTAAATTGTAACATCACGGGAATCACGGGAAATGAGTTATAATACCGAGAGGAAATTAAAACGACCAGACGGCCTTGGCACGAACAAAACATGAAAGTTATGGATAAGTTATGATAGATGGGTTTGTGTGATTTGTGTGTGTTCTAACAGTGTGGAGATGGAGGAACTGCATGAACACGCATTTCTTGCTTAAACTTAGCTATCACAAGGTCGCGGGTGAGCAAAGAAATTATTTTAGTTCATTTAATGCAATAGGCACAGTTTCTATGGAATTGACATGTAATATATCTGATTTAATAGCTTTAAACGAGCAATTCTTGTATATATATATATAATATAATAATAAGTATAACCGCAATCTCGGAAACGGCTCCAACGATTTCGATGAAATTTGGTATGTAGTGGTTTTCGGGGACGACAAATCGATCTAGCTTGGTCTTATCTCTAGGAAAACGCTTATTATCGAGTTTTAGCCCGAGCAAAGCTCGGTCGCCCAGGTACTGTAATGTTAAGTCAGTATGTATAATTCTGACAGAATAATAAATGTTTTTATCATATAATAAATAATATGTTTCATAGTTTACAAGTTATCTATTTATGTAGTCTTATGTATAGTAATGAAACTGTGTAGTACTTATATCTTTGTAGCGGTCCCAGGGTCACGATGCTGGCTGAAAATCAGCGCTGGGGTGTTTATTATTAACGCTGCTTTAGCATTATGCTGAGCAAGTGTCCGATTCACAACCGCAATGACACATACTTTTCTACGTGTTGTCTATTTGTACTTAATACTATTGTTGTGTCTTGTGTTGTGAATAAATTTATTTTCTTTCTTTCTTTCTTTTCTTTCATGATAATAGAAAGGGGAAAATTCTCAAGGTGTATTGAGTGAAGTATAAGTAAAGTGGATATCTGTTTACCTGTTACCTAACTAACTAAATAGTATCTACGAAAATGTACAACTAAAGAAACAACTTAAAACAAACCAAAACATACATAAAATATATATGTATTCTAACGTAAACGATGCAAACAAAAGGTTTAAATAAAATGTAGACTGTTCGACATGAAAATGGAAATACAATTATAAAATCTACGAGTAGACAGAATCGTTGCGAGACAGCTGAGACTTAAATAATAAAATGATAGAACTTTATTCGCCGTAATAATTTTCTTTGTAGCCGTAACAAAGAACCTCTTGAATTATGCCAACAGTTCGAAACATAACAATTAGCTTTTTGATGTTTTATTTATTGTTTTTGACTTTATCATTTAATAAATTGAAATAACCGAACGGTGATAGTTTATACACATTTTGTAAAATTGAAATTCGTCGGATGACGGAGTGCCGGAAATTCGCTAGCGAATAACGGCAGCGTGTTGTTATTTTTTTCCACTTTTCATCGTAATAAAAAAGTTTGTTTTTTCCCTTCACTCACATAGTGACATAAACTTTAATAAAATGAATACGGAAGAAATGATATGGTATGTTTAGGTTTTTATCATTAATTCCCATCATTACCGCCTATACACGTCACACTGCTGGGCACAAGGCTCGTCTCAGAAGAAGAGAGTTTCTACACATACTCGCATGTGTACGAAGTTGTCTTTCATCCAAAAGCTCACGTTTTATGTGTAATTTTACACGTCAATTCCAAAAAAGTTAAGAGGTCGAGCCCCGGATTCGGATCCACGACTATCTGCCTGAGAGCCTGGGCTGGGAGGCCATACGTCATACCACTAGGCTGCCAAAGTTTGTTTTAGCTGGAAGAAATATGGTGGGGACTAGTCTAGTAGACCTGTAGTAGACTTCTAGCTAACTCAAACCCGTCATTAGGCTAGCAAGAGCCCAGCGGTGAGCGACGCGGCAGCTACCGGCATTGATTACGCAGATTGAAATCTTTTCGCCCCTCGCAGCTTGTTAATGATGCAATAAAAACGACGCTTATCGATTTAGCCGCCCGTTAAGAACGCTTCAAGGCATAATAATTTATTATCCAAACAATGTTGCGTCAACTCATGTAAATTACAGTACTCCGCGGTGGAATTATGTAACGTTGAGATTTGTTAACCACCCGCCTGTGGAGTGACAAAAGTAATTAACACTTACGATACACTCAAGTGCTGGTTTACGGCGCTCGACCCTCGGGGCCACGATCTCTAATGAGGGAGAGAAAATGGCTCCCCCGATAACGATCGGGGCTAGGTATTTAGCACTGATTTGACTGTCGTTGTTTTGTGTTTCATTTATCTTAATCATCATATCGTGAGAATTATGTTTACTATCTTTAAGCAACAGTTAGTTTTGAAATTAGTTACGAACATTTATGCGATTAACACCAGCGGAAATCATTATGCATAAATAATACCTAAAATAACTCAACTTGTTTTACAAGTGTGATCATTTTCCCATATGAATTGCCAACAACGGCAAACAGGGGTGAAATACGAACGCGGTATTGGAAGTCAGACAGCGACCGCAGGATTTATTTCGAGTCTCATTCAATTTGCGGTGAACGTATTGTTGAATTGAGTTTTTGTATCGCTCACATTTAGAGAGATTTTTATTTACGTACGTATGTATAGGTATTCAGACAGAAGCGTTTGAATGTACAAGCTTTTTATTTATTTTAGAAACTGTTGTAATTTTATGTTCTATTGTTCGATGGGGATGAAAAAATATTTTTTATTTTAGTACTATGTATCTGAATAAATAAATATCTTCATATGCACACATAAACATAGAAAAGGAAGGTGAACAAAAAATCTAGAAGCATAACTGGTACTTGAAAACAAACGAGGTCATAGTGAACAAGGCAGCAGCGAGCCGCACATGACACATGTATACGAACATATTCAGAGAGTGGCAATGGCAACCTCATACTTAGAATTGCAATGAGGATAAGCTGAAGCTCCACGAGGCAATATATTCCACACGGGTATAAACTGTGGTTATTTAGATTACTCGGTTGAATCTTGATAACTTAATAGGTACGTTAAAAGTCGTGTAAAATATCAATCACCCGGCCCATTTATCTCAACTGATGTGATCACATGTGTGATTAATGTTTAAGAGCGGGACAGATAGCTTTTAATCCGATAAGTGAATAATAAGTATCTAATAATATACATACGAGTAGAGTCGCGTTACACATTTTTAGATTAAAAACTAACGTCTTTTTGAAGTCAAAAACGAAGTGGTAAATTAACATAAAAAGCTAGTCTCCGAAGTGTTTTTAAAAGAGGCAGTATAGTGTCATTGGTAAAGGAGTTGCAATTGGTATTCGTGGTAAAGAAACGAGCGCAGGCGGAAAAACGGTGGAGCGTCAACAGTACAAAGGGGATGCCCGCTGCTCCGGATTTCTCTAAAGCTGGAGTAATCTCGCACAACGTATCGCACCGAGTACAATAAAACCCCTGTATCATACCACCCACGCCCCTCCAGGCGAAAACTCCACTTACATTTTTGTGTATATTTCGCTTTTTTTTTTAATAGAACTATTTTTAAGAACAATTAAGTTAAGTCGAGTTATGATATATACGAAAATTATTTAATAACATGCAATTTAAATGGAATGAAAAATTGTAATGGAAGTTGTGACAGTAGCCAGGGGGAAAATTCAGATATAAGGGGAGTACATTTGACGATTCTTTGAGAAGAGACAATATTTTCAACGAGTGCGAAATATTGTCGAGTATTTGTCGGCATTATCTGGCCGTTTTGAAAGTGCAGTACCGCTTTTCATATCTTTTGAATAAAACTCTCTAGCATAAGTATGTCCCGCTGCGAAAACCATCCGTGCAAAACCATTGAATTGGTACTTTTTGACACTACGATATGAATTACAATAAAACAGTAATTACAGTAATAGTATAGTTACAACCATTAGCGAACGTAGTAGGAATTTTGCGTTATCGTGACTGCTATTATAATAATGAATGTCACATAAAAATCGTGGAGCTTTTAGGTTGGAGCCTACTATATAATCTCTTTACCGGATTCCTTATCTAGTTTAACAACACCATTAGGTGAGCCATATATATTATCTAACTGCAACATTTACATTATGATTTTAAAATAATGCACAACATTGTCATTTTTAATCTCCATTGGGAATATGTAAATAAAACAGACGTTCGAGCGAAAACATTTTCAATAGCGGTGTTACTGCAATATCGAGATGTACAGTGCGCTGCAAGGTCTCGTTGGTAATTGTAGAGGGAGAAAATGTAAAAGGAAAACGTAATAGCTTTATAACTCCGTCACAAAAAGAGAATTAAACGAGCAAAAAGAGCGAGTGAGAGTAAATATGGCGACGGGAGCGAGTGGCGAGACAAATAAGCGGCTGTAGAGACGGGGGGCACCGACAATCTCGTTATAGATGTGAATAAATAATGAGTTAGCATTAAGCTCGCCTTTCGCGCAGAGGGGGCGATTGCCGAGTTGCCTTTGTTGTCGGCGGTGTTTACTGCGCCAGGGATTGCGCCCGCCACAAGCCCAATTTATTCCGCTAATCGAGCTCACCTCGCTCGCCATAAATTAATTAACTTCGACTTAACCTCAGCATACACCTACAAATTGTAAAGGATCTTAAATACAGAGTTTACATTTTTTATTCACGTAATGGAGTAGGGGAGATCAAGATAATAAGAAATATGTCGTATATTAAGTATCATAAATATTGTTAACGACGCTGAAAAGGAGCGCTGTATAGCTTATTAACTTATAACATTAAATGGTTTTACGGGTTATTTAATTAATTTCTAAGTTACTGTTTTAAGTATCATCTGTTATAGTCACTGTATCATTTAAAAAAATCACGTTATCCGTACCTCACCACCAACACTATTTAAGCATGTTTTAAGTGTATTTAATGATGATATATCCGCAGTAGAACTAAGGTCACTGACATAGCCCGAAGAATTGTAAAATTGAAGTGGCAATGGGCGGAGCACATTGCTCGCAGGTCTGATGGCCGATGGGGACAGAAGGTTCTCGAATGGCGTCTGCGAACCGGGAGACGAGCTGTCCGTAGGCCTCCAACAAGATGGAGCGACGATCTGGTTAAGATCGCGGGAACGCGGTGGATGCGGAACGCACAAGACCAGTCTGAGTGGAGAGCCTTGGGGGAGACCTATGTATGTCCAGCAGTGGACGACTTTCGGCTGACATGATGATGATGATGAAAGTGTATTTAGCATACTTATAATATGCCTGCATAAACATCACCCTTAAATTTATTAACGCTGCGCTCTATTTAAAGACTTAATTCGGCAAATATTACAAAAATATTTTAACTATTCAAAAATGTAAGATGAAAGTAAAGAAATAGCCGTTATATTTAGGTTAATCGTGTTCCAAAGTGTTTAATTTGGTTTGTTTTGTTCGTGTGGCAACTTCAAAGCGTTGTTGGGATGTGCACCCGCCCACGGCCAGGTGGACGGGACACGTCCGACGCGCGGAATGTACGCGTCCCGTGCCAACGGACGGCGGACGCACTCGACAGCCGATCGAGCCGCTCGCCGGCACGCGAGTTATCTGTCACATGTCACGCTGAATCACGCGCGGCTAATGACAAACTTACAAGGTGTAGAGTATGATGCGCAACAGCGGCATTTATATTGTGTACGACATTAAAATTTTAAAGAATCACGAAATTTACCTAGATAATTTGAATCCTGAAAATAATGTAGGGTGGGGACGTATACGAAGGTACCCAATAAACGATACGTGGAACAACAACATGCGAGTTATGCGTCACAAGTCAAGGCATGCAGACTCACTAGCGGCTAATGAGACACTTACAAAAGCTTGTCTTTAAGGATAGATATAAAAAACGGCGGCATTTGTGTCGGCGCCGCTCGATAAAGTTTATCGACACTACTGATTACTAATAATTTTAACACGTAATAAAAAAAACTTGCACAGCCTGTAATAACTTGTCGCTAGAACAAAATCCATTCAATAGCGCTACGTTAGAAAGCAAGCATCACAAAACTAGTCATGTATACTAGTCGTATGGTGCCAGCAAAGAGAATGACAATTTGATGTGAGCTTTGTGAGCGAAATTGAATCGAATGCCATACATAACACATAACGCATGCCGCTCGCTCAAAGGGAGTGTAATTGCGATCTGGCGGCTCCATTTAAAATGTATCCTTGCAAATCCGCGCTAAGCGATGCGAAACAAGAGACTGCAGAGCTCGCAGAGCAGCACGAACGACCACTAGATTGCCGGTTCGCAAGGTCAAAAATAAACCAGTGTAGTTAATACGAGTTTTCAAATTATTTTCACTATTTAGTCTTACAAGCTGCCGACGCTGTTAGATAGGTAATTTATTCTGTGCACGTAATTTAAAGATTCAATTCCAACATACATTTCGGTCGTTGGAGTGCAGCGTGCTTTTCGCAAATCGCGCGTTCATCCACTCGTGTCGCGCTCGCGATCACACCGCGCGACTTGGTCGCTTGCCAGCCGCTTTGTTTTATCGCGAACACGAACTATTTGGCATCTAAACAATGTTTTTATTTAATGATACAGAAAATTCATACAAGATTTCTCCATCTGTCAACACTAACGACTCAGTTTCATTTTGTTATGCAGGTAATATCATGTATTTATTTATCGGGTTACATAATAAAGACTAATGTTTTAAAGTGGCATTCCAAACCACGCCTACGTTTTACAAATAATATTGGCAACCATCTACAAAGCGGACAGATGTAAATTAAATTCTTCCTCTATCTGTTGCCACTTACGATAAAAATGAAGCAGTTAAATAAAGTGACAGCCGCGGGTAAAAACAATTTATAGTACATAAACAAACAATGGGTCGGCTCGCGTCATAACAATCCACGGTAATTAATTACACGTTAATGCCGGTGCGCGAGCGCCGCAGTCAGTGCCGCCGCGGTTACCGCAAAGCTGAACGTATATTTTATTTTCCTGCCGTCATATTTTATTGGGCCCTCGAGCATGTCAGCCCCTTCACTACGCCATCACGTGTTGTTTCATTGTTAAAAGGAGATTTAATAAACGAATATGTTCTCTATACAATGCGAACTGCGATAAATTTAAACGCTAAGAAAAGTATCTGCTATTATTATATCAAGTTCGTTAATAAAATAATAACGTCGTAAAAAATGGAGCAACAAACCGAAAGAGATAAAGAGAACGTAATAAAAACAGTGCAATTTTAGGGGTATTTTGTCGAGGTTATATCCATAAACTGAGCGAAGTGAGGGTGGGCCGGGCGGTCCCCCATCTCCCGTCGCCCGCGGCGGAAAGTAATGAATAAACTCGCCCGGGAGATTTCACCTATTTTATTTAATTTTACATTGAAAGTGATTACCATCCTTTAACAAGCAAACTAATTTATCTATTTGTGTTCAGTCAAAAAGTGGAATAAATGGTTGACTAATAATATAATATTGATAAGGGTATATTCAGTCATTCAGTCGGGTAAAAGATGATCATAATACTTATATAAATATTCATATTTGAAATGGGATAATAAATTATTAAACAAACAATTAAAATAGAAAGGTACGAAATATAAAATCTCTTTTGTGTAAAATAACAGTCATTAATGTGAATTTTCAAGCTTGCCTGCAAGGAATACAGGAAAAAGTGACACAATGGCGTACCACTAACTCATTTTGTTTGCGCTCCGTATAAAAATGTAGTTTGTGTCTGAGCGTTTGCCGAGGGTCGTCTAGCGGCGACCGTGGTGACGCGTTATTACACGTTATTCCTTGCTACGCTACGGCTGCTTGTTTGTCGAAAAAAAATAATTCTTTCCTTTGCTAAGTCGCTTTGTCAGTCAAATGGATAGCAAAAAGTCAACATGACAAATGATAAACTGAAGACTAATATAATAACAATGGTATAATTGTTGGTGTAATTTAATTTTCTATGTATCTAAATAAATTTCATTTCTATCTTTTAGGTATCAACAAAATTTCAAATATACAAGCTAAATCAATGAAAAAAAAAACAATGGTAATGAAGATAATTACAATTCGGCTAAATAATATCTAACTAGTTTTAAAGCGTTCATGTTCGAGTTGTTGAGGTAGTAGATAGATAGATAAAAAACTTTATTCACAAATATGCCATGACAATTTTGTTGTACGAAAACCAACAACATATAAATTAAGTTATCACGGCACGGCCGCGAAATCGTGCAGACTCAGCATGTGCGGCGACATTGCTGTCACAGCGCTGATATTCTGTCGGAACCAGTAAGAGTTGTCGCACTCTGTCATTGTAGTATTGATCTATCTACATACATTGACATCATTGGTATTTTGTGTCGATCGTATTTAAAAGGCACTGCACAACAATGTTCGCTCCTAAAATTTACAAAGCAACATGAGCCAAGAGTTGAGAATAAAGGGGAAACTAAGCGAAACGGCGAAGAGCAATGAGGCGATGCATAAAGTCGCTACGAGACGAAGTATAAAACAACAAAGTGGTAGACGCATATCGCCAGCATAAAGAGGGGAGTAATCCGACAACGATCAGGGTTCGGGCGGTAGAATAGTACTTTAGGGTCCATATAAAATAATGATGTGTCTTCCTTGCACATTATTCTACCGGTTTACGACCAGATGTTAAAACGAGTTTAAAGACTATATCGGATGTTTTGCAGACAAACTGACAAATGCAATTTATTTAACTAACCGCAATATATGCACGGAGGATAGATGTTATTTCAAATAAATTAGAAGAGCTGAGAGGTTGAGTAGTTGTAAGATGTTGAGTAGAGTAATTAAAAGATGTACGACTGCCACTCCAATTACATGTACACTTTTATTTTAAGGAAAATATTTGTTTTGGTTTGCTCCGTCATGGCATAATTATTATTTTTTTGTATTCGTAATGCATAAAAACACTTTATTTCAAAAATGAGAGAAATTGAGGGATAGCATCAGTGAATACAAAATAATTCGTCAACAAATCTTCAGTCGCTGAGTAGCGCCTGAATCGAGCAGAACCTACGATTATGTAAATTAAGACGAGGGCATGTAAAAGAAAGCGTGCCACAACACGCGGAGGCGTAAGTGATCGGGCTCGGCTCAATAGCGGCAAAGTAATAAGATAAACATAAGGCGAGGACAAAAAAACCTTAACCAGTCGCGATTTACAGATTCGTATCATTAAAGTCCTTCTACCTTTCTCATTCGCGTTGTTAGTGCTGGTAAAGGATAGCACGAGCTTTCGATAAATTTGTTTTCGATTGAAATCGAATCGAGGTTCCGTCGAGAAATGTTTACTTGCGATATTATACGAGCCCATACCCGCGTTGGCGCCAGACGAGTTTTCCGTCTTAATAAGAGCTATATACTCCATTTATTTTAACATTTGAAACTTAACGGTAAAATTTGCACACGTTTTTAAATGAAACAACAAATCTATTTCAAAATTGTGTTAATATCTGTATTAAAACACAATGAATACCGCTAATAAATGGACATGTAGGTATTTTTAGTCTGTTTGTGTTCGAAATACCGAGAAACGTGTGTTACAATTTGACCGTTAATTCAAACCTTAAATTAAATGGAGTATAATTATTATTTTTTCTATCGTACAAATTTCCATGTCGGCTTACAGATTGAAATTTAGTGTTGAAAATTCGGTAGGTATTTATTTCTAATTACTCAACCTAAACGGCATAGCATCGTGTAGCTTTTGGACGTTGCTGCCTAGTGATTACATTGCATGTTAATAGCGGCTGGTACTGACTAATATAGTACTAATTATTTACACCAAATTCCATAATACTGCTTGCTTATTCACGTTCAGTACAGGCATAACAAGGGTTAAAAACTTGGGGAAATAAGTACTTATATATTATCTATAGACTTAAATAATGTACTCTCGTACTCTATAAAATCAGATTTTAAGTAATATCGAAGTATGAGGAATGCTAAAGCAAAACGCCGACTTGAGCAGAAAACATGCTGACATGTACTTTGGCGCAAGTCTGAGAGTAAAATGTAAGTATTCACTGAGCGTCGGAACGAGCAATTAATGGGTAGAGTTCAGAAAGCTCCTGCAGCCGCACACACTCGGGCGAGTGTCTCGTGCCATGTAAAACAGTGAATCAGTAAAGTATGGGAGGAGTGGCTGCGAGCGTATTTAAACACCTGTCAACCCCCTCGTCTCTCTACGGGTCGACTAACTTAGATTACTTTATAATAATTCCACGAAAACTCACCCCAGACGTTATCTATGCGTCTACATCTTTAGGCGATGTCGTGAAGTTAACTAATTATTAATGCTCGAAGGATGAGGGGAGCCATGGAGTGTATTCAACTACTTTATCATGTCGTCTTCGTACGCTTGTTTTTCTTATTTTCTCTGCCACTAACGGTCTACAGCAATTTACGACATAAATAACGACCGCTGAAACTTGAACCGTTAAAAGTCTTTATCTTTCTCCGGCGGAGACGGCTGCTCGCTCGTTGGCAGCAGACATACTTTAAACATTATTTGAGGCTTGTAAAGATTTCTCTGGGACCGAATAGCTAAATAATGAACTCTTTCCACCATTAAACGGGGAGCACTCAATCATAAATTGTTACATAGCTAAGTTTTACTGCTAAACAAAAGATTTATTTACCCATCAAGATAATGCTATCCATAATAAGAACACGTCGAAACTCCCAAGTTGGCAAACACAATCCACAGAGAGGTGGGCCCTTTCTTGTAACAGGAAAAGGTCCAATGATACTAGAACAGAACCAATTGAACTAAGAAAGTGGCAATCAGAAACCGAGAAGCAATTGGTGAGTGACCGCATGCTCGTGGACAAGTTAGCACTCAACACCTGCTTGAATTTATGGGCAGCGATACGATAAAGTGGTTGAATAAACTGTAGTGAGGCTTCGGTTCTCTGAGAATTGTGTTTTAAATTGGGTTCTAATTTTAGGGGTGGCAAAATATGAACTAAACCATTTCAATTTACACAAAAATTCTGCTATTTCACGTATATTAAATATAATGACCCGGATAACTCACGTCTTAAATCGAGTTAAATAATAATATGAGTGAGTCTCACGGTAGTTTCATGTCTATTTCACGTAACAAATGGTTTAAGTTTTACATCTAAAAGACATCGTTCCGCCCGGGCA
>NC_133488.1:10716460-10874464 GCF_025370935.1 Choristoneura fumiferana | reverse complement strand
AAACTGGTTAGTTTCTGTGGGCATTGTTGCGTTGTGTACCGAGATAACAATATTGTGTATTTATGTCACTACAAATCAAGTTAATTGTGGACTGTTTTAAACAAAAATATGTCAAATTAACAAACAACACTTCACCCTTTTATGCGCACGGAACGAAAGAGGAAAAGTTTTTATGTAGCTGTTGTACGCGGGAAGTAATCGAGACGAAACCCTTTAGTAAATCTCATCATTGATCGAGTATTTCTCCGAATCAACAGAAAATATAAAATATAACTAACAGTCTCTTGCATAAATATTTCACAGAATATTTTTTAGTTTCTGAAACGAACAATGAAATAAATATGCAAATGGAAGTGCATAACTTGGACAGCACGAATTTGCAGTGGCTCAACGGAAGCGTGTAACATAATTAGTCAAAAAGCAACCGGATTTGCATATCAGTGCGGGGCATAATTGAAGCCGAGTACAAATAGCATGAGTGGAATCGGATTGAGTTAGTGGTGCTCACTCAGAGAGAGCGGCACTATCAGCCAACGAACGACATTGGTAAACGCTTCCGCTCGTTGTGAGCGTTTCGCGTTCGCTCACTTTGAGCGTTTCGCTACTCTCAGCTCACTATTATGTTCATAAACGTTTAGCAACACTCCGCTCTGTCTTCCTCCTAAATCGTCGCTCGGTCTCGCTAGAGATAATTTAATTATTCGACTATGCTACAATATCAAAGCCAAGAGTGATTTCCTCTTCAGATATCCATTTATCGGTATGCTACTAAATTTCCAATTCGATTAGGATTAACGTTAAAAAACAGATGTTCAAAATGATTATTGATGTACGTTATAAATATACACAAGAGCTGTAGCAGGTACTTAACTTAAGCAACGAAATATGGGTTGTTTCTAAAAAAAAATCTGTAAAAGCCTTTCGTCTTCGAAATAACTCAATCCGCTTTTTATTTAAAGATATGTATAAGCGTGCGAGAAATGTATTATTATTATTTTTTTATTTAACTGGATGGAAAACGAGCAAGTGGGTCTCCTGATGATAAGAGATCACCACCGCCCATAGACACCTGCAACACCAGGGGATTGCAGATGCGTTGCCAACCTAGAGGCCTAAGATGGGATACCTCAAGTGCCAGTAATTTCACCGGCTGTCTTACTCTCCACGCCGAAACACAACAGTGCAAGCACATTAAGACAGTGCATTAAGACTAAAGAGGGCTTTAGCGAATAAACGTTAACGTTTTTGCTTTTACAGAGTTTATAGCTCGTTGGGTGACGTTGACGCGGGGTTTATGTCTAATCTGATCTCGACTTAATTTATACAAAACATTATTGCACACTTACTGTTGTCACTGGAAGAATTTAATGAATATTTATAGTTATGACTTATAAGTGCTACTTAACAATTAAATTGAATAGAATACTGCTCAAAAGTCATCCCAGATTAATCCTTACTAATATATGCGAAAGTGACACTGTTTGTTCGATTGTTCCCCTTTCATAATTTAACTACTGAACCGATTGCCTTGTAATTTTGCATATCTACATATTAGAAGACCAGAATAAATAATAGGGTACTTTTCATCCCGAAAAAATTAGTTGTTTCCGTAGGCGAGCGGTAAACGGCTATATTATAGTAACAAATAAATCTGAGAATGCAAATATATTTTTACTTAATTCATATCTTTGAGAAAAGTTATTTTTCTCCATGGTTAAAAAAAAACAGTTTTTAAAAACAGATTAAGTAAGAAAGAAGCCCGAAAACAAATTGATAATTTAAAAGGCAGCAAAAGACATTTTCTAAAATAATTAACAAGCATCAAAGAATCAACGAAAGTTTACCGTCTAAAACTCATTTAAAATCTGAAGCTTCCATTCAATGTTGCGGGGGATGGATTGCCTTAAATACTTTCATATTTAAACGTTTTCGCTGTGAAGAAAATTGAGAGAGATAGAGGGTGGAGGGTGTTACGGTCGGGGCCGGCGGCTGGCGGCGAAGCGGCCAGATAATTAGATTAAGGGGAACGCGGACGGCTCCGCGGTGCTCCCGAACAATACTACCTATCAGTCTTTAAAGCTTTCGGATCCGCTCGGCTGCCGGCGCTGATTGTGCTTGAGACTTCCCTTTATTCTTTCGATTCTCGTTCGCACTATTTTAATCACACTTAGCAGTTTCTTCTCCTAAATTTGTGAAACGTTATTTTCACTTTGATTTTAAATTTATTGAATAAGGCGTTACTTTGCAGAGGTCCATATTAATGAACTAAAACAATTACTTTGGTCACCCGCGACCTTATGATAGACAACCGTACACCATGCTACCAGATGTTAGACCACAGATGTTAGAGTCAAACATCTGGTAGCATGGTGTACGGTTGTATTGCTCTGAAGATGAGCTCTGGTTGAGTTCGAAACGTGTCAGTATAGTGTGGTGGTGGTGATAGATGGGTTTGTGTGATTTATGTGTGATCTTACAGTGTGGAGGTGGAGGAACTGCATGAACACGCATATCTTGCATAAGCGTAGCTATCATAAGGTCGCGGGTGAGCAAAGTAATTGATTTAGTTCATTTTTTAATTTTTATTTTACTTAATTGCGCGATTTTTTGGTTCAAAAACAACAATCAGATGCTCGATTATAAATAAACTAGCGACCCGCCCCGGCTTCGCATGGGTGCAACTTAAAAAAAAACGCGTCACTTATATCGCTCTTATATATTGTTAAAAATCAGTGGCGTAGCTTAAAAGACCGAAGAGTACATAACACACATACATCTAGAGGAACATACGGCGGGAAACCACTTTGTTTTATACTATGTAAAGATAAATTATACAGTTTATGGCCCCCTGGGTCGCTTTTGAAAAAGAATAAAAAAAAGCTAGATCTCCTACATAGTAAGAATTCCATAAATACCTTTACCATTTATCTACAAGGTAGGTTATGTCTGGCAAATTTTAAGTGTCTATATACTTAGTGTAGCTTAGGCTGTGCTTAGTCAGTCAGTGAGTCATGCTACTGTATAATAGATATGGAATGAGATAACATCAAACTAAATTAAATTAACAATAACAAATAAATTATCACGGCGATAGATGTGAAACAATGCACTTGAAGTAATAAGCGCGGGGAGATGTTTAGTTTGGTGTGTTCGCGTAGTAACTAACGGCAAAGGCGGGGTAATATATTTAATTACAGGCACTCCGACACTGCACCAATCTAGCAATTACGGCACAGAGCGGCGGCGCGTAATCAGCGCCCTTTACAACCCCGAACCGGCACGCGTCAGAGAGCGCTCTAAGCTCAAACTCTAGCGCTTTTGATTCGCATTTCACAACCTGTTGACGAGTTAGTTAAGCCCCTAGAGCGTGTACCAGCGCAGCACAAAGCGAACTGGTAGAACCCTTCAACTGCACGCCTCTGCTGTGTCTGACGTTTGTAGTCTAACTTGCCTATAGCACGGTTGATATAATGTACTGCCGGACATATGCAATGCACTACTACATAAGTGCTTTACCATTTTTATGGTAGTTTCTACATCAGATTTTTTTAATAAGGCTCATTACCACATTGATAAGTAAGTATAAGTTGTAAGTAAAGTACCTACAAGTCGTAACTTGGGACATTACTTTCAAATACTACTTTACAAATGACGTTGAATCTTAGGCTGGTATTGGAATTTCTTCGTCAACTGTACCATTAGAAATAAATATATCTATTAAACACTCAAAATTAGCAGCGAAAAATGAAGAGGATTGTATTTTTGCGAGTAAAATACATTTTACCTAATGAAACAGCCTAAAAGATAAATGTACGGCGACGTACTCCAAGTCTATTGCGCCCTCTTTTCTTCGCCCCCTACGAAATGTATATTATTCGCTAAAATGTGAATAAAACATTAAACCGTCTTTTGTGTAGGAACAATACGTTAATATAGAGTAGGTAAACAATTTGTAAACAGGTGCGGAGGATGGGCGTCTCGCCCCGCGAGATTAATCACGGCACAAAGCGAGTCCGGCCGGGTAATAAACCGAGAACGAGCAACTTCGCCACTTACATTACATGGACATTTATTTCCTACGCTCTGTTTCAACTTTTCCAACTCGCAGGGAGCCAGACACCAGTTTAATTAATTCGCGGGATTCTTAAATATAGAGCCCCGACATTTGTTCAAAGTTTAAAAGATAAAATAAATCACTTGCCTTGTCATCGTCGCCTTCACTATCACACTGCAAAGGGAGAAAAAAGTCAATGAGTTCAAATGTCTGAAAAGCGTCAGTATAAGTCAAAAAACGTGCGCAATTTCATGCAGTCTAGATACTGATTGTTAATCACATTTGCAAAAGTGTTAATGTAATAATAAATACTTCAGAAGCGTTGAGTTAATAGAATGTTTATATTTTTATTGCTTGTGATAACCATCGAATGAATTAAATGTAAATGTAATCCGTCAGCACCCACCCTTTACAACAAATACACCTCGAGATTTTATCCAACAATAAGGATGATATACGGCTAAAGTATTTTCAAGTAAAAGTAGGGATTCCTCCACGTCCTAAATTGGGGAAGTAGGTAGAATATCAATAAACAGGTGAAGAAGATATTATCGTGTCATAAATCGACGAGAACGTTACACGATATTTATGAGGCAAGTTCGCGCCGAGGGAAACAAGCAGGGATCAAGCTGAGATATTACAATTTCAAATAAATACACAGCATAAAGTATTCAGGGCGGGCGCAGGTAATGTTATGTAGTGTGGAGCTGGAGCGGCACCGCCTCGACAAATCTCGTGATTTAGCTGCGATACGCGTCGAATATCGAGCAGGGGATGTGTGCGTTGCGTGATCAGGGTATATTTGCACGCTCTGATCGAGAATTATAGCTATTACCACACTACACGGCTTTTATGAGTTAGTTCAAGCTTAAATATTTTCTGACCTCTTATACATACGGGGAGAATATAAACTAAACATGCAATTTGTTGTTTGGCCAAATGAAAACGATGATGTAATAAAGTAGCTCGCGGCAAAAAAATATTATGCGATAAGAGCGGTTGTGAGACATGCCAGAGAGGAGGCGCAGTGTACACTAAACATGGACAACAATGATTATACTCACGATATAGCCTTTTCCGGAACTACAGCGGCTACTGGCCTGTAGGCAGGAGAGAGAAAGCGAACATATGAGTGGACTGGAGTGACTGGGGGAGGTAAAGTTTGTCTCGTCTCTCCCTAGAGACACCACCGTGCTATTTGTTTTCAATCAGTGCGAGGTGTCGCGGTTTGTATTTGAGTTTCGTGCGATTTGAATTCTAAAGTTGGTGGTATAGATAGGGTAATTTAATTCAGATAGCTTTAAGTATTAGGAGAGAGACGAGAGAAATAGCAAACGAAACAGAAGACGACATATTGTTACACATTCTAACAGTCAAGTACAGTTGCAGCAGACATTTAAGTGAATTATTCGTGCATGCGCGACGGTGTAGTGTTCTCGTATAAATCTGTTATTAAGTCCGCAACAAACTTAAGCGGAGACGATAATTAAGAGCCAGAGCAATAAAATAAATTGATGGGTACTTCGAGAAAGCGCGGCATAAGCATTCTACCTTTCCTCAGGTCGCCTTTGGTGGCAAATTGCTAACCCCTGCTCCTTTGTACTCTCGTTATGACTTTTGTGTTAGATTCATCTGGGTATTTATTGGAACAGATTTATTACCGCATCACAATAACAAAGACTTTAAAGATGTTTTATACACCGTACTACGAGGTTCATAGCATTGAGCATTGTTTAGAATGTGATTCTACCGCTGTTCGCCTTTTCTGAGTATTTTATAAACCATTCCATCAAGTCAACGATTCCCAAGCAGCTAAGAGTACCTAGGTAAGTTAGGGTAGTTCCGTTTCATATGGGGCACATAAGCTTGTCGCTTTTAAAATAACTATAAAAGCACTATGTTTTCGGAATAAAGCAAAAGCGACTGTGATCATTTCAAGATCTATTAAAATAAGCCGTTCACGGGTTTCGAGTTAAGACTCTATTTTGAACTTATTTCCCGTCAGTTGATCTCATCGTCTCCGCTCGAAGTACAACAAAGCGGGATGTAAGGCTCGACAGGCGATTGATCACTTACGTCACTAAGCCTGTCGCGGGAAGAGTCTGGGTCGCGAGGCGCTACCGAACTGCCCGTGAGCCGCTCTGACGCCCGTCCACTGTCATCCGACGTGCCAGCGTCTTGAAGCAGCGTAATACCCTGCAACAACCGTAGCTTGTACCAACAAAAAATATATTGTCCCCCTCTTTTAAGATGTCGCCAGCTATTTAAATAAACATGACACGAACACAGGGCAACACTTTTTTTACCGACGGAAACAACGAAATTTTTCAAGTCGACGCTATATTTATTATGTTTAACCACGCATAAGATTACAAAGCGAGATTATTCTTTGTTATTGGATGGGAAAAAAACAAATCTACCAATAATTGGACTAAATAGGGACTGATTGTTTATTAAACTCACTGAAAGGTTTAATTGAGTTTTATTTAAGAGATACATTCTTATTAAATGATATTGTAACGGATAACTCACGTCTTAAACCGAGTTTAGCTCGACATGTTTCGGGCTATTTCGAAGCCCTTCTTCTCAGGAGCACGCGAACGCGACTCGGCGGCTGCCGCAACACGCGCGCGAGCTAAACTCGGTTTAAGACGTGAGTTATCCGTTCCAATATCATTTAATATGAGTGAGTCTCACGGTAGTTTCATGTTCAGTTACATTCTTATTAAATCGACAGGTATCGTGCTGTGAACAATACATGTATGTACCTATAATGTATGTAAAAAAAGGCTTATAATTAATTGCTACTTCACTGTACCTTACGTCGTTTGCGTACCAAGGGTATTTTGTAGTTACCCAGGTAGCCTACCTTAAATTGGAATAGTGTATAAATACAGTTTTTTTTTTTTTTTAATTCTATAGTTTAAGTAAAAAAGAAAATATACTTTTTAAGATCGATTCAGTAGTTCCAGAGTATTAAAGCATACAAATACAAAGTTAACCTGTTTATTTTACAACTATCCTTTACCCGTGGCTCTGCTCACGTGTATCTAATGTAAGGTTTGGCAGTTTAACTGTATATGGGGATTTAACAAAATTCTGTAAAATTATATCGTGGCCTTCACGTTCTATGAGGAATTACCCCTGCAAAATTTTATGTCACTATATCCCGTGGAAATATAGGAATAAAACGTAGCCTACATCTTATTATTCCAGCGAGCTGGATCGCTGGAGTAACAAATAAGATATAGTATCTGCATACCAAATTTCATCCAAATCCATCCAGTCATTGTAGCGTGAAAGAACAAAAAGTACACAGACAACTCACAAACTTTTGCATTTATACATATTAGTAGGAATATACATAGAATCTACCAAGAATAGGTGTTTTTATCAAAAATATATGATACATAATAAGAATATAAATTATACGATTCCCCAAAGTACGTACCTACATAAAAAAACACATTTGAATAAAGAGAAGACATTTTCGTTATAAGCATAAATCATAGTTTCGCGAATGTTTGCTTGTTGTTTAGGGAAGGGAAATCGAAATTTCCCAATAGACTAAGATCGCTCTATTAAAGCGACGGCAACTCGTGTTACTGATACTTTAAGTTCCAATTCTGTTGCCAAGAGGGGAGCGAGAGGAAAATCTTTTTATATGGGATCGCAAAATTGAGCGGTAACTAGGATATAAGAAAAGTTGATAAGACGGGTCGAGGAAGCAAGTAAGCGAGGGCACGGTTTGAGGAGACGACCCATAACGCAACGTGCCCGGGGCTAACAATAAAAAGAGTTTTCCATTTATCACATTTCGCGTGTATTTTACGGTAGGGTGTTCAAAGGCGCTCGCTCGAGCGGGGAAGCGGCCGATACTCAGCGACGAGCGCTCTGCGGGACGGCTAAAGGATAATAAAACGTCGAGTAAATTCCCTTTAAACAGATAACTCCCCGACTGCCCTCGCACAATGGAATCCTACATTATTATAATTTGAAATAGTTCATGCCAAATCGGATTTTATATCCAGTTTGTCATTACTTAATAAAGATTTCACTTTAAAAGGGTTTTCTTGTCTGGAGTTTTTTTTAAATACCAAGTAATCGATTTCAATCATAATTAAGATAGGCATCTTGTACTAATAAGTGCAGTTGCGTGTTTAACAACAACGGGACCTATTATAGAAAATTACCGTTGAAATTAACGTTAATTAATTCGACAGCTAATTATATTGCTAGTTCTTGTTCCAATATATCGAATAGATAGGTATAAACAATTTCTCCTCTATATTTTAACAAACTTAGTTAAATAATTTAATATATTTCTCAAAATTGTCTTGTGGCAAATAAGGATAGTTACATATCACTAGCTGTTGCCCGCCACTCCGTCCGCGTATTATTCGTTTATCACTATCCCGCGGGATCTATGCAATTTTCCGGGATAAAACTATCCTATGTCCCCGGGACTCAAACTATCGTATACCGAATTTCATCTAATCGCTTTTTTTCTAAATGTTTTTTTTTTGTTTTGTATAATTTGAATTTTACAACGCATTGGTGTCTAACTGTAATGCTGATTTTTTTTTTGTTGGAATAAATAATTTATATGACGTTAAATGTTATGACTAACTTATCAGGTGACTATCAATCATTATGACCTGCGAAAAGAGACCTTGCAACAATTATTATAAACTAGTTTATTGCCTTTAATATTATGGAATGGTATACTATGGACATCGAATGTTTAAACTAATCAATTTTATGACTTACAATAATTATGACCTGCGAAAATCGGAACTTCACTTTATACTGTTTAATGTTATGACTTAAGATAATATGACTTACAAAAATTATGATGAATAACGTTATGGATTGTTAAAATCGGAGTTTACATTTTATGGGAAACAATAGAGACCCCACGCCTGAAATTCCATTTGGCTATTTGTACTCCGCACCGCAGTGTATTCCGCTCAAGATTTAAAATTCCGTTCAAACCCGCGAGTTATACGGCGTAGATGCCATTACTCATGGCTGGTTTAGCTCCGTATAAATGGTGTCGGTTCCGGGAGTGGTCGCCGACCGGAACAAAAACTCAAAAAGCGCTAGAATCCGTCGCACTTACGTTGCGGATTTATCCAGCCAAGATTGAACCTCCGTCAACATGAATTTATCTACATTTTTATTAACCTCGGCGTATTCGAGCGGTTTTACTAAGCGCATTAGCGAAATATGAGAATAATATCTCATGTTAAGGAGCTATTTGACAAGAACGCAATAAAGGCTCGAATATGTTCTAAGAGTGCCCATAACAGACAATAATAAAACATACCTTACGCATGCGATTATGTCCCCGTTCCTAATAAAAGGGATTGCTTTCCGACCCTTTACATAGATAAACGAGTCAAGCAGAGTCGCACATATCAATTTAATCCGGGGCGTGGAGGCGAGCGAGATCCCTTTAATCCCGGCCGGGTTGCGCGGGGATGTTCGCCGGATGTTACCACATAATTACTCCCGCTCGTTAAACTCTGCTCTAATTATAATTGACTTCAGTACCATTTTCTCCTTCAAATGTAGGTATCTCTTATTATTCATTTCTGTTGTTGAGACTTCGTTTAACTCAGTGAATATTTTAGCAATCTTTTTAACAAAACAAGAAAAGTAGCTTACCTTTCTACTCACTCAAGACACTCATTTATTCATAATACGAGGTAACTATGTTTGAATAAAGTAACAAAATAGCATTAAAATACCGGAGCAAATAACTGAAACTCTTAAACATAAAATGCAAATAATAAACCTACCCATTGAGAGACAATAAGAATGAAGTTACTGTTTTCAGTATCGGTGAGCAATATCGAATTTCCTCGGGCAAAATACACCCGAGTAAATGTGGTCAATTGCGCGGCCCACTCAATTGCTTCTTTATGACAATGGAGCTAAGTCCGATTTCGGCCGAGAGGCGGTGGGTGGCGGCGGCAGGAGGCAGTCGTGCTCGACCGGCGACACAACCGCTAATTGAAACAACGACCGCAGCCGAACATTACTTATTCATGAGAAGTCCATATGGCGGCAGAACGTGACCAACGAGATAAATCATTCAATAATTTTTTTTCATGAATAGATATCCCTCTATGCAGGTAGGTATGCACTCGAACCAGCTCTACGTGCGCCATAGAGATAGTGCTCGCCTAACTGCATCAATATACAGCCAACGTAAACAATAGCTCTGAATTGTGCGACATGACTGTCCAGCCATGCGAGAAATGCAACCGGCTAGCATCCGATTCGACCGCGAATAGACAAATATCATTTTGCATACCACAATCATTCATTATGAACATTATTGTGTTATTACAATTACTCGTGTAAATATGTTGCGGTTCCAATATTCATGTCGGTAGTTTATCTGTTGGAACTATAAATTATAGTACGCGGTCTAGCATGCAACAAAGTGCTATTTATCAGTTAGTGGAGTGAGAGTACATCGAAGGCGGGGCTGTTAGGCAGAGATCAGGTAATGCGTCGCACGACGAGGCAGCAGGGTGCGGTGGCGTGTTGCATAATTTATTTATGTCGCGGCACGTTACTCCCTTGTTGGAAGTTGTCGACTATGTTGGAGCCTTATTCTAATTACTATGTACAAAGTTAGTTAGTGTTAGTTAACAAGTGCCGTATAATAAAGAACAACTATAGGGTTCTACGTTAATTCCTTTAGCTGGTTACTTAATTTTTCACACACCAACTTGACTTAAGACTAAAGCTAGTTCAAAATTGCATAAGTATATTCTTAATTAATACTATGGATCCTCCATCATGTGCAATATAGCATTCACAAGGTTGTAAAGATACTCTTCTAAATTCACCAAGTATCCAAGTACATGATAAAATTTAAAAATAAACAAATAATACTAGGGAACATATACCACACATATAAAGTTAGATATTGAATGAAACAGTAGATGCGAGTCTGTGCTCGTAAGCCGAGCGAGCCATCACAGAGGATCAATCAGATCAGGCGTCGACATGGAGCGGCGTTAGCTTGCAGCGCTTCCAAATGGAATTTCGCGACAGACCGCTCTCGGATTAATATACTGCGGCGAGCTGAACGAATGGTACCTATTGTGATTGAATTGACATATTCACCGAATTGTTACGTTTACTAATACACCACGGATTGGAGCGCTGAGCTTCGTTAACGCCATCAGTGCATCTTGCTGGTAGGTATACTTTATATAAGAAATATTATAATTCTCATTATGCCTTTAATAAGAAGTTTGAAAAGCTGTACTGTTTACAAAACGTGTGATTTTAATAATCAAGATACATAATGCATAGATTACAAAATGAATTGAGCTAAAAGTATTGTGTTTAGATAATTTTAAACACAATTTACTGCCAAGCTCAACTTCAACAAAGCCGTCCCACAGTGTTGTTAGTCAAAATACATTACATTACATTGTAAAATGGGAAAGAAATCCCGACGAACGAGATGTTTATCTAGTGACAACGTGATACTAAGCTCTCTTGAGTCAACAGACACTGCTGATTTATTAACAAGCAATTAAAATATCTTGTTTAATAATGTTTTTCATAAAATTGCACTGTAAAGTTAGGTTAGGCAGTATCTATTGCTTAGACATATTAAATCTTTAGCTATTTACTTTATTTGTCTTGATCGAGTTGTAAGAACAGGAGCTAAGGAGCCCGCAAGGAATGTGGAGTAATAAACAGGAGGTAGGTAATTAACGCATTCACTGCCACCGACGCATATATGCGTTTTCGGAACTTCACCTAGTGCCGCTGTCATAATTATTCATACATCTTGAACGCACATGTGCATCGGTGGCACCTGTGGAAGTCAGGTGGCAGTGAATGCGTTAAAGACTAACAGACCACATTGTACAACAATATGAACAATAGCTACAATTGATGCATGCTTCTTTGGTAATTAACAGACCATTACCAAATAATCAAAGTTCAATGAATATTTCATTGAAAATTTCAATATATCATAAAGGCAACTTTATCGCTGCACACGGCATATATCAATCCGTTTTTGCTTTGTGATTGAAATGTATGTAAAGTAGCACGCTTTAATATACCCCCTGTTATGCATAAGGTCGGCGAAAGAAAGTAGGGACGCTCAAGAAAATTCCTTTCACATCAAAAGCTAAATGTTTGCGTTCATATCTCCAGTTCCCAAAGCCTCTTATATAGCAGAAGTTAACAGGTGCCATGAACCGTATATATCACGCGGAATGCAGCAAAACATTTTTATATAATAGTTGGGTCAAGCAAGACGTGGCGAAACGCCAGACCGCTTCATGGGAGCACAAGAAGGTTGCGGAGCTGGCGTAAAGATCAATAAGTTCATGTTTACTGCAACCAATTCACATTGATATACTAAAATCTGGAATAATATTCTGTATTATTGCATCGTCTGGTTTATAATAAAAAAACGCTCTATCGGTAATGTGTTAAAAAGTTTTAAGACTAATTGAGGAATGCAATTAATTAGCTAGCACTGGTTTTGCGAGGTGTTTGAAATGAATCTTTACCAGCTCGTCTGAGTTGAGGGCGTAACTTAATGATCGCGTACGGCGCACCGGGAGGCTATCTATTCGACGGCAAATTGAATCTGCGAAGAGCTATTAGCCGACGCTGCCGCTGTGCTCCGAGCGTGCCAAACCATCGCGCTCATTCCCTGCCCGTCGTTCGCTCTCCTCGTGTTGTTAAGACGCGATACACTCCGTAAACTGCGAGCATGCGGCCAGCAAATAAAACGAAACGACATCGCCTCACAACACGTTTATGTTGTGAAGTTTTAGCACAGCTAAAACGTTTATGTTTTAAAGCTATTTCCGCTGTGGCATTGTGATTGTGCACTTTTCAGATTATCTTATTCTTAATGCTCATTTATTAAAATAATAATAAATGGTTTCGTCTTTTCAGTTGGAAACTTTGTAGTTACGTTGTTTTTTATTTATTTATCTTCGGCATCGTTAAGTATTTTTATAACTTCCCACGCCATCAAAGTCGAATATTTTTGGAAGAGATCATCATGATTAAGAAATTATACAAAAGATATTTTATATTGTAAGATAAAAGGTTTCTAAAGGCGAAATATTTTTATGATTTTGAGTTGATTCGTTATAAATAAACAAACACAAAACAAAAACATTCTGTTCATTTCATTTCTCTTAAACAATATTAGTCTAGAAAAAAATACATAAAATAAATATGTTAAGATTGTTTTTTTTGGAATCTTTTTTTATTTTTTATTTCAATTCCAAATTTTTGTTACTTCTACGGTTATCCCGTAAAACCCATATCGAAAATACAAACTGAAATATAGATGCATAGAAAAACCAGAAAAATAAGACCAGCGCTGGGAATCGAACCCAGGTCCTCAGCATTCCGTGCCGCATGCTATACCGCTACACCACCGCTGGACAGTGGTACAGACACGAATTTCTCCTATGCACCACATATCTCAGCTTGTTTGTTTTCTTATTTAGTCACTTAAGCAGCGACACTAGCGACATCTATATGCTGTAGCCCTCATCGAGAAACTTTCAGCACTCCATTGGAACTAACCGCTCCCCGGACAAGAGATGTCGTTATTAAGCAATCAAATTAAGATTGGTTATTTGTTTTTTTTTTAATAAATATGTGTTTATTTAAAAATATACAGTGCTTGACACGATTTACCAGGGTTCCCCGCACTAGGCTTCGCCTGTAACGCGGGGAACCAGTTAAAATTATATAAGACAATTAATTTTAGTTATAACAGGCTTAATTAGGCTACAAAACCTGAGTTTAGCTGTAAAACTTACTTACTAACATTTTACATACATAAATAAATAAAATTTACCAGTAATAAGAAACCTATAATATGATTATGATGAGCTCCATCAGTTTAATGTCTTACTCTTTTAGGAGGTAGTTAAGCTATACAACTGGTGAGGATGGATTATTTGTTGAGTAAAAATGTTTCATGCGTAGGTACTTTAACTTTGCATAGCTATGTTAGCCGATAAAGCTACAGGAGAGAACACTAATTTTAAAAATAAAAGATAAAGAATACGTAAGTCTCCTTCGCAAAGAAAGTAGATAAGTATTGCGGTTGTTTGTTCGCAGTTACAAAACGCATGAAGCCCTGTGTGGCTTTTATTGAAGTCGAGGCGAATGTATTCTTTCGGCGGGTGAGCAAGATTTTCCACTTTATTGGAGCAACAGCGCGGGCGGCAGGAGGCAAATTGGATGGGATTGCGACATATCTGGCGGAGGACTGTCGAAATGCGCGAGGGAGCAGAGAGGGTGAACTGCTCGCATTTGCCGTCTGCTTTTTAAGGAACCGCGTACACAACTATTTAGAAGTGAAGTATCTGAGAGCTTAAAGTAGAATAGCCCGGCCTAGTGTACTGGTTTTTGCCAGCGACTTCGTCTGCCAAGAATTCGTTTATCGTTATCCCGCGAAAACTATTATTTTTTCGGGATATGAACTATCCTATGTCCTTTCCAGAGTCTGAAACTATCTCCATACCAAAATTTCATCTCAATCGGTTCAGCGGTTTGCGCGTGTAGAGATAGACATAAATAGTTAATTTCGCATTTATAATATTAGTACGGATATTTGACGCTTACTTAAAACAAGTAAAAAGTACGCTAGGGTAGTACTCGTATATAAGCTTACGAGTACGAGTTACTGAAGGGACTTATCTTTATTAGGTAATTGCTAATAAATGTCTGTGAATGTAATCTACTGATTTTATAAATTATGGTTTTTTCGTTGTTTCGAAAAAAGTCTGGCTTGGTAATACTAAAAATAACAAATTCAGAATATCACAGCATTTTTAATGTTGTAAAAAGACATTCACTGAACTCCCCTTGAACTTTTTGTAATAAAATTACAAGCGTGAAAAGAGGGGCATTATGGTAAATAAAAACATTACACTTCCAATGCCTCTATATAAATCAGACTTTGCCGTTAATTAAAAATGGCGATTGTCAGTGAGTCCAGCGCGGCTACGGCAGACCATGACACGTTAAATAAACCTCATGACGGCTGATGGACTCACAGACAGCTCCATTAACAATTCGCGACCTAATAGGCGACCATTCACACTACCTGATTCTATCTTCCAAAATAGATTCGAAGTTTTTATTGGCCTAATTATAACACGGTTAGTTAGGCGTTTTAATATCTCGCAATTAGCCGCATCGTTGAGTAACTAGCGGCATAACCACAAAGTTGTTAATCTGTCGGAGTTGGAGTTACGCTAATGTTGTTCTGTTCAAACAGTTTAGTTTGTATTGTTTTCATTACTATTGGATTGGACACACGAGCACGTTTCCACCGAACCGAAAAACCTTTAGGAAACTTCCAGTTGTCCTAGAAACTTGAACTTTGGTATGAAGGAAGCTTATAGCACTACCGAGAAGAAAACCCGTCTTGGGTAGGTACATTTACTTAGGAGAGGGGTTCTGTTAACACTGAATATAGAGATTCCTAGTCCTACAAATTTGTACGGAACCCTTGGCGTGTCAATCCGACTCGCACTAGGTTGTTTTTTTTTAAATTAATTTAGCTTTACTATGACTAAGCCACTGCTATCTGTTCTACGGAAGTATAGGTACCTACCTACTTAGAAAAAAAGATTACGATGATGATGTAAAAGATGTCTGCAAAATTAAATTTTCGTATAGGTATCAGATAATACAGTGAAGCCTGGCTAGATAATCGATCGATTGAACTGTCTAGCAGACAAAATAGACAGAGAGTATAGAGTATTCCAATGGCTGTGCCATTCCACGCCGAACCGAGCCACGCTCCTGCATTTTAATATCGAGTCACTGCACGCTCCGACTACCCGCGTCCCGCCCCATCCAGCTTTCATCCTCTACTAGAATCAAGTGCATTGTGATTTACTTCCGCATCGCTAAGTACTTTCGCCGCAATCCAAGTGTCGCTATGGAACAATACTTGATGTATAGGTGTCTCCGCAGTGAGGGCAGGTTTGTGTTTAGTCTACGAATTTACTATAATACATAATCACTAGTTTATAAACACAAAAAGACGCGAGTTATTTGTTATTGATAATTTGTTAACAATATCATATCAATATCCTGAAGATCACCACTGAAAAACAGCGTTGCGGCTTGCCGTAACATTATGCTGAGTGGAGCCCACTTTATACTATTCGATGTTATTTTTATTCTTTCCATCTAATGTATTTTTATGTGCATCGAATGTGTAAATAAATGTTTCTCTCGCGTCAAAAAATTACTACTGGAAGTTGTAAGAATCAACTTACAAGCTACATATTTTAATAACTAATTAAACCGTGTTACACAGCGGAAATGAAGATAACTAGAAGAAACCAAATACGAATTTCTTTTTCAACAATGCCGTATTTAGCACACTTAACAAAACGTCTACGCAAAGTTAATTTGTAGTTCAAATAAAGGGTTAGGTTTATTCTCGTCTTAATTCAATATTGCGGTTAATGGTATGGTAAACTGTTAAAGATAAGTAAACAGTGTGCGCATTTCACGGGTGTTGGTTTAGCAGCATGCTCGGAGATGAGGCGAGACGCGACGCGTTGACAAGTGGAGTGGCAGTTTGCATACATTTTATGCGTTTGGCGAGAAAGCATAGCCCGGAAGAGGCGCGGCGATGGGTACCGATTTAGCCTCGCTGCATTTAGACGTGTGAGATCATCCAGCGCATTTACTTTAGGTACGGACACCGAAAAGCACGCAGCAACAGTTTTGTTTACGTACAGTGCTCAACTCCGCAACGTAAATGAAAACTTCGTATGCGACGTGACATTCAGCGTTTAAGTTAATTAATGGAAAGCAAATTTACACACGCTAGTAAGCCGATCTCGGCTGTCGGCTGTCCTAATATGACGCAATCTATCATTACTACATTACACGCCGCTATAAATATGCATGCCTCTCTCACAGAGACTTGCGACTTCATACATAAGCAATGCCGTGGCTCACTGGATGCAAGGTATGGAATATAATAACTCCAGATTTTTTGTTAAGCGTTATCACAGTGGCGATGTGTATAGTGAATCGTGGAAAAGAAATAAATGTATGAGGTTAGAATTTACACCCAACCGACAAACTACCTACAAGATTTTTTTATTATGTGTTTTATGAAAACTGTGTGACATACATAACATTAAGGTGCGAAGTTTCTAACGAAGCAAATCACACTTAATTGCATGCGCCACAGAACTGTTATCGTTACTTACATGTGAATTTACGTTGTTGGGCGGGTGATTCCGAGATGCGTCTCCGGGCAGCGCAGCCAGCGGCAAGCGCGGTTTGGTCGACAGCGAGTTGGTACGGGGTGAGGAAGCACATTTTACAGCAGCCTGTAAGCAAATAATTATGTTAAATTTACAAATACCTGCGATACGATATGATAGCGTAAGCAAACATTCCGGGAAACTCACTTCAACAGCAGTGTACTTCTATAACAATTTCGCTAATCGATATCCAGATAAGAGCGCACCTAGTCGAGAATACAGTACCAACTACGGTAGGTTACGTGGTCATAAACTCAAATCATGTTCAGACATACATCCATATTTTTATACAGATCAAATGATAATGTTATAATTTGTTCGGGTACAGTACAAAATGGTACAATATTATAAATATCTAGCTTACTCTAAATATTAACCAACAAAGTAATGTGTTGCAAAATATTTTACGCGCAGTTTCCATTTAAGGGACGTCCAAAAATAACATAAGAAATTTTAGGAGAGGAGGGGATCAAACTGAATCTCACGCGGAGACAGTGGGATTTTGGAAAATATCTTCTTTTTTTTCACGAAAGAAGCAGATTAAAATTGTGAGTAGGTATATAATCTGGGTTAAATGTAGTGAACATGTTTTCCACTGAAATATGGATAAATCATAAATAAGTAATTGCAAAAATCAGAACCAGAGGACGAGGGACGTCCAAACATCGTCAAAATTGTCATCCATCACGAATGAAATAAAACTATGTATGTATATTTGCCACAGATATCTTCGTGGGAGCGTAACAAACAAGATAGGGTGCCTAGTGACACGCTTTTGCATTAATGAACACAAAAAATCCGACTTTCAGATCGACGGGGTACCGGGCGCCGAGCGAGCGCCGGGGGCAAGGGATAAACGAGTAGGGATATTACCATAACAATTAAAAATCCCTGCCATTGACACGGCAACTGAGCTCGACAGCAGATGTTACCGCTCGCGATATTACGTGAGTAATAAAAACAGTAAACTGATTCTAAATGTCTGAGGAATTTTCGCGATAAACAGCACATAATTTTTAACGTCGCTGTCTGGAGCGCTTGCAAATTGTTTAGTGGATTACCAGTCCATAGCTTTTTCCCAAGCGAGATTTAAATCCGGAGAGGCTTTCGAGAAGGTTTATTGAGCTTTTCAGCACAAAAAGGGTGTTCGAAGGAGTTCGTGAGAACCAAAACAAGTGAGGACTGACTGAGGACCCACGTCAAAAAAATGTGACAACTGGGAACAAAGTGAACGCGTAAACCTTAACCCTCTGTTTGAATGATGCCATGGTAATGTCACGAATTCGAATTAGGTAGGGAAAGGCTCTTGTGTAAAAGTGGCTCGTGCCGCGAGTGGCTCGACACGTGCCGGCGCGACCGCGGCCTAATGGGAATAAATAAATAATCACAATCAACAACATTTCACACAAAACTGAATATCACACGCACTTCATTATTTATTTATAGCCTACACGTATCATGTCATACCGAAATGTTATGTTACGATAGTTAATACTTTAATATAGCGCCACGAACTTTAGTATCGATTATTTATGTTGGGGTCTGCAGACTGTTTAAGTATCTAGAAACTATCTAAGACTGCGACATTAGACATGAATCAGGTTTTATTCTCTTTGTCGTTAGATATCTAATGACGCATTCGTTTCGTTATTTATTTATTTATCAATTAAAAACTACAGCATTACAGTTAAAAACCAATGCGCTGTAAAATTTAGTTATATACACACAAAAATGGCGTACAAAATAAAAAAAAAAAAATATAAAAAGTTTTATATTTAATAACGGTTGTGCCCAGTGTAACTTTAAAAATAGCACGTGGTGTTGCGATTGCGAGTAACACCTAATTCAAACAATTATTTCTAATTTTCTTTTCCTTCTTGAGTCTTAGTGTAATTTTTCGTATTTAATACAAGTAACTAGGTAATTATAATTAGTTTATGGTGTTTATCAAAAATTGCGACCCCGACCTCTCATTTTATCAAGCTATATTATTAGGGCAAAAGAAGTGGCGAAAGCAAAATTACCAAGTTACCTACCCTACACCTAATAATAATCTCGTCTATACAATAAAAATTATGAAAAGAAATCACAGGAGTTAATTTAACAGGGAATAAATCTCTTTAGAATTGCGATGAAAGCAAAATTCTCTCGAGAAATTTATGTGACTTCCTCAAAAGATTTTTATACAATTCATTTCAGTCTCATAAAAAAGTTATCACGGATTCGCAGAAATCGGGCGAGCTATTTTTCTGCCGGCGGCGGCGTTCCCCGTGGGAAAGGCAGCTTAATTCCAGATGCCTCGAACCATAACATTACTCGTATTTTGGTTCTATTATGAAACTTATTATCTGTACGTATCTTGTTCAAAAAGGGCGTTTCACCTTTTAAAAAACAAATTTTATTTAATCGTTGCAATTAGTTAGTAGTTAAATTATTTGCGTTAAAATGTGGCGGCTGCTTACAAGATGCTATCAAATAATTAAGAAAGGCCAATAACTCGGTGGGCCTTATTGTAATCACCTGTTCGGCGCCACGCGGTTACACCTGGCCGGCAGTGGTCATTTGCTGTAATTGCTTCCCCACCAACGTATTAATCACTAATACGACAGCTCCGATACTACCAATTCAAAGAAGATAAATTCATAATGGCTTGTTCAAGTCGTTTATAAAATGTAAAGTTTATCTGACATAAATTTATGCTATTAGTATCGTATGTTTGTATTTATGCGACAGCTCATAACTCTTCACAGTGTTTAACCAGAATTAAACTAGATAATTAATACGTAGATGTTGAATACTTTGAATTACAAATAAAAGTGTTAGGAAACGAATAATTTAAACTATGAATACCTTAGAATCAAAAATAGGCACGATACAGTGGAAAATAGCTTCATGGTAGTAAATAAACCAAAAATGAAGATTTTACTAGAAAAATTGTTTTCATATCAACGTTTACTTCACGGCAATGCATGGTCATTATATTACACAGAACGTCGCAGTGTAAACGTTAACACGAAAAGCGTTACGGTTCCGGTTGTAAGACGCGCGACGAATTTTGGTGACAACTACGGTGCGGTCAAGCGTTCTATAACTTCGACCTATTTTTTTAGTGTCCCGTTATGACGTGAGAAACTAATGTCAGCCGCAGTCAGAGGTGCGTATCAAAATTTCATCAAAAAATCTCTTTTAAGTTACCAACACGCATTCATTTATATAAGTAGCTTAATTTATTAACGATTAGTAGCTGAATTTTATGCTTAATTCTTCAATATTTCTATGAATGTATGACATAAATATATGTTTAAAAAAATAATGAGACACTTACTTAATTACACAATGTTTTATTTATAAGCTTGTTTATAATAATTTTAATTAAGTGTTGCGCTAAGCGCGGGCGCAGACGTGAACTTCAATTTGCCAAAGCTGTGTGATTAATAGCTGACTGGTGGATCATTAATTAAAAGTTCAGACAAGTGGCAGGTTTGTGCGAGGTTTGGATAATGTGAATAACGTGCTAATCCACGATTATGTTGAACTTAACTAGTTCAAACTTAATTACTTCCAACCAGTATATAATGTTTAATTAAAGCCTCAGTGAACAAGCGATGAGAAGTATAAATGCTTATTTATTTTCTTTGTTTTGTCCGCAAATTGGTGCTTGTACAAATTTGCTTGTTTTTATTAGCAAAATGAGAGCTCCAGCATTAAAAAGTATATGTAGCAGACTACTAATACATCTCTTAAATATGTAACTGTTTTAATTCACCTGTAATTAAGTAGATATTCAATACATGTAGGAGTACTCAAAATTAACGTTGTCGGGTGTCTGTATGGCCAAGTCCTAAAGTTTCAGTGAACCGGTTATGGTAGCGATGGAGATTAAAATAACTCCTTGATGATCACGGCCTTCCGTCACGGGGACCGACTACGGAGTAATAACCCAATATGAGGAGCAAAAGAAGGTTTTCCTCCCGGACGGCTTTTCTCGGCCGATTGACTTAGTTTAGTAGGTACTCATCGATTAAGTCAGCGTAATGCGTGAAATGATGTACATGTATTTTTAAATATTACACCGCTATAAGGTTAGAGATACAAACGAGATAAACTACTGTTGCCATTTTTTTTACAAATAGGGACAAAAAAATCACAACAAAAAAACCACAAGTCAAGCGCTGTCGACATTCAACAAAAACACTGAAAAAAAAGAAACGCTCACAAAAGCAATGCGTAAATATAGTGAAAAGAAACTCAATACAATAATAAGTCAGCTATATCAAATTAAAATGTAAAGAAATTGACGGTTAACGAAACAATGGCAGACTTGTTTCGCTGTTTAATAAAAAAAAAGCTAGCTTAAACAAAATATAAAAAAAGAGTTTTATAAACTCCCATTCAAAACGATTTAAACAATTAAATAAATTTTCCCACGATAAATCCGAACAGCGATATAGGTAATTGAGGGAGGGAAAGTAGTAGCGCGTAGAAACAAATACATATGAGGGACGGAGACGTATCGAAATGTTTGTAAACGGCTGTCGCGGCCTCGTCGCCGTGTCACCGCCGATCGCCCCCTCAGACCCTCACACCAGCCCCCCCCCCACCCCTCCACCCTCTTACGGGGCAGACATCTAAATACTTTCGAGTAATGTTTGTGGACGTGAACGTTTATATAAATCGTCATATGGTGCATTTAAATTTGATTTGCAGAAAGATCAAGTTCAGGCCCTATACCACGAAGTGCAAAACCGAACTTCGTATGTTGCCGTCCCGCTAACGCTTATGTCATTTAATACGCGAGTGAAAGGGACGGTGCGATACGAACTTCGCTTTGCTAGTTTCGTAGTACGTACATCACGTTCGTCACGTTACGATTTCGCAGACTTGTTTTCTTTATTTGCTTTTTATTTTCTTTCTTTCATTTCGCATTCTGTAAAAATAATAAACTAAAACCGAAATTTAATAAATTTTTAGAGTGAATGATTAATACGTAATAAAATAAAATACTTATGCATTTTATGCTTACTTAAGGGCAACACACACAGAAAGCGTGCGCGGGTCGGGTCGTGTCCGCCGCGTGAGCCGCGCGGTTCGTTGTATTCACACAGAGAGCGGGTCGGACCCGCGACGGGCCCGCAGCGGCTATCAATGTTGCCAGTTTAGTGACTAACCCCCTTATTCATAAACGACAATCAAACCTATTTTAGTTAAAATGCCGCTAAAATTCGTTTGTCCTTATCTGTCACTTCGACATTTGTATTTGTTAGAAAGGGACAAAGCATTTGTTAGTTAACATAGGCTTGTTAAGTTTTATGAATAGGGGGGTTAGTCCCTAGAAGTGGCGACTTTTGCTTAAATCTTAGCGACCGCAAAAAAGTTTTGACGAATAAAATGGTTTATCTGGCGACTTTTGGAGTACAAATTAAAACAGTTCTAGAACCAATAATAGTTACGACATTTTTGTAAACTCGACACAGAATTAAACAGTGCCGCGAGATATATGTGGAAAACGACAAACGCGCTTGCGCACCAAGGTCAAACTTTATTTACTTAGTACCAATTAATTTAAAAATAAAATGCTTAGATTTTATTCTCGCCAAAATGAACTAGTTACTGCGCATGAATACGGTTTTTAGGGTTCCGTAGCCAAAATGGCAAAAACGGAACCCTTATAGTTTCGCCATGTCTGTCTGTCTGTCCGTCCGCGGCTTTGCTCAGGGACTATCAATGCCTGAAAGCTGTAATTTTGCACAGATATATATGAAAACTATCCCGACAAAATGGTACAATGAAAAATAAAATAAAAAATTTTTTTGGGTTCCTCCCATAGACGTTAAGTACTGAAATATAAGATACGCGCAGCATAGGATAATCGCAACTAAGAAATACTTTCCATGTGGCCATAAAAAATAACTAACGCACGGGCTTTACGTAGCACATGTTGAATGATATCTAGGGTCTGTTCAAACTTAAATTTATAAAATCATTCTTCTCTAATACACTACAGGTTCGCTGCTCAAAAAAGGCCGCGGCATTCGGTTCACTTTTTGTATAACTTTTTTAGAATCAGAATTCAATTTTACGGAACACCTCAGCTTTAAATTAATTGTATTTCCGAACAGTAGGCTCCCATTTCTGCTTGGCGCATGGTGAAATTTTAATTACAAACTTATTTGAATAATCGTGAGTAATAAACGCATAAGTAGTGGCAATAACCAGAACCGGGATTAACTACTTCGCTTGCAATGGTCGTGAAATGAGGTCGCTATTTAAAATTCCTATTCCAGTCTCTATGCCGGGTTTCGCAGCGGGAATACTGATGAACAACTGGTGACCTTATTTGTATAGAATTAGTAATGATATCGGTTTGACGTAAATTTCTTATTAATAGTCTTTAGTTTTACTAGTTGTTGCCCGCAACCTTTCCCGCAACATAATTTGTGTCCCGTTGAAACTTTGCACTATCTCTGAATAAAAAGCATCTTAAGTCAGCCTGGAAAAAATATAGTTTTCTTATCTATTAAGATTTTTAAAATCACTCTAGTAGAAGTTCAAAGTGTACTTTTGTAAGTACAAATGAAAATAAAAAGATTAAAAAGTTCACCTCTTTATAGTAATAGTACTTATAATAGGTTAGACATCCCGTTTCCATCCGCCATCGCTTTATGGTTACTGCCTTTATTTGGCATCAAGTGCAAACACTTATTCTTAGGCAAACAATAACCGTTAGAAACAGGACGAAAGATTAACACAAATATTACTGACTAGAGAAATATAAATATTTGTTTGACCAATTATTTATAATACCTAACCTACACAAGATTTTCTTCCTTTTGCTGAAGTAAGAGCTCGCGTGACGCTGCCACACGTCATGCGGACCCAAAGTAGAATAATAGGAATGTTATATCTTAAAATGACATTGAAATTTTTGTTGCGATGTATACATTCTCACAGCTGGTGGGAATACCTATGCGTTGACTATTTATGAACGGAATTGTCGACTTTAGGTAAGTAAACTTTGTTAATTGCGAATTATCATTTCGCAGAAATACTCGCATATCTTTAAACTGGTGGTATCAGTCATACCTACTGTGCATTAAATTATGTATATATTACATCGTTTATTTATCAGGACCCCTATCAATTTTACGTTTGAGGCGATAATTACATCGCTGAAGACTGCATAATTTTAGTTACATTAACGTATTTAACGTGTCTACTGTCTACGTTAATAACAGGTAGACAGTCAGTAGCACGTCACAACTACGACCGCTATTAAAATTATTTAATTTTTCTTTTTTTTTTTTCTTTAATGATTATAGCCAAAATGGCATGGTGTGCCTTAACCAAATTATAAGTTTACACCTTAGTATATTAAGTATTTGTATAAATTTAAAAAACTCCCGACACAAAAAAAAAGCCCGTAAAAAAAACGGCGCCAAAAAAGACAACTAAAAAGTAAATAATAATTATGCACTACCTAGCTGTTGCCCGCGACTTCATCTGCGAAGAATTCGTTTATCCCTATCCCGCGGGGACTATGCTGATTTCCCGCAAAAAGTTAATTTAGTAAAGTACCTAGTATTTTTTTTTTGCGGGAAATCAGCATAGTCCCCGCGGGATAGGGATAAACGAATTCTTCGCAGATGAAGTCACGGGCAACAGCTAGGTAGTGCATAATTATTATTTACTTTTTTGGCGGCGTTATTTTGGCGGCGTTATTTTGTCGGCGTTTTTTTCCTTTTTGCTGGCGTTTTTTTGCGTCAGGGTTTTTTAAATTTTAAATTTAAGTTTTGTTTTATTTCATGTTTTTTAAACTGGTATATATTTTTTTCAAAAGTGTACTCGTGTGTTGGATATCCTGGCTGCAGCATCAGCTCATCGTGTTGCCACCATTGCATTGTTGTATGTAGAATCAAATACTGATCAAAAGGAATTAAACACGATATATCTGTGTATACTGGTGTGCTGGATATTCTGGCTGCAGCATCAGCTCGTCGTGTTGCTACCACTGCATTGTATGTAGAATCGAATACTGATCGAAACGAACCCAAACACGATATATCTGCTATGGTTTTATCAAGAGTGTACGTACCTACTAGTGTTCTGGTATCCTGGCTGCAGCATCAGGCCGAGAATTCCATAATTTTGCATAGTTATATCAGCATACATGGGTGTTTCAAATTTTAGGTCCCAAATATGTTTGAAAGTAAAGTAAATACCAATTATGCATCTAAGATTCCTACCGCAGCGAAGAAAAGAGCTGATGATCTTGAAACGGCTGCACCGATTTTGATAAAACATGTGTAAGAACCATAGCTAGAAAACCTGCTTTCAAATAATAAAAAAACCACATTCAAATCGGTCCACCCGTTTAAGAGCTACGGTGCCACAGACAGACACACAGACACACATAGCGGTCAAACTTATAACACCCCTCTTTTTGCGTCGGGGGTTAATAAAACAATCATAGCTGCCGTGCAAAACAATTACATCTTTAGTACTGTAAGTAATAAGTATTACCATAATCTACCTGTTCGCTTTTAAATAATTTACTGTTCGTGCATGTAATGTGTATCTCTGTTTAAATATTCAAAGACGTTCATTAATCTATTTTGATGTAGGCTATGTCACGTTGAAAACAGAATCAGACGCGGCAGAAACGCGGTCTGGCCGCTCTGCCAATGAAGATTTTACTTCTATTTTTTTAATAAACATTTGCTTTGACTGGTCGTGAGTTGAGCGATATAGTAACTGACTAAAGATTTTAAATGATTATACGTAGCGTAATCGATGCTAATAAAGTAAAAAATGTGCTAATAGACCCAACTACCTACTTAAGATTTAGAAGAGTTCTTTTCCGCATCTGGGATCCTTGAAAAATTATGTGTTAGTATTATTATGATTAAGTATGAATGACATGATGTATATGTATTAGGCACGAAATTACTACGAACAATGAAAGCGAACTGTTCAACCGGGGAGTGGCAGTCAAGTGCTAGTATTACATTATGAAAACTAACTGGCTAGGTACTTCGTAACTCACTCAACTGCACGGGGCCGTACGTCAGACGGGCTATTACCGTCACCGTCCGTGAGAGATGTCAACGTCTCTTGTGAGTAATACGTCAACAATGTTTCTCTCGTTTATAAAACAAACACGCTCCGCTTCTTAAATTATAATAGCTGAGTGTAAGTGAAGTATTGTTACGGTTTCTTGATGTTTGATTAGCGGTACGTAAGTGACTGATAGAGAAGTCAGTATTGTGATTAATTCTTGAGTAATCGTTAGTTACGCATTAAACGTTAAGCGCGATAAGAGGGTGTCGAGTGTCGAATGAGCGAGCACTCGAGGTAGAGGAGTGCGGACAAGTTCACATTGGCTCTAGTGAGCTCTCGTCGGACTATTAGATCGCGATGGCCGAGAGGGTGCACACTTGCAGACTTATCGTTCGCGGCCAGATCGTCGAGATACACCGCGCCCCACCGTCGCCCCTCTACATCCCCTGACGTAGGCGCCGCACTTGAGCGGCATCGCGATTCTTGCCACTTGGCACATCTTAAAAAGAGTATCTCAAGTAGGTAATACGTTTACCATTAAAAGGTGACTTAAATGAATCGCGTTTGATCTGCGACCAATTGGTACCCCCCTCTTTTAGGGACTTCAATTAAAAATTCGAGCGTATAATTACGATCTTCGGAAAAAGGACAGAGTCAGCGTATCACCTTCCCCTTAAGATTCAAAATTAGATTATAGAAGTTCCGTGACTTTTTCACCTATGCTTTGACTTATTATTATTTACTTACCTATTAAAAAAAAACTACTGTCCGTGCTAATCAAATCACGGAGCTTTATATTAGTGAAAGATTTTTTTAGTAGATAGATTGAGAGCTTAGCTACCACTACTTCATAAACACAAAGTTTACCTCTTTATTATAAGTTAAACTTTTTAGGACCAGCGATAATGCAAGTTTAGCCATGTTTGCAGGCACTAAATCCCTGCGCGAGCGCGGTCATCGCATTTCCTTCTCATGAGACTTCCCGCAAGCGCTAAACTTTAAATAACACAAGTTAACTTGGCGTCCAGAGGCGACCGGAGAGAATAAAGGGTCTGGCAGGCTAAGCTAAGAAGAGTGGCCTCCGCAAGGGGTTTGGTTGTAATTTGAGGTAACACTGTATGCGTAATATCAGCCTTCGATCTTCTTTTGTTTCAGACTTATTCACGAAAATGTCAATAAATCAAGGTAATTTTTAAACTGTTATTTTAACTAAACCAAGCAAGCGAGAGTAACCAAATAAATTCAGAATTAAGGAGCATAAAATGGGGATCATAATGCATATTTTTACAGACATTCATATCCTTGAACTTCGATGAAAAAAAAAATAGTTTTTTTTTCGCTTCATTTTTTTGCCACTTCTCGCGGAGACACAACTATCAAAAAAATTACAATACAATACAATACAATTACTCTTTATTGTACACCAGAAATAGTAAGCGATACAGAAAACAGGTACGCAGAGAAAAATACAAGGAAGGAATAGGTGGCCTTTAATTACTTAATAAGCCACAATTGTCAACTACGTATACATTTAAAAACATTTTGAAAAATCATGGTGCGTCATGTCAAAAAAAAAATGAAGGAGAGGGGAAAATAAAACAATTTTTATTCATCCAAGTTCAAGGATATGAATGTCTGTAAAAGTATGCATTATGAACCCTTAATTCTGAATTTATTTGGTAACTCTCGCTTACTTGATTTAGCTAAAATAACAGTTTAAAATTACCTTGATTTTTTGTCATTTTCGTAAATAAGTCTGAAACAAAAGAAGATCGAAGGCTGATATTACGCATACAGTGTTCTTATATCTTGCCACTACTGCACCTCAAATTGCAACCAAATCCCTTGCGGGGGCCACTTTTGTTAGCTTAGCCTGCTAGACCCTTTCAAGCAGCTACACGAGTGCTAATAAAAGCGAAACGAAGCGGATTAATCTTCACCCAGGTAAGTATTACGTCAAAAAGTGCTAACATTGAGCTACTGGGAATAACGAGGGGATGGGTCATAGGGGTGCTCGGGCGGCCAAGACATCGGTCCCTGCTCCGAACCGTTCGCGGCTACGGCTTGTCTTCTAAAGCGGCTGATATTGATTTTTATAAGCACAAGAAGCCCGAGTGCATTACACACGTGTTCCATCTATTATATTGCTGTGGCATCAAGAGTATTTGCTGCAAAAGAAATTATATTCCTGAATTGAAGTAGCAGTTTTCGGTAGTTAAACACATGAGTACATGAGTTAGAATAACTAAATATTTAAAATTAGGCTTTTTTTGTTGCTAGGCATTATTTAGATTTAGTACCTATAGGACATTCAAGCGGCTATTGTGCTTAAAATTAGAATAAATACGCTTTTGTCGAAAATATGTTTTTTAATACAAGCTTTTTGCTGATTATAGTTATTGTTAATTGTACATTGCATTGTATGTATATGTATATGTCCAATCTACATATGTATACAAATTTCAAGTCAATCCGATCACTGGAAGTGCATCAAAATTTGCTTGAAAAGATAATTCAAACAAAAACCACAACAAACAGGGCAAACTAAATAAAAGCTTATACATAATACATTCCAGAACACCAAGCTTTCTTAGGAAAAAAATGTGCTCATCAAAAAATAGTAGCCAGTAGTAGTAGTAGGGCTTTAATGAGGCGATGTTCGTAATTCTAGTACCGCCCGTGCGACATACAATGTTTTTCAACACATTTGCGAGTAAAATTGTGTATTTTTAAAAGAAAAACTAATATTTTTTCAAAAATTGCCGTTACCGCGGACTACGCTCTTTGCAGCGCCAGCCTCCGCGCCGCCCTACCCCAGCCTGACGTGGCCCTCAACCTCCCTCGGTATGCGCCGCAACGTGCGTGTGCATGTGGTAGTCCATGTAGTCCTGCAGCAAGAGCCCGCGCAGCGCCATCAGTACGGGCACCGACTCATTTACCGACCTTGGGCTTCATGACAAGGAAATGTGTACGCCCAATGACTCATTTACCGACCACAGGTTTCATGACAAGCACATTAAGGTCGAGGGTTTTATTTGGGGGGTTGCAACCAAGGCAGCCTGCATGTTACGACACTGTTTACGAGCAAATATGATGAAAAGAGTTATTATTGTATTGTACGAGTAGTAGTGTTTTTTTTGTATGTAAGTGGTGGTGAGATCAGCTTTGATAATTGATTGATGCAAAATTATCGCTAAAAAAGACTGCATGCCACATGACAAAACACAAAATCTACGTTCCCAACAAGGTATTATAGCCACACAAAAAAGAAATGGATCGTGGGCTCGGCCCGCCAAAACTCGATGTCTACAATATTTCACGCTCGTCTAACTTCTTCATGCCACGTTCAAACTTCCCCGACCTCTATCAGGTAGGTTAGACGGGCCGTGCTAAACTTTACAAATTAGTTCTGAACATATCTTTCTTGTTTTTAAGGTTCCGTATACCCATATCATAAATATGTCTGTGTACTAAAAAAAAGTAATTCATTGGTAGGTAATTATAATAGTATATTAAGCAACTGTATCATAATATGGGCCATTGAGACACGAGTGCGAGTTTATGACATGAGGCGAAGCCGAATATTTAATAATAATTAATACTAACATAACGGAAAATAAATTAATTTTTCGATTTTAAGGGCCTGTTTCTCTTGGGTTTCCCAAATAAGAAACGCGTTTTATTTTTGGGCGATCTAAATAATCGCAGTAATGGCAACGTAATATATGTATTCTAATGTCTACCTATTCTAACATATATCCTCCTGAGTCCTGAAATTTTTTAACAAACTTAGCGTTTAAGACCTAGACGTGGTTGACCTGCTTTGTTATTTTGGATATTATTACAATATTCTTAGAATTCTTTATTCAATTAACAATTTGTACTATATAAAGTACATTCGGCCGTTATTCTTAGTGTAAATTGTTCCTTTATAAAGTACGCGAGGACTTAGGGATGATTTAGATTTACATAATAAGTGATGTTAAAATATTGTAAGGAACTCTTTTTGTGTACGAGGCTGCCGCGCACTTGGGCGGTTTTATTTTGCCATGTTTTTCCCACACGTGTTCGGATTACTTACGCCCTCAGTTATTAATCGTGCGGAATAGATTAAACTAATCAGACAAGCCGTATGTATTGTGACTGAAAAACTTAATAGGTAAGCAAGTGCACGTCATGATGTGATTGATCATGCGTGATAAATTTATCAATAGCGAAGTTGGAGCATTGCTTCTTATTTAATGGTCAGTAAAAACTTATACAATTATTCCTATGGTTACCTAATTGGACGTATAAAACATAACTGTACCTCGATGCTATTGATAGAGTAATCAAATCACTTTACTTCTCTACTTCAACTCGCTTGGATAACTGACAGCGTGAGAATAGATAAGTGGGTATTTGATACACTTACCTATCCATTCACTTTAGGTATATTTGAGTATATAAATACAGTTTAATGTACCTTCGATTGACGTATTGCTTCAAAATAAGGGCTATTAAATAGACTATTATTTAAATTGTAACCTCAACTGATCCCAGTAATTAAATCCTGTATAGTAAAATTGCTTGGTTTTAATAAATAATTAATTACGTTTATTCGGTACGAATCTAAAACAATTATATTTTTATAGGTATTTACAATAGTTTACAAAATTAAAACTTTTTGATTTCACTAGATTATCAGGTCGTTTCGTTTGTCAAATTAACTATTATTTCGTATAAGGTCATGTTCTCTCACAAGATAAAAAAAAATTGCATCGTGGAACGCGTCGAGCTTGGCATTTTCTTTGTTTTTAGGTGATACATGTTTTTATATTTCATATATAATATATAAATACATAAATAAATACGTTGCTATCTGGATCATTGAGCGTAGGGTTTTCTCGTTTAAAATTGTATAATATTAGCAATGGACCCCAATAAATACTATAGTAGTTCGCCGCTAAGAAGTTAATCCTGACACCTGTCATCATGGTACTAAATACGTATTTTTTTTGTTTTTTGACGTATTCAGTATTTCAGTATGGGAGTGACACGTGTCAGGTCAGGTCAGGCTTGACTTCTTAACGGCGGACTACTATAATAATAGTAATAGTGCATTTACATCAGGGAAAGTCGGATCTCAAGCAAACTCAGTCTCTCACTCAAACTCAGGCAAACTCAATCGGAATACGAAGTGTCAATAAATTATTGTATTAAATGAGTGACATTTTCATTATCTGTTAATAAGGAACTTTATTATTTAATGTCAAAACCTCTGTATGATGAGTACATAGCACGATAAATACGAAGTTTTCCGATAAAATAGGTACGATGGAAAACCTTTACGCACTACATCTGGAGCTGTCCAACATTCAAAAGAACGCCGCAGTCGTCATGGGCCAAATCTTGATAAAGCATTCTTGGCATTATTACATACTTAAAAGACGAGGCTAAAACAAAGCCTGAGTACAAATAGTACAGTCAAGGGCAAAGATATCGACACGGCTAAAGTTGCAAAAATATGTATACACGGCCTTAATGTCAAGTGCATAAAGTCGTGTATACGTATTTTTGTAACTTTGGACGTGTCGATATCTTTACCCTTGACTGTACATATAATATTACATAAATGATGATATTTAAAAATTATGACAATTTAAATTATTTATGTCATTTTTTGGTTTGGTTTTCGAACCCTTTCTTTTTTTCAGCTTCTTTTTTTTAAGTTATCTGTAATGTGGTATTTATTAGGCCTCTCTTTTGGAGCGTCATAAAGAACAGAAGTAGCTCGCTTTCGTATTTTAAAGGATAGCCTATTACGTTTAACGCTATCCACTTATAACGAAAAAATGCCTTGCCCAACAGTGGGACGTAAAATAAGCCGAAGACCATTATTAATTTTAAATTTTAGTACATTCAATAAATGTTTATTCCTTCCATCCTACTTCAATGCTGTATATTTTAAGAGCAGCGTGATTCACAATCTAGGTGCCTCATTCAAAGCTTCAAACTTCTTCAAATAATATTTGTCCATTTAGGTTACCGGTATTTTTAGGACTTGACGTAACTTCTGTTTAATAATTTACAATCCTTTGCCAAGAGATTAAATTTACCAAATTAACAAGAAGCCGCAAAAAGTTTTTATATTCTCTCCAAAGTTTTATACGCTCTTTTAGATTAGAAATGAAATTCCGCGACGATCAGTTAAAACCTGATACAAATATAATAATAATAATGTACTCTTGGTAGGGAAAAGAAAACAACGATCTCTGAAAATATATTTTTTAGAAACTTTCTACGAAATGCTGTGAAAAATAGGCAGCAAAATCGAAATTAGTAAATTGCGATACTTCTAAAGCAGGTATTTACCCTAATCTTTGTTGACATCAATCTAAACATTATTGTTTATGTAAGCTTAAAAGCAGCTTAAGGGCAACTGAAAAAGATTATTCACTATCAACAAAGTAGGTACGTACCAAGATATGAATAGGAGTACGTCCCGAAATACGTAAAATTAGGTCAACAAACATGCCTACTATGCCCACCTGCGGACATCTGGGCTGATCTGATCGATGTGCAACATGATTTCAATCTGTAATCCTATCAGTACCGTACCTCGCTCCGTTCCTAGCCACATAACTTTGTAGGTAAGTATGTATGTATATACATACCTTTATTTGACATCAAACTCTTAAAGTAATACACGATTTACAGAAAAAAACATTTGATGATGCCAAAAGGAACTTGAATCAGCATTATGCTGCAGTAAGTATAACTCTACTGCTCCTACTGCTGTAGTAGTAATGGCCATTATCACAAAAAAAAATACGCCTTAAACGTGTTAGGAATACGTTCAACAGTTGGCTAAATTTATGTGGTTCCACGTTTTCTTATACCAAAGACAAATTGACTTTTTTTAAGTTCTGGTTTGGTTTATTTTTGACATAGCTTAAACATTGCTCGTTATATAAGGTACCGACACCGACCATTCGAAGTAAATAAGACAGGTGCTAAAACAACGGCGTTAAGAAATCCAAAAATAAATACACATTACGAGTATGTACGTGTAAATTTATATTATATATTTCTTGGAGTGCTAGAATACGTAATATCTACTTAAAGCAATTAACACGCAATAGCTGGGCTACAGAGACAATCAATTACATATGCGATCAGACTATCAATTAGCATTGTCCTTTAATATGCTAATTATTCGTATTTAGGCAAATGTTCTATTTATTTATAAAGTAAATTTATTTTCTTTGTAGTTTCAGACAGGTGATATACCTACACCACAGAATAACTAATAGTACTACCGAACAGAAGGGACTCTCTCGAACAAAAGTCAAGTTTAGGTATAAACGATATTCTGACGGGATAAAATCACGAAATAACAACCGCTGAGCTTAGAGTAACGAAATTTGGAATGGGTGTTTTTAATACAACGTCAATGAAAAGCACGATGTAATTTTCGGAAATTCCCACGGGAATTTGGTAAATTCCCAGAATCTTAATTCCACCGCTGTATCTAAATTATTTACACGTACGAAGTGATAAATATTAAAACTAAATAACTAGCATGCTTGCTTGCATTTTTGCTTGCACGTTTGGGAGTACATATACTTGCTTGATCTGTTGTTTGCGTGCTTACTTGCATTATGTTTTGCATGCTTGCTTAATTGCTTGCTTTTAAGAAATATTTATGGTTCACGCGAGCGAAGCCGCAGGTAAAAGCTAGTTATATATAACTATGGCCGCTATAACAACAAACAAATACTAAAAACAGAATAAAATAAATATTTAAGGGGGGCTCCCATACAACAAACGTGACTTTTTGCCGTTTTTTTGCTTGATTTAATAGCGGCAATAGGTAAACGCTTGAAAAAGTTTGTGTGTTCCCATCTTCGTGGTGTGTTTACTCTTTCACGTTAGAACGACTGAGTGGATTTGAATCAAAATTGGCATGTAGTAATCATGGCATGGATCTTTCGAATAATACGTAGACCTTTTTATCCCGATATTCCCACGTGATCAGGATTTACGCATGTGATATTCTAAAATCTCATCCGCCATATTTAGAGACACGAAATTTTGCACGGTTGTCCTAATGTCCTTCATAGGTATAATAAAGAACACGATTTAATGTTCTGGAATCCCCATCGCATTTTAGTAGTCCCAGAATTTCAGTTAAACCGCCAAACATAGTATCTACACGCGACGCGAGTAAAGGCGCGGGTAAAGGGTAGTGAAATTGTTTTGTAATATGTACATAGTAATGTTGGTTGTAAGTCTAAGTTGTGCTTTTGTTTACAATATATAATTGTATGACTGACTGCCTTAAGAAAATATCGATAAATAAATAACGTATTCCTTTCCTTTCTTGGCGTAAGCTAGAAATACACTGACGGCGGAGGCGGAGTGGTGCGGCGCGGCGCGGAGACGGTACCGGTTGTAATATTCGAGCTAACATGAATAAGGCCACACAGAATACCGCGCGGGAAATAAGCATGGCGCGGTATTGTGTGGCCTCTTTCACGTTAAGTTTGAACACAGAGCGGTGGGACGCTTACTTCCCGCGCGGTATTGTTTGCCCTCTTTCATGTTAGCTCGAATATTACAACCGCCTCCGCGCCGCGCCGCACCGCTCCGGCTCCGGCATCAGTGTGTTTCTAGCTTTAGCTCTACGCTTTAAGGGCAACACACACAGAAAGCGTGCGCGGGTCGGGTCGTGTCCGCCGCGTGAGCCGCGCGGTTCATTGTATTCACACAGAGAGCGGGCGCGGGCCCGCAGCGGCTATCAATGTTGCCAGTTTAGTGACTTAGTCCCTAGAAGTGACGACTTTTGCTTAAATCTTAACCACCGCAAAAAAGTTTTAACGACAAAAATGGTTTACCTGGCGACTTTTGGAGTAAAAATTAAAACAGTTCGAGAACCAATAATGGATACGACATTTTTGTCAACTCGACACAGAATTATGCAGTGCCACGAGATATATGTGGAAAACGACATACGCGCTTGCGCACCAAGGTCAAACTTTATTTACTTACTTAATTAAATCCAATTTATGTAATGATGGGCGATGCATTGCACAAAAGAACAATAAATTAAATGCATGAGTAAATGTCAAAATCCTGATGTCATTACACGAAATGTAGCTTTGTGTGTAATCATTCACTTCAACTCTTGTGGTACTACCTATACTAACATGTTTTAGGGGGATTTCCAATTAATTATAGCAATTTTAGGGGTTTTTAACTTAAGCTTTAGGGATAAATATTTTTGAGAGTTGGTAACTGCGCTCGGCCCGCGCGCTGCTTGTGACGACGGTAGACGAGCGCGGGCCCGCGCACGACCCGTCCCGCGCCCGCGTTCTGTGTGAAGGCGTCCATATACCGCCATGCAAATACGCCCGTCGCGGGCCCGCGCACGACCCGCGCCCGCTCTGTGTGTGTTGCCCTTTAGGTCGAATATTACAACCGGTACCACCTCCGCGCCGCGCCGCAACGTGCCACCTCCGCCGTCAGTGTGTTTCTAGCTGTACTTATTTCTAAGAAAATAGCAATTATTTTTTCGTGTCAGAATTGCTAGATGCCCCTTCGCCTAAACGGGTGATGTTAATTTATGGATGGTCCCTAATTTGGTAGGTACAAGTAGGTCCCTATGTCTAATGTATCCTGGACATGGAATGGGCCGTTACGTGTTTGCTACAGATACTTAGTACTTAGATAGGATAAAACATTCTACATTACTACTTACAAACTTTTTGCGTTGTTATAATAATGGATCGGTAGCTTGCTTTGTCAAGACACTATTTTTTTCGGAATAGGTACTTTTTTTAATTTAGCTATATTAAAACATGCTTAATACCTACCGGCATCAAATAGGTAATTTAGTTAATTAGGTACGTCATTTCGTAAACGACTTAACCTATTCAGCAAAATCGTTAAATACAAACACGACATTCAATAATACATTCTAAAATATTTATTTTCCATCTTATATTTTTGACATCAAAGATTTAGGTACCTACTTTACAATTATCTGTTTAGATTAGTAATGAGTTTACCTTAACCATGTGTTATCTCAAGTATCAGATGATGACGAAATTTATTCAAACGTATTTATTATCTTGCTCGTACTTAGGTACCTACTTTTACTTTTTACCACAAACAGGAAACTGAACAATTTGCCTTTGTTGACCATATGTCGCCCAAATTGACGTAGTAATTTGTATGAAACCAGTCTTAAGTACCTAAACAATTTACCGACGACCATTGTAAGTAAAATTGCATAAGAGTTCCCAAACTGTGCGTCGCGATGCCCTGGAGCGTCGCAGCAGTTTTGGGGCGTCGTGAAACGGTATAATTGGGTCGCTCCTTGCATACGCATCAACAGCTACACGCAGGTATTTTCTTTTACAAGGGCGTCGCAGAAAAGTTACGAAATGTAAAGAGAGTAGCAATATTAAAAAAGTTTGGGAATCCCTGGCATAAGCTTTGAACACCGCATGTGGCGAATTAAATAGGAGCAAAGGAACCTGTTCAGGTCTTTAACGTACGCGTATAGCGCTCCAACGAGCCACAAACTGCGAGCCTGTCGCCATAATTTAGAACGATAGCGCGGAATGTAGTTTTATTGTGCACATACGACCAACATACCTACTCAACATATTGCCATTTGAGGACGGCGCGATAAATGGGCACAAACGAGCGAAAGCCACTTAGACCAAATTTACACTTTGTGGGAGACCGCGGTGCACCTCGCCTCGCCGCGGAGATCGCTACCCGCGCCTACACTCGCTCGTCAGCTGCTCAATCTACTCATTATATATACCTATATATTACATGTATACTCTGCCACTACACTTCTGCGATACAAAACAAAAGCATTTCAAAAATGCAGTGTCTATAACGAGGCTCCTAAAAATTTCACTTACGACTGATCTTTCTTTTACACTAGGGTTCATTCAATAGGTCAATGCACTTCCGAGGCGACGACGTCCAAAGCGATTACGAGGCGCTGTTTTTATAATGAGAATACGAAATAAAGACGAAATTAAATGTCCAATTTGCGAGTTTATAATAAACGTTAGTGATAATTGTGAGGTTACACTTGTAAACCGCGATTATAGAAATCAGTTTCAGACGATAAAATTTGTAATTTACACCTTACAATGTCGGCAGGCCCAACAATGTAAACTGTTATGTACCGCAAACAATAAAATTGACCGCTCAGCGACCGTAACTCTGTTAAAGTGCAAGCTATTGAACCATGTTCTAATAAGTATTTGCCTGTTTAGAAAGAAAGACCAAGCCATAATGACAAGGTAATCAGCAGGTAACAATTGTAATAACAAGGCTTATAGTGAGGTACCTGAGTGCCATGCATTGTGATAATAGGCCAGTTTGTGTACTAACCTCGAGATCTTCGTAGGTGCGAAATGCCATTATGGCGAAACCATCGATGATGTCCTCCTCTCCGAGTGGCTCCCGCGACTTTTTCCTCCTGGTAGGAGGACGAGGCGGCTTCTCTCTCGCCGGAGACTCGTCCTCCCCGCTGTCCCCATCCTTGTTCTTACTCTCTCGCTGTGCTTGCATGCGCTGTGCCCGTTCCCTTCGCCTATTTCTCTGATTGCGCTGCTTCACTTCGTTTTCCATCGTTCGCACATTATTCGAATCACCCGACCACCGTGTCACACTACACTAAAATCCGCACTGCACATATCACTCATGGTTATCCGTGGTTATTACGCTGTATTTAACAAAATACAAATCTTGCACTCAGAGAAAGACACTGGCCGTTTCCAATGGCGGATTGTACACCGTTGCCGCATTGCAAGTAAAATGGCCGCGTAGCACTCGACGGGCTGTCTTCTTTCACATTCACGTAAATGGAGACATTGTTACACTTAAACTACGACATATTACAATATAATTTAACAAGAACTAAGATAATAATACGTTAAATTAAGTTTATACATTATTCTCCATGTTGAGAATCAGTCAATAGTCAATACAATGAAAGGTGTTGCACGACGCCAACGCTACGTCGCGGTCGCGATGGTGAACTAAAGCAGTGATACCAACATGATAAGTAACAACACTAGGGAGCAGCTATGGCAATGTAGCGGTTCGTTCGGATGTACTCCTCTCTCCCATGCGCTGGTTCGTATATTCTCTCTCATAAAACGTGCTGCGTTCAAGTAGACGCTAATAGTAACAAATCAACCACGTTAATGTTTTATCGTGTAGATCGTACGGACTACAGAATAAGGACTAATAACTTCAGACTATATTGGAGTAATTCGACATCAGTCATGTTTAATTATATTTGCCGTTAGTAACATTGGGCTGTGCCTTTATTTTAATTTCCGAACCATGTTAAAATAAAATAATATATCATTTCGTGAAAATGGTTATACTTAAGAAATAAAAATTTGTAGTAACAAATAATTTTTTTTTTGAATTTTTGTCGCATCACTGGTTCTTAGTGCTAAATTTCGCTACGGAGCGCTCTAAAACATGTTTTGTAGTGACACTGTATAGAGCTATACCATAGCTATAGAGACAGATACAGTACCACAATTACCACATGTATACATTGCTGGTTTTGTTCACGAAATTTTACTAAATAAATTGCATAAATGCGGAATTAAATCATATCATATCTAAGTAACAGGAAACAAATTACACGTACCTATCAATTTAAAATCCAAAGAAAAACTGTTTTATTCATCGGATTTGAGAGAAATTCGGTATGGCGTGCCTCAAGGGAGCATTTTAGGACCACTATTATTTATAATATGTAGTAATGACCTACCAAAATTTACTAAACATGATATGGTTCTATTCGCCGATAACAGTACTATCATATTGACGGATGCACAACCCGAGACACTTGAATCGGAAAGACGCATGTTATGAATTTTAGGCTAAAGGGGAATGGTGTTAGCTATCGATATCTCAGAAGTAAACAACACAAAGTTCTTAGGCTTAATATTGGATCAAGCAATCATAGCAGTAACGGTAGTACTTAGGTACTATTAGTAATTTTGTGATCATAGTCTGTCATGGAAGGACCAAGTGGAAAATGTATGTAAAAACACGCTTTGTATATGTTGCGCAGAAATAGTTGACCAAACTGCGGTGCTGACTGCATACCATGCTAACGTCTCCTCGACACTGAGGTATAAGTATATATATTCTGGGGCAATCTTGGGGCAATTCTACTAATCAAGAAGTACAAACTACCGTACAGAAGGGACTCTCTCGAACAAAAATCAAGTTTAGGTATAAATCGTTCCGTATTTTTACAACTTGCAGGCGAAATTAAAACTTATCATGTTACACGAGCGTTCAAATTCCGCTGGGCACCGTTGACTCTAAACCGGTTTGGCGCCAAGATCACAGGGTTCCCACTCGCCGATGAATACAGATAACAACAGTGGGTATTAATATGAATTCAATAAACTACTTTTAATAAATAAGTAAATATACTTTAACCTATGTATATGACAACAAAGCACGACAATGATAACCTACTTATCTACCAACTACTTTTGCCTACTACCTACAAATTTCCGTATTGGCGAAACCATGTCTTAATATTTTTTCTGACCAACCAATTAATTCAGCTCGATTGGCAGGTGCATGCCCAGGACAGAGAAGAGTAGTGGAGGAAAGGGGAGGCCTTTGCCCAGCAGTGGGACATAAAACAGGATACATAAAAAAATAAAGAATTTTATCACTAGATAACTACAAACATACGAAACTATATCTAGGCAGGGACTTAGGAAATTAGACAAGTAAAGAGAACGACCGGCCGCCGCTTGCCGTTGCACGCTGTTGTATGTAACAGAATGTTTGTGTATACCTACTTACTTATAATAAACAAACATTTGAGCAAACTTAATTACTTAGGCAATTGTTATTTGTTTTAAAATAGGTCCAGTGTTTACTTTTAGGTGAATTAAACGGTATTCAATTAAATAGGAATCGACTTTGATTGAACAATACGAAAATCTATTAAATACTTTCAATATCTTTCGGAATTCTGAAAAACTATAATTCCGATTCCTGTACCTTCTTTTTATTAATGCATCCGTAAACACTACAATATACCTTCAGATTATTTCGTTTCGAAGTCATTGTTTACGCGCGACGCGTCCAGTGGGCTCAGGCCTGAAATATCCGTTTTCGTAAAATGTATTTTTCGCAAAATTTCTACTTTTTAGAATGTCAACACGTCTTTTGCATAATGTCAGCTTCTCAAAATGTTAGCTATTTGTTGTTTTTTTTTTAGAAAAATATGGCGCTGTCCATTGGAGGACAATTTTTCCAGTGTCTAGTAGGTTTTGCCGTTGTACGGTAAAAAAAATCTAGAAAACGAAATATGAGACGTAATGGTGGATGAACGATCTGTTAGCTATTTAAAATTGCCTGTCTCCAAGAATGACAGTTTTTGTATAATGTTCGCTTTTCAGAAAGTGCTAATTCTCAAAATGTCTGCAACCTCAAAATTTCCGCCTTCTTAGAACGTTGGCATTCCAGAAAAGTCTTATTCCCAAAATGTCTCCAATCATGGTCTTCAAATTTTATCTAAATGGGTTGAGCCGTGAAAGAGTAACAGACAGACAGACTGAGTTACTTTCGCATTTATTAGCATTGATTTTAGTAAAAAAGTAAACTTCGAAAATCCCTTCGTTCGGGGACCAAACCGGTTGAGAACGAAAAATATTTTGTTCTAAAGCAGTAATTTTATATTAGGTAGGTATATCTATATTTATGTTATTAAAGAGTGAGGATGCAAGCAATTAAACTTTTTACATTTAGAACATTGATTTGAAAATAAAGCAGACATTTTGAGAAAGCTGACAAAATAGAAGTGCTAACATTGTGAAAACTACATTTTAGGAAGACAGACATTTCAGGCCTGAGCCGTCCAGCGTGCGAGCGAGCTAAGCGGCAACCCACGGCCGTTACCTCTGTGGCCTTAGTGTAAGTTTTCGGTTACAAAATACGTCTGGATTGCGTTCGCGTTAAAATCTCAATTTGTATGGAAACACGAACATCGCAAACGTTCCGTTAGAGGCGTTGTTCGTGTTTCCGTGCTGGCTCGTGCTGAGTCACCGACTTCGAGCTAGTACGTACCTAGAAAAATATTTTCAAGGGTTTTGTAGTCGGTTCCACTTTTTGTATTTTTTTTGGAGTCGGTTTTATTTTTTTACTTGGGCCATTTAGTCTCCTTCCAGGAGAGGCAAGAAAAAGAAGTCTAAAGACGGACAGAAAACGCCTGGAGGAGCTATTGGTCAATGAAATGAAATGCATGCTAGGTTTAAACTCGTGGATCGGATCCGAAACACCGCCCTGCGCTCCATGACTCAAATCACTGATGTCGAACGACGTCTAAGCCGAAGTGGGACTGGGCTGGCCACGTTTTCCGCATGCCGCATGAGTGTGGTTTTATAATCGAGTTGTAGCAGAGTTTCATAAATGGATCATACGAGTGTTTTAAAGCCTAATTACGTACAGTTGCATACATGACTATCTACATCCATATATTAAATCCTCTATCACGCGTTCGAGAACCATTGAGGATGACCTGCTTTGCAACCAGAACTACGTCTGCCCCACACGAGCTCCTGTGCCTGAAGATGAAGATTACGATATCGATTTCAGTGTCGTGTTGAACATTACGATATTGCCGTGTTCATAATAGAATCCAATGTCGTAATGCTGGTCATTATCTTCTCTTCATGTCATGGTCTTTTCGAACGCATAGGTAATGGAGGATTTACTATCTGGGTGTAGATAAAATATATTATTAAGTACATACTATTAAATAAGAACTCATCTACTCGGTAGAAAGGCAGAGTATACGAGTCGCACCTCGCGCTCTCCGATAGAACCGATTGGAAACGATTCAGAGGTCCTACGCTGAAGTTCGAAAATCGAAGTTCGTATCGTACCATCCCTCTCGCTCTCGTATTAAATAGTATAAGTGTCAGAGGGACCAAACGACACGAACTTCAATTTACGTAGTAGCCCCTCTGTTTATGAGTGCACATCTCAGTGACTTACATGACGTCATTCAGGGTGGGGATAAAGTGACTGACATGTTCAGTTTCATACTATTTTATTTACTCGTAGTATTTTACTGACAAACAAGCGGTATCTAGTCTACTCCATATCCGTGACAAAATCAATGTCATAAAGGCGCCTATTCTCCGATAACATCGCCTCAGTTTAACGCGTGTGACCGCCGCGGTAGCGTGTTTGTCTCCATTAAGTAATAACACGAGTCGAGTTAATTTATTCAAAGTAGGTAATAAAACATTTACGAAAAACAAGCGGTTGACAGTGATTGCCGATGTGATTAGTCAAAAAAATCTAGTACAACACGAGGTAAATTTAATTAGAAATTTAGTTTAATAAGTTTAATTAGGGGAGACGCATTAATCTTCAGGGTGACGCTCGCTCCGATAAATACCATGCCACGATTACATTATAAATATTACTTTTGACTAAGTACCTACTTACAGATAAATCTGTAGTCAACTGTGCAAGTGCACATGTGCAAGTTGCAGAAAGTTTCCAAAAAGTTGGAAAAGTTCTCGGAAATTTCTGGAAATTTCCACATGAAATATAGGAAATTTAAATGTAAGAAACGGAAAGTTTCCATCCCCATACAAAATTGCGAGAAGTTTCCGAAAATTTCCTATAAGTATGAAGAATTCCGCAATTTTGGAAAGTTTCCTTTGGCACACATCAGTAGTTTTGACATTGTTTACTTTTTTTCGGTATTAAGTAATATCTTCGAACTGCTCGTAAAAATCTTACCATTCCCAATCCCTAACGATATCAGCAGGGCTACAACAAAACTCGAAGTTCATGTCGTGCGGTCCCTCTGACACTTAATACGAGATTATTTAATACGAGAGCGAGAGGGACGGTACGATACGAACTTCGAGTTTCGAGTTTCGTAGTAGCCTTGCTGATATTGACCAATTTCTGATAGTTTGACAATCAAAATCAAAACAAATAAGGTTCGTTCGTAGGTATAGTAGTCATTCATGATGACGCGTGCCGTGGTTCTTATTACAATTTCATTACTATCTAATTTTGAGAAAATCATGCGTCTTCGTGGATGGCACTAGGTAGGTATCCAGGGGTATTATTGCAGATGCGTTGCCAACCCAGAGGCCTAAGATGGGATACCTCAAGTGCCAGTAATTTCACCGGCTGTCTTACTCTCCACGCCGAAACACAACAGTGCAAGCACTGCTGCTTCACGGCAGGATTAGCGAGCAAGATGGTGGTAGTAATCCGGGCGGACCTTGCACAAGGTCCTACCACCTGCAAATGTATGTTAAACTCGTTGAATTATCTGGGTTTATTTCATTAAATATGGGTGAGTCTCCCGGCAGTTTCATGTTGAAAACATGGATAAAAATAATTTGTAAAAAACATGTGTAAGGTATATAATCTGTAGTAGCATAGACTAGCGTAGAGATGGTGGAAAATTTGACATATTTGAAATATTAAAAATGCGCGGATGAATAAGCGATTTTTATTTACTTTCCTTAAAATTAAAAAATAGTTATTGCTTTTATAATTGAACAAACATTCTTTGAAATTAAACCAAGTATTGTAAATAATAAAATAGACAAAGATACGTTGATCTATTCCATTAGTAAATAATCGATTTACTGAACAGATTAATTATTTTGCAATAGGTTCTAGGTTTTCGTTATCACATTACTAAATGTCTATGGTGGGGTTAATGGCGTATTTGTTTACGCTTGTTATAAATTGGATCGGAATACAATATACTAAATCCTTTTGGTAACATAACATACCTAAGTAAAGTGCGGCCTAAACTATATTTTTTATTTAAACATACCGTGAACAGTTGATCGCAGTTTTGTGTTTTCTTTATTAATTTTGATATCGTAGCGGGACACAAATGCTTCGCACACACGAAGGGGTCGAAATACCGAAGGGCTAAGCCACAGTACAAGCCAGTATTTAATCCACAAATAACCAACGATACCTTATTAGTTCTTCTAGCGCTATTAATTTCCTGTCGCATATTTTGAATAAAATAGAGCAGCTACAGTGCAGTTAACATGTCATTTTTTATGTTGAAATGAATCGCAAGACAGTTTATTTGTATTGTTTTATAAAAACTTGGTGTCCATGGGCGGCAGTTGATTGTTTCCCGTCAGGTGACTCGCACGCTCGATTTCCCCCTCTCATATAAAAAAACCTTCCGTCCGGTAAGGCTCATTTCTTCAATATATGCCACAGGATACTGAGTGTTTTCTGTATCTGATTGCAAAGTCAATCTCAAGCACATTCTCTCACGGATGGAACTACGAGTAGACAATAACTGAGAGACCAAAACAACGAGATGCACGCGTCAGGCGCGGTCGCAGCCTGAAAATTTTGGAAGGGGTCACTAATAATTATACCTTCATCGCAGTTCGCGGCTAGGGGCTAAAAAATGCTTTTTTTTTGTAAATTTTTAGAAGATTTTTCAATTTGACGTGTACGGTTTGGGGGGGGGGGGTCATGTCCCCTGTGAGCCTCCTCTTCGGAGCGCGCCTGGCACGCGTCTATGCTAGTACGTACGATTTCCAAGTCGCCATATTTGTAGATTACATACTACATAGTTTATACTCTGCCTAATTTTTTTGTCTAAACGACCTTTTATTTCGTTTTGTACGATTCCCCTTCCGATCCGACAACCTATAGCCGTCTACCTGATGGGCTTCTATCACTCCTCCTGGCTCGTGCTGAGGCACCGACTTCAAACTGATACCTAGATTAAGGTCAAACAAAAAAGGTATTATTTTTTGCTTTTCAGATTTTTCGGCGGTTCAATTTTTTTGGTAAAAAGTGTTTATTTTATACTTTTTCCACCCTTGGGGTGTTTTTTTCCCAATTGTATATGATCCCAACTTCAAGGAATACCCTATCTAATAAAAAAAGAATCATCAAAATCGGACTACTCTGTAAAAAGTTATGCAGGGTCATACATAAAAAAAAATATACGCTTCGACTTGAGAACCTCCTCCGGTTTTTTTCGTCGTTTAAAAACCGGAGTAAATTTGATAGTTTTAGAAGGTTTTTTTATATTTATTCTCATCATTTTTTTTTCAAATTTTTCAAACCAACGGTTTAAATTTTAGAAGGGGGAGGGACGCTTTATTTTTATAAAAATTGCATTTTGATGTTGAATATTTTGCAAACAGAGCAGTGAACCGAAAAAGCGTCTTGACAACACCTCAATAATGTTAAAAGACCTATCCAAAAATACCGCAGGCTAGAGTTTAACGACGAAAAAAAAATCGCCCGCACTTAACGCCTATGGCATGTGTGCCCCAAAAAAATTTTTTTTTTTTTTTACTATTTTGTCAGCATGGTTGCTATAAACCAAATATTTAAACGACGACGTACAGTCGAAGAAACTGAATCACGTACCGGGGTGGAACCTTTTAACAAATGTACAGGATGTGAATGCATGACTTTAATAGCACAAAGCTCCCACCTTGGGTACGTGTTTCAGTTTCCTCGATTATACATCTGTGCAAGATTCAACTTTCTTTTCTAGCACTGGTATAGTCTCTGAGCAAAGCCGCGGATGGACGGGTAGACGGACAGACAGACATGATGAATCGTAATGCCATTTTGGTAGCGGAACCCTAAAAACAAGGAAAATGATAAAATTATCCATTTTATTCTGTCTTATCATTTCTAGTTTCTAGATCACATTTTTCTACAATCATTGCAAGTGAAACTGTACAAACCTTTTTGCTATCTTTTTAAAAACATGAAAGTTGATTTCTTTTGACAAAACTGTCAGCCATGAGTGTTGTGTTGTGATGCGTATCCGATCATAATGACGATCAAAAAACTTTGCGATAAAATTTCATCAACAATTTTGAATGCCCTCAACGTTTTCTAAATTAAAGACGCAATGTCCCGTATGCTGCACGACATCTACAATGTAAGTAAGTACACATTAGGTCATAAAAAAACTGACTCCTGTGTAAATATTAGAAAAGAAACAAAGAAAGGTTTATTTTGGCTCCATAAGTACCACCTAAAACTAAGACTCAAACTAAAACTAAGTTACTTGGCGACACCACAGGATACCAAAAAGGGTCTCCACTCAGCATGTGTTGCCGCACATTATGTGCAGTAACGCTGGTTTTCTGTGGAGCCCAAACACTATTACTGTTTTGGCATTGTTTTCGTAATCCTATCTTGATCATACATAATATACTACTCAAAAGAAAATAGAGACCAAAATAGAGGTCATTGATAAAACGGAAATACTTAGTAAACCAATTCTTTATAACAGGGGTTGGCAACCTTTTGGGAGACTTGGGCCACATAGTGAAAATAACCTAACCAACAAAAAGTTGGAAAACCCCGACATTGTCATTGCAAAAGTCAATATCTCAAAAACGGCTTAACCGATTTTGATAAAACATGTCTAAGAAGCATCGCTAGAAAACCCGATTTAAAATTAAAAAAAACCGCATTCAAATTGAAAGAAAGAAAGAAAAAGTTTATTCGGCAAACTTGTAGGCATCATGTACATAACTTAATGTTCAATTAAAGTCAACATAGCTAGCCGAAAGGGCTGGCAGCTCAGCAATGCTGAGGTACGGAACCACAGCGCTGATTTTCAGCTGCAGCCAAATAAAGAGAAAAAAAAAGAAATGGTGCATGCTTATTTGACACCTTGAAAATCCTACTAATATTATAAATGCGAAAGTTTGTGAGTGAGTGAGTGAGTGAGTGAGTGAGTGAGTGAGTGAGTGAGTATGTTTGTTACTCTTTCACGCTGAAACGGCTGGACGGATTTGGATGAAATTTGGCGAAAAGTTAGTTTTTAATCCTACTAATATTATAAATGCGAAAGTTTGTGAGTGAGTGAGTGAGTGAGTGAGTGAGTGAGTGAGTGAGTGAGTGAGTATGTTTGTTACTCTTTCACGCTGAAACGGCTGGACGGATTTGGATGAAATTTGGCGAAAAGTTAGTTTATAACCTGGATTAAAACATAGGATACTTTTTATCCCGGTATTCCCACGGGATAGGGATAAAATCTCGAAATAACAACCTCTGGGCTTAGGGTCATGAAATTTGGTATGTAGGTAGTTGGACGTCTGGAATAACAGATAGGTAACTTTTTGACCCGATATTCCCACGGGATACCTAGGGATAAAATCTTGAAATAACAACCGCAGGGCTAAGAGCCATGAAATTTAGTATGTAGGTAGCTGGACCTCTGGAATAACACATAGGCTACTTTTTATCCCGATATTCCCCCGGGATAGGGATAAAACCTTGAAATAATAACCGCTGGGCTTAGAGTCATGAAATTTGGTTTGTAGGTAGCTGGACGTCTGGAATAACACGTAAGGGACTTTTTGACTCGATATTCCCACGGGATACCTAGGGATAAAATCTCGAAATAACAACCACTGGGTTTAGAGCCATGAGTTTTGGTATGTAGGTAGCTGGACCTCTGGAATAACACATAGGCTATTTTTGACCCGATATTCCCACGGGATACCTAGGGATAAAATCTCGAAATAACAACCACTGGGCTTAGAGCCATGAAATTTGGTATGTAGGTAGTTGGACGTCTGGAATAACAGATAGGTAACTTTTTGACTCGATATTCCCACGGGATACCTAGGGATAAAATCTCGAAATAACAACCACTGGGCTTAGAGCCATGAAATTTGGTATGTAGGTAGCTGGACCTTTGGAATAACACATAATCTATTTTTTACCCCGATATTCCCACGGGATAGGGATAAAATCTTGAAATATTAACCGCTGAGCTTAGAGTCATAAAATTTGGTATGTAGGAAGCTGGATGTCTAGAAAAACACATAGACGACTTTTTGACCCGATATTACCACGGGATACCTAGGAATAAAATGTCGAAATAACAACCGCTAGGCTTAGAGGCATGAATTTGGATGTAGGTAGCCGTATGTCTGGAATAACACATAAGTACGCTACTTTTTATCCCGATATTCCCACGGTATAGTTTTGTAACTAAGGGACCCCATATATCCGTGTATTATTATTATTATTATTTCGTATTTTTTTCTTTAATTGTATACTGTAGTTTTTAAGTATTTTATTTGTAATTATTTTATTTTGAAAAAATGACTTTCTGCCAAGTTTCTTGCGACGCATTCTTCTTGGCAATGATGGTCTTTCGAAAGTGCTGGTAGTATAAAAAATGACGTGTAAAAGTGCCATTGCGGCCTATTTACTGAGTAAATGATTTGAATTTGAATTTTGCATTTGAATTGGATAGGGAAAATTTTGAAACTTCAGCACTGGGTTTAGAGTCTTGAGTTTTGTACAGTTATTCACAACACAACCTCAATGAAGACCACGATATAAATATTGGAAATTTCCAAGGAATTTTGTAAAATCCCGAAAATTTCTATTGCAGCTACCACACCGAATAGTTTACGCGTGCGAAGCCGCGGGTAAAAGCTAGTATGTTATACATTATGGCCGTCTGAAGGAGATTCTGCAGAGGGATAAGTTAGCCTTTGTACATGATATGTACCTCATTATTTGACAATGGAATTATTTCTACTTCTTTATATAGGTTATTTCACTTATTTGTTTACATGATACATTGGTCCACCCGTTTAAGAGCTACGGTGCCACAGACAGACACACATAGCGGTCAAACTTATAACACCCAAGTTTTGTAGTAGCCCTTCTGTGTTATGATTTTTTACGTTGGCACTAAGTGATAAACACTGTATTTTTACCTGTGCTTAGATTTTATCACTTTATCGTAAAAGTGCATTTATATTTACAAAATAGAAAGTAGAATATTGAATGCTTTAATGCTATTTTTGTTATCATAAAATATACGTTTTACCGATTATTTACAATTATATTGGAAACCGAAATCATAGAGCAGCACTGTTCGTTTTATGCTGGCCACATTATTTTTACATTTGACATTTCAGACTGTCATTTAGTATCTACGTTTCACAAATAGACCATAGATGACTATAGGTCCACTCCTGCTGGCTCGTGCTTAGGCACCGACCGACTTCAGACTGGTAGAAAAATATTTTGTTGGTTTTTTGTAGTCGGTTAATTTTTTTGTATAATTTTTTTTTACGATTTTACTATAAATAATCTAAGATACAATAGTTCAATATCAACTGCTCGTCACGTTTTACGAAATATTGCTTTTTCCGATACAGAGACGTTCATTATTGAGGAGTCCTGGTGCTTCACCACCCGTTTGACCATATGCATTACGAGGAGCATAAATTTGCTTAGCAACTATGGTAAAGTAATTAAAATTCAACCCGTGAAATATTTGTTATTGAGTAGCCACTCCGATGTTTAACTGTGGTCTTCATCATCAGTTCCAATTCACCAAATGATGATTTTCAAGAGCAAATGTACGAGATACTACTAAATATATATTTTATTTTATTTATTTATTTTTTATTTTATTTATTCAGTTCGTAAATGACGGAGTTCTGAGGTAACAAACAAAAAAAAATACAACCGAATTGATAACCTCCTCCTTCTTTGAAGTCGGTTAAAAACAGTCGCGGGCCGCAAGGAGATAGGTCTCGGGCCGCATGCGGCCTGCGGACCGCTCGTTGCCGACCCCTGCTTTGTAACATTCTGTCTAAAAATTTTTTTTAAATATATATACTTACAATCACAATACAATACTTTCATTAAATTAAATGTAAATAGTAAATTTTCGATTTCATTATAGCAATGAAACAAGGGGCTCTTATTTTCTTTTGACTAGTATATTTGCGAAGTTAGTTCATAATATTATGATATGGCTAAACTCTGCGATGACTTGTTTCATTCTTTCTACATATGACTGAACATTTTAACCTTTTTCCTATTATCAAGTTCCATCATCGTATATAAGTACCTACGTATAATTCCCGACGGGAAGTAGTTAAGTACTATCAACACCACCTCGATAGACAGTGCTCCCGGACCACTACGCGGTTTAGGTAAGCGGCGATTCTTGCCCCGTACGTGCAAAATTTGAATATACAGCGGCGGCTGAGATTTTCCTTTTTTTTGCAAAGTTTGTTTGTTTGTTTGTTTGTTTATACTCTTTATTGTACAAAAAGGAAAAACAAAAAGGTTACATAAATAAAAGTTGTGTTAAGTACAAAGGCGGACTTATCCCTGCAGGGATCTCTGCCAGTCAACCTTTGAGTGGTAGAGGAGCAATCCAAAAACAAGGATCGACAAATAGAGCAAAACATTTGAACAAATATAAATGCATATATAAACCTCAAATACCTAACTATATACAATAAATATATAACACATATATAAAACATTAATATATTTATAACTAAATATAAATAAAATACATAAATACACACATTTACATACAATACATAAATAATACAAGTATAAAGGATAATTACTTATTAAATAATCAAGGAACTATAGTATCAAAGTTCTATATAAAGTGCACTAATATTACTTACACTAGTGTAGCTAGGTTTGGCTCAGCGAGCATACGGACCATTTTCTCACTTGTTTCTCAAAATATCGCCATCTAACTAGGCTAGCCAAATTAATTCACGTATAGAGCAACACGAGTCCACCAAGTTGGTTTCAGTCATGTGTTAGGGTTTCCTTAAATCTTAATTTGTCAGCCGCCAAATAGAGCGCACGAAAATTGCCGTACCATTTTTTTCGAACGATTTTAGCGCGTTTTCACGCCTCTGTGTTACAGCACTGGGATATATAGTGGAAGGCTAAAATTTGATAAGCTAGCCATAAGCTTGGACGTTGTTGGTACTTACTCAAACTACAAAAAAACACAAGAAGGGTGAAATGGTAACAATTACTCTTATAGAATTTTCAACGGCACACACAAGTCATATGAAATCCCACAACACTGCCCCAGGGCTGATTTTAGCCAAAATTACTTTTTCCTACATCTACTTCTAGGCTTTGCTATGTGATCTATAATATTTGAATACTTTTTTTATACTATTTATTTTACATTTCAACTAAGACTGGCACTTTTTTTACAGCTTTCATATTATTCCAAAAGGTTCTGCCTTGGGGACAGAAAGGTTCGAAAACCAGTGAAAACTCAACGCGAAAATTTTAAATTACAATGTAGTAGGTACAATAAAATGTGTTCCAGATTTTTCCATCGCTATGAAGATGAAAGACCTGGATCGTGCTATCATCGCCACGAGCATTCTAGGAGTAGTGGTGTCTACCTACTCCTTACACGTAGAGATGTCTGTCGCAGCTGAGCCAGAATACAAAGCCTACTGCGATTTGGGTGAAAAAGTTAGCTGTTCGAAGGTGCTGACTTCTGAGTAAGTATTTACACTTTATACTTTCATGTTCGACAGATACCTACTCTTATCATAGCGCTGGAACCACAATACAAGTAACGAGCACACACAATACAAGTACTTGTATTGTGCTGGAACGGTCCAGTCTCTGATGGATATTTACTATACGCTACGCAAGGAAATTGACACTGGGGTAATCTGTGTCTGTGTGTTGCATACTTAATATTAATTAATTTTACGCCAGGATTCCGTTTTTTCCGTTGGCGCTTTTGGCGCATGCATATCGCATTAGTGGATATGCTGTTCCATTTCCACTACGTACACTACTAATCCATACGTTCTAACGTGGTTGTTACTTACTTTAATGTCGATTCTTCATGTTCAGGAAGTATGTATAGGTAGGGTTTTCACCTTGAGAACTTAAAATACCTACTAACTTATAAACTTCTTAAAAAGAAGACGACTCCATTTTCATCCGTATTTTTTAATGTTCACTGATAGTTTTGTATCTGAATTACTCTTTGCTTGAAAATGGTCTCAAATAAGTTCTATCAACATCGGTTCATCAATATATCTGGGGGCACGGTAGTGCCCCCGCCAAGTCGAGCGCGAAGAAAACACTGCCGTACCATTCCTTATTGGAACCATTTCGCCGCATTTTCAGGCCCTTATTTGAGAACCTCTGGATAAGACCAGAACGCAGAAATTTTCGTCATCCAGTAAGCTATAATCAAAAATTTCAACAATTACAAGTCTGTAGGTCATTTAGTTCCGAAGTTAAGCGAAAGCAAAGTTTCGCATTTATGACACTCACTCACTCATTCACTCATGATCATCAAAATAGAACTAGTACTTCCCATAAACTCAGAGAGCTGAAATTTGGTACAGAGTAAGGGTTTAATGGCCACGTAAAGGGAAAACTATGAAAACTAGGATAATCGAAGATCTGGAGTACATGGTGGTCACCATGATTAGAAAACACAAGAGTTCAACCAAACTATTAGAGATCGACATACCGCCTTTACAAATTTTCTACAAAAAGAAGTGAAATCCCACCAAAAACATTCTGTAAAAAAACTAGCCAAGTCTCGATGAAGCTGCTTGTTTATCCCTAAAAAGTAATGAAATCTAGACAAAGTCGTGCCAAGTCTAAGGTTACTTACTGCGATTTCTTTATTATTATAGTTAATGTTGTGTGACTTGGCCGTTGACTTGTACCCACTAACGTATAAAGAATGTTCAGTCTAGTCTTATCCAGAGTCCCACCAAAAATATTCTGTAAAAAACTAGCCAAGTCTCAATGGAGCTGCTTGTTTATCTCTAAAAAGTAATGAAATCTAGACAAAGTCCTGTCAAGTTTAAGGTTCCTTACTGCGATTTCTTTATATTGTCCGCGTATTGAGTCTCAACATTTACTGGATAAGACTTAAGACTCAACATTCTTTATACGTGAGTGGGTACAAGTCAACGGCCAAGTCACACAACTTTAACTATAATAATAAAGAAATCGCAGTAAGGAACCATAGACTTGGCAACACTTTGACTAGATTTCATTACTTTTTAGAGATAAACAAGCAGCTCCATCGAGACTTGGTTAGTTTTTTACAGAATATTTTTGGTGGGACTCTGGATAAGACTAGACTGAACATTCTTTATACGTTAGTGGATACAAGTCAACGGCCAAGTCACACAACTTTAACTATAATAATAAAGAAATCGCAGTAAGGAACCTTAGACTTGGCACGACTTTGTCTAGATTTCATTACTTTTTAGAGATAAACAAGCAGCTCCATCGAGACTTGGTTAGTTTTTTAAAGAATGTTTTTGGTGGGATTTTATTGACTTACCTATATTTGAAGTTTGTTAATGTTTCTGTTAAAAAACCGGCCAAGAGCGTGTCGGACACGCCCAATATAGGGTTCCGTAGCCATTACGAAAAAAATAAGTAATATTTTTCTAAGTATTTTGTATTTTATATGGAATCTTCCAAGTTTAGGTATATTTTATACTACAAACAATTCTCAAGCAAACTTAGCCGTTATAGTTTTCCTTGAAAGTTTGATATACTTACTACCTTTCTGAATTTTTTAAAAATTTTCCACCCACCGTTCAAAGTTACAGGTTTCTAGCATTGATAGTCGCTGAGCAAAGCCGCGGACGGACGAACAGACAGACAGACAGACAGACATGGCGAAACTATAAGGGTTCCGTTTTTGCCATTTTAGCTCCGGAACCCTAAAAAAAGAGTTATTAATGTGCTCAAAAGGTAATAAAGTGTTTCGGATTTAAAATAGAATTTCCTACTTGTTGCGGAACTTAATGCGGGAACTCAAAGCGTTCATTCCTCCCTAGGCAAGGAACGCTTTTCAAAATGAAAATGGGAATGCTGTTTTCATAAATAATTTTCGTATTCGCGGATCATCAAACAGTTACAAGGGGAGAGATTTTTGAAAGCACTTTCAATGAAGCATAACTCAATGGATGGGGCGCGCACAATTTTCGTCACCAATTTACATCCCCCTTTGCGTCTATCATCATTTACCCCGATTATAATAGGTATTTGTCTATTTTCACTAATTTCACTTCAATAGGCGATGAGGTTTGATAGATTGACAAGATGATAAATTATCTCGTTTACTTTGCGTCGATGGAGTTGTAATTAGTAAAATTAGTCATGAATCAGTACCATATTCATTAAGATTATTGATGGACACTAGTGCTAAGTAGGTACTCAATAATTATGGTAGGTCTTGTTTTTATTTCGGTAAAGTGGTTTCTATTCACACAAGCAGAAATCGCCTTAATCCAACATTCATACCTGTACTTGTGTGTAATGCTTAAAATATAAAGCCAAAACATCACAAGTAGAAAAAAAAAAAGTACAATTATGTTCACAGTTTAAACTGGTGCTGAATGAACGAGACGTAATGTTTATTTCAGATACGCTACAGGCTTCGGTTTGGTAGCCAAGGGATCACTGTGGGACATTCCTAACTGCATTTACGGAATATTTTTCTACTGCTTAATGGTACTTCTTGGTGAGTGTCTTGTCTTCAGGGTGTATCTTTTTAAATAATTACGACGAATAGTTTATTTACATTTACCTAGTTATTTTATTAGTTTGGTAATGAAAATCAACTGCCTCCTTTGGATCTTGGGTAGCTTGAAATACTTTCTTTCGCACAAGCATTTAGGAAAGTCTGAATAAATCCCGGGCAGTGGCATTTTTACTCATTTGAGTGGATTAACTGTTTGTAATTAATGTTTGTTGTCCTTATTTATAAATCCTTATAATACAGTTATAAAATAATGTTAGCAAAAAGATGAAAAATCATTTTCTAGCGGAAAACCTGTTCAAATCAACAGCCAATAGCTTCGAGGCTAAAATAACAGCCAAAAAATAAATATATATTTACGAAGTCTATTTGTAAAATAAAAAGTAAGCTTTCGATGGTAATTCACAGAAGCGTAATCTCAGTTGCAAAGTTGATAATCGCGTTAGCATTGGCGCTGCGTAAGCGCACGCGGCCCGCGGTTAGTCGTGACCACTCCGCTGTTCCCAGGGAAGAGAATTGCGAAAGCTGCTTACTTTACGCTTGCTTGGTGGCTCACGAGCGAATAACTGTTAACATAATAGGCCGCAATTTGCACCTAACGCCTGAGAAGTGAGAATGGAGGCTTACGTTTGCAAATAATGATTTATTGCCTTGACTCTGCTGCGGCTGCGGGAGCTGTTTATTAGCCTAACTAAGCTTAAATGTTTGGTATGATTTAGGCTTCCGGCGATTTTGTTAGTGTGCGATAGTGTTGTATAAATGGGGACGACAAATTGTTAAACACTCTTAGGCCACGCCAATTTCGACACGCTACTACAAAATTATTCAAAGAATTAATTATTTATTTGTTTACATATGAATGACTGATTTAAAGACAAATTATATTTTAAAAAAATCTATTGATTTTTTACTATATGGTAAAGAACTTCGATCAACAATACGTATTATTGTTCCTATTTTATTATTATTCTACAATATTTTGTTTCAGCAACTTACGATGATTTGCGGCTTGTACGAGTCCAATTTGCAGCGGCGCTGACTGCTGTTTTGTCCTGTGTTTACTTGGCTTACCTTTTATTGTTTGTTTTACACGATCTTTGTATAGTTTGTCTTACGACATATATCGTTAACGCTGTTTTGATTACGTTGATCTATAAAAAAATGAACTACCTCGCTAAAAAACAATGTTAATTTTATACTCGTAATGATCTCACTAGTGAATTAAATGTGATTGCCTGTAATTTCTGATTATATATTTTGTAATCATAATCAATATAACATTATTACCTACAGGGAACCGATTTTTGAAGCCGTGTCAGTCTAAAATACCATTCTAAATTGGTATTTTTTATTTCTCTACTAGTATTTCAAATCAAGCATCAGCATACACTTCGAATAGTATTTGTATTGATGCTATTTCAAACGTTGGTCCCCCAGTTGTTTTATTTTGTTGACATTTTAATGCCATCTATTGCTCAATAGCTGTACTAATATGCAGGCGCAAGTGATGACGTTTACTACATGTAGATGGTGTCCTAAGTATATTGATTATAGCGCCATCTCTTAAAGTTTTGTAACAACATTGAGAACAGTAGACATGAAAGTGAATCATGCTGACATCTGTCGACGAGTAGGAAAGGTATTTCATTTCAAATACCGGATTTAGGAAGTTTGATAAAGATAATAGTTACGTAGAGTAAAAAAATACATTAAATATTCTTCAGGTATGAACTTTCTAATAATAATTATGTTTCGCATGATGTAAAAGTATCATCCATTTGTGGAGTTGTTTCGTTCTCATACATGATTCCCCTGCCAGGTATTGTAGTTTGTACCTCGACATTTAATGCTAAAGGGAAACCCCCAGTGGAAACTGGGAGTTACGGTTTACTTAAATAACCGGCCAAGAGCGTGTCGGACACGCCCAGGATAGGGTTCCGTAGCCATTACGAAAAAATCAAGTAATATCTTTCCGTATTGTGTACCTCCCAAGATTGTAGGTACTTCTCGGAAGTGTGCCGTCGTTGCCTAGGGCACAAGAGTGCATGTCCGAGAGGGTCGGCACAAGCCAACATCATTAAAAAAAACAAAGTTTCACTGGCTATAGCGGCAAGTAGGAGGGGGGAGAGAACATAGGCCGATCTTCGCAGTCCGTTGCCTAATATGGCTAAGACGGTCCTCCACTCACCTCGCCAATTCTCCCCATTATATTCCCTAACTAACCGATATCACGGAGGTGTGAGGTTATCCCAACTAGGGATTTCCCACTACCTGCCAAACCTTTGTGCGAAGCGCCGCACGATCACGACCATATGTCGCGAACGCTATCAAGCTCAAGGATCCAGCCTTATCTCGCATCTGCTGTCAACGTGCTTTGATGCTGCGGGGTATGATGAATGGAAGGCCGACGTGACTAAGGCTACTACGTGGGTCAGGTAAAGACAGGCAAAGTTTGTGTACCTAAATTATAACTTAGTGGGTCATTTATTCGAAAGTTTGAACCACAGAAATCGGAATAACTTGCCTAGTTATTCAGATTTCTATGATTTAAACAGTCTCTTATTGTGGATACTGTAATAAATTAAAAAAATCAAAAAACCAGACTGGCTAACCCCACAGTAGATACCCCACAGACTTACTAACTTCATCTGCCTATAACTTTATTTGACAAATTTTTGTCTCATTCATTGACCTAAGTAGCCTGTCGGATATTAAAAGAAGCTCAGCAAAACTTATTCGTCATGTGACAGTATCTGATGCGTTTGCGCAAACGACAAATCGCCCGGAAGATAAGGGAGGTCATTACCCACTGCCACAGGTACGCCATTTGTCATAATGTGTGGGCTAAGCGGCGCCACTTCGCAATTAAAATGGCGACTTTGAAATAACTGCTTTATTTCTGGCGATAAACTCTCAGAGCCACATAAGAACGCTGTCATTTCTATACAATCTCTAACTTAAAACCACAACGGTTGTGTAGAAAATGCTGGAATTTCCAAAACTGGGCGACACTTGATTACGCGTTGTTGTTGTTGTTTGTAAAATCTTCACGTAGCAAACTTCATCCAAATCATTAAAGACTTTTCCGAGATCCCCAAAATAAATGCACGAGAATTGCTAGTTTAAAGGTATTTAGATATTTAAGGGAAGGCAGCTACTTGCACCTCCTGGTGCAAACGAAAGCACCTACATAAAACGAGAATAAGGTACAGAAAAAAACTTATAAATGCACCCCGTAAGTAGATGCAACGCCAAACGGGATGAACCCTCCTGAAAATAATCTTGCTGGCGCCAATGGACAGCTGCAATGCAATTTTAATTTCGTACGTATATACTTTACTGTTCAGAAAATTGAGTAGAATAGAATAGTTATCATAAACTTTTAGTATGTTTTAATAGCTAAAGGGTTCAAAATTGCGCAGGTCCTTATGCGCCAAACGAGTTCAAACAACCTCATGTCCCTGAAATTCAGATTTTGAACAAACCATAAAATATCGTGCAGCATTCGACACTTTTATTAACCATCGTTTTTCAGAAGATTTTTGAGACTGACACTTAACATGTAAACATTTTATTTCTTTGTGTGTACAAATTTGCCAACAACAACAACATATAAATCACGTGTCAATTCTGATCAACAAACACGTGTGAACTGAGCATAACTTTCGACCGTAAACTTGACAGTGTGGGAGCTGCTAACAATACCTCCTGGCGACACCGTGGACGCCTAATGATCTCACGACATTAATTATGCAATGTGACATCATGTCATTATGTACTTGTCATGTCTGTAGTACAGTAAGTAATTCAACGCACTACAATTACTTTAAAGCTGCTTAAATTGTCCAACTTCTGACCACAGCACTGCCAGTAGCAGATTACACAAAATATGCGCCAACTTACTGCCATAATCGTATAACCTGTACGACGCCGAAATTTAGAACTTTGTAATTTTTTTACTCATCGTTTTGCTAATAATTTTGTTCGTGATCCTCTTTGTTGACTATCTAATAAGTAAGTATCAAAACAGTAGGTTATTGTATACCTACTATGAACAGTCTCCGTATCACATATTATTTGCGTACAGATACAGAATTGGCGCACAAGTATCCACCACTCCACTTGGACAGCAGCGCAGCGCATACGATGTGATGTGGCCTTTAAACCAAGTTCACGTTTTACTTCATCACATGACGTAAATAAATGAAACCATTGTACTTCGTCTTGTCTGCCATGGCATTGGCTTTATTAGTGCTTCACATTGACTATTGAAGTGACCTGATGCGGTCATACATAAAACGATGGCTAATTAAAAAGATCCCTGGCAAGTTTTGTACCTATCATTTACTAGGCTTCTCTTCATTTATAGATCTTCAGAACTGTGAACCCAATACTTTGAAGGTCCTGTGGTTACTCGGGTTATATTCCTACTTTTTTCGTTAAAGTTATGATAAAACTTACACACGTACGTACATATGGAACTATGGAAGAGATTGCTCTGAAGCGATAAGGCTGCCCATTGCTTACCTTGGAAAATCTTTATGTATCTGTGTTTTCTGTAACATGTTGGTGCTGCAAAAAGCCATTGTAATTTACGAACAAATATCTAATAAAATAACGATGTATACCTAATTCTACCTAACCATTATATTTGTACCATATGGTCTGAGATCACAGCAGCATACATGGAAATAAGCTCTTTTGAACAGATACTCCTCAAATTTGCAATGATACTTTTTAAATAAAAATATAGTCTATTGAAATGCTTAAAGCAGAAACAGTTCATCGAAAACTTCACCAAAAACCTATCAGAACCAAGTTTAAGTAATAACTGCAGTTCGCTATATCCGGAAGTTATTAACAAACGTACACGTATTGCCATGAGTCTCAAGATGAGTTATTAAGATATCAATAAAACTACGTACCTACTGGGTCTCGCATTTTACATGAATAAGGCAAAGCCAAGGTTTGCTGCAGAATATTCTTGTCATATTCATCGTGATAACTTTTATAACATCAGATTCTGGAGGTCGTACCTTGAAACGTGTTTGTTTTATTTTACCATCTTTGGAATAAGCTGTTGGCATTCTGGAACGTGTACAATTTATAGTTAATTATCAACTTAATTGTACCTCTGTTTTTTCCATGAAAAATAATTATATTATATGTTAGATTTAAAGAAGATATGCGACAGACTTAAACTAGGTACGTATTTCTGATGGTATTACTAGCAAAGAATGTTAATAAACATAGGTCCAATTTGTAGAATCGATAGTTCAAGTCTGTCGTATAACTCGTACCCACGGTGTATAACTATACCCACAATTACAGTACTGGACAGTACTGGTAGTTTTGGTAGTCTCCGCGGGGCCAAATGGGTGGCCGTATTCCTTGTTCTGCTTATCAGCAGCGAAAATGCTGAAATTAATAAGTAGAACTAGTGAGATGCATCCATTTAGATTCATGGGTAAAGGCTACTCCGGCAATAGTGCCTTTAAAAACCTCTTAACATCGTGTTTAAGACCACTAAATTTGCTAATGCTTCTAATGTTTCCGCCAAATATAGTCGATACTGGCTTAATCAATGAGTCACGGTATTTAGCAAGTCGGTAGTTCGTTTCAGCCTTTAGCCAAATTCGCTAGCCCACGCTGCCTCGGCGCCTACGCAGAAAGTAGCATTTTGGTGGCACGACACGCGCCATTGACCTTTAACGTGCTGTGATATGGTTTAAAGCAATAAGCACAAGCGTTTGTCATCACAAATGTTACGCCTGTCTTCAACTCCACTACACAAGCAAGGACAAGGACACGTATAAATTCTGATACCTACACAATGATATTATCGATAACATCATACGCCTTTCTCAATCACCGGTGTCCATAAACGAATATTCGATTACGTAGGGAATGGGACTGGAGTAAGCTAATGGGAAAAACTTCTCAATACGAGGGAGCAGTTTATAACAACTCTTCGAACTCATTAACAGGTAAAAAATAAAAATCGCTAATCGCTATCGACTAATAAATACGTGAGGGACGCGTGTAGGTATTTAATAATTATGTCTTTGTCTCACACTACTTTAAATTAAAAGAATAAAAATCGCTATCGCTTGTTCTTCTGTTCTACAGCTCAGGTCACTTGTGACTTGTTCGGAGGCGTAGCACTAACTTGAGAGCTGCCAGTCTCCCATTATTAAAGTTTCGGAACCATAATAATATTTCAATGGCAAACGTCGTGTAACAATATCTCTGTTATAATTTGAAGCGTATTGTTAATATTGTGGGCGGTAATGAGATCACAGTTAGTCATTTTTTGTCTTTGTTTGTCGTCTAGCTATAAAATTATTCTTAAATTTTATATACCGACTTAAAAAAAAGAGGATGTCCGACAGCATCTATTTATTTACTCTTTACGATGGTTATGTTTTACCCGACTGTCCGAAGGAGCAAAGGAAAAAATAAGTGTAGTAGTCTAAAACTCTAGTTTTAAGTTAGTCGATCTCTTATAGATACGGAAAGTAATACGACTGCGTCGAAGTAAATAGAAGAAGCGAAAATAAAATATTTAAATTATTTATAAATATAGTATACAAATAATAGAATGTAAATAACACGTATAGTATACTAATACAATAGAACATTACATATCAGAATAGGGACGTATCAGAGCGTGGTCAAATAGGCCCTAAATGTTCTGAAGATAACGTAGCAACCCTGGCACATGGATACTAAACGCAGTGGGCGACCTAAAGTGGGTCGATTGTTATAAAACCAGTCCAGTTATCGGCTGTAGGTGCCTGTAGGCGCATATTTAGTGTCGATTTCTGTAATATTACATTCCAGCAGCAAAATACGGGTGCAACGAACGATGAAGAGACAGAAGTGGACAATAAAGCCCATCTTAAGCTAGATCTTAACAATAATAGATCACTCATAGGCTCCTGGTATTCCCTCGGAATCAGGATGTCCCTACGCCCTACGTAAAATTACCAATCAACCATTATGTATGGGGCGTACTACTAGGCATAGGGAAGTGAAATTTTTCACATTTAAGTTTTGGGAACTTAAATCCCAGCATTTCAACTAAACTGCCAGAATGGTTTGCGCAAGCGATGTCACGGGTAAAGGCTATTTAACATAATAATAATATGTGTGAACTGTACTTGGCCTCTGAATGAAAGTCGAACTTTACAATAAAACAACTTTAGCACTTTCAGATAATAACACTTCGACTGCGCTGCTAATACTCTTGCCAGATATTTTTCTCAAACGGTATGTGTTTCTCTGAAGCCTAACCAGATGGCTATTACAGCTCAGCGAAGAGGGAGGGCGAGCTACCAAAGCGAGCTGCTTAGCATGGGATGTCTCTTTTAGTAGAATCTATTTTGGTCTTTATGGTTTTCTGCTGTTACTGTTACCCTGACACAAAAGGCGTACATCGCCATCGATCGGCGGGTAGGGAAGTTATTTTTCCACTTGCAACTTATAAAGAACCGTTAATTATTCACGTGGCTCTTCACGCTCAGTCAAGTATTATACAAGATAGTTGAGTTAATAAACATTCATATAACTTCTCATTAAATAACCGATGTAAACTAATTACGGAATTGCGTTTAGTTCAAACGCATGCAGATTACAGTCATCACACGCACGATTGGCTTTAACATTATTTTATATAAATCATCATTGATTATATGATTTATAAACACCACTTGGTGCTAATGTACGGATTTGAATGATGCAATCATTAGTTTTACTGCAGAAGGAAAAGAGATGAGAAATTAAATATTTAACGTATGTACCTATCTATTGCAAAATAAATTCTATTTTCATTAATATGACATCCATAGTTATCGAACAGAGCACTCGACATATTACAACATGTAAAGAATAAAAAAGGAACATCCTTACAAATATTAGCAAAGGTGACTTTGTCTGTCTGTACCTCTTCACACCCACACTTCTTCTAAGCTTTCAGTCCGGCTGCCGAGAGACTCTCGAGAATGAAACTACTATTTATTGCTTTCACTGATGATGAACTAAATAATTTCCTTGCTCACCCGCGACCTAACGATAGCTAAGCAAGGGGTTCGTCTCGATGTTTTAGAATGCATGGAGATAATTAGATACAACAGTATGGGGTCTATTATTAATGAGCAGGTAAATTTAGTGTCATCTCCCTTGCTACGGCTTGGATCTAATTTCAGCAATGGTAGTTAATAAAACATGCCTTGACAGTAAATAAATAAAAAATCAAGGTAGTTTTGAAGGACGGTTAAAAAATTTATTAATAATTTGTGGATAGTTTTGTTTTGTTTCATAAAACGTATGTGGGTACTTGAGGAGTTACAGTGACAAGTTAAAACGGTGGTTGTGGTTCGTTAGTCTAACAACTGGTAGCATGTGTACGGTTGTGTCACTCTGAAGATGAGCTCTGTTTGAGTTCGAAACGCGTCAGTGTAGTGTGGTGGTGGTGATAGATGGGTTTGTGTGATTTGTGTGTGTTCTTACAGTGTGGAGGTGGAGGAACTGCATGAACACGCATATTTTGCATAAGCTTAGCTATCGTAAGGTCGCGGGTGAGCAAGGAAATTATTTTAGTTCATTGATATGGACCTCCGCAAAGTAACGCCTGATTCAATAAATTATTCACTGATGATCACTGGTCACCATTATAAAAACCCATAAATATAAAGAATATTTTCAAAAACTCTGCTTGATTAGCAATTTTCAATTGGAAAATGTTTCAATAAAAAAAAACTGAAGAAACTTTATAAGGACTACAATTATTATAAGCGTTAAAAAGGACAAAACGCATAAGTAAGGGAGTGATTCGAATACTAACTCCCTTTCTACGAGTATAGTTGGTTTGTTTGTTTTATACTCTTTATTGTACAAAAAGGAAATACAAAATACGATAAAATACAATACAATATTGGTTTTTGTGATAAGACTTAAAATATTAATGAGAGTTCGTTTTTTACACACAAGCAAAAGCTTATGCCAGTAGACGATCAAGGCATACAGTTGCCAAACATGCCCTAATAAAGTTAATTGGCCTTCATCATTTAGAGCTAGCAAAAAGAATTGCAAGGTTGATAGGTATACTTTATATTGAATTTTTGATGAGTAAATTATGCTGACAACCCACTTTGTAGAACCAACCTTGTAAACAAATAAGCGTGTAATACATTATTGGCAGAAACATTGGAAAAGTTTCTTCGATTGATGCTTCTAGGGTAGAAGAAAGTGTTGCTACTTCGCGGCGTAGCTCGCAAACTATTAGCTCCATGTAAATTGAAATTCCGTTTCATCAAACTTTCATGAGAATTACTATTTACATCGTGGTTTCTTGATTAGCGTTGCAAGCGAACACTCGTAGCAATTCTCTTTTCCTTCAGGATTTCGGGATCATATAGCTAGATAAAAATAGCCCGTTTGTTATTCCAGATTTCTAGCATTCATACAAATTTTCATCCAAATCCATCAAGCAGTGAAAGAGCAACGAACACACATGCACAAACTTTCACAAATAATATTATTAGGATGTCGTAAATATTACGGCCTGATCAAAAGGTACTTATACACCTTCTGATTCTACAGACCTAAATAAAACAATGTATGATTAACATTACAAAGTGGTTTGACACAGGTGCCTTACAAATGAACGCGGTTGCCCGCAGGCTTCGTATCGTTGACGCATCTCTGAATAGGTCGGTTCACATTCAACTGTCAATCTAATACTGATAAAAAAACTTAAGAAAACCCCCTCTTATATGTAGTAGTATCTGTCCATATAGACAAGTTGGCGTTTCAAATTATAATAAGTTTCTGTTAAAAATATAATTTTTAATGCAAGATTTTTTTGGTGACTGTACTTTGGTTGACTGTACTTGCATTGTCATCCAAATTACATATGTGTATGAAGTTAATCCGATTATCCGACCACTGGAATCATCATTTCGCATTTCATCATTATTGGCATTGCGTCAGATTCGAAATTCACATTGCATTGTTGTATTCCAATTAAGGATGACTGACATGAGACCCTGCTAAGGTTGGGCCTATTTTGACCCGACTGCCGGAAGGAGGCTTTGATGCAGATGTAATCTTTTACTACTACGTTGACGGTGTCCTTACGTGCTGCCACTGTTTGCGCACGTTTCATAATAAAGTTGACTATTGTGTCATTTAACCCTTCGGGTGCCGCGGCCATTTTGAAGAGTTTCCGTTGAGTGTCGGGCGTCCGGCTCCCGGTGCTTGGTAGGTGTGGTATTTCATTAATAAATACAAAACGTTAGAACTATATCTGCCTTGCTCAATCTTGCAAAATGCGTTCATAAATAGACGCTACTCAAGTTTGACTGTGTGACCGCTGCCGTATGGACGGGCGAGCAACCGTAGCTCTCTCGTCTACCTCTAATAGTCCAGCAGTCGCTGTAACCGGGAATAAGTTGGCTATTGGAACGGGTGAACAACCGTAGCTCTCTCTCTCTCTCTCTCTCTCTCTCTTTCTAATAGTTAAGCAGTCGCTGTAGCCAAAATCGGCTAAGATCTATATATGTATTAGATATTTTTGTGCCACGTTAAAAACTGCTTTTAAGTTTGACTAGTTACAGTTGAGAAGGGCCTTGGAAGGGCCCATGCGAGTGCCCGCCATGTGGTATTCAGTGTACCAGTTAATTGCAAGCGCGGTAGGAACTAGTTGGTAATCGGTAGATAAATCTATCTTACATTGTTGCTTAATTCCTACTTAATAGTGAATTGAAACAAAAAAGCATTATAAACGTCCTGTACACTGAAATAAGATGAACGTTTACAATAATATTTCTTTGAGAAAATTACTCGCAAAGACTAGGTTGTTTAGATGCGAATACTTATAGTAAAAGCTATAGCTACAGGTTTCATAATATTTCTTATGTTATAGATTCGCAAGTCGTGGTCGTGGTTAGCCTAGTGGTTTAACCTATGACCTCTTGAGCCGAGGATCGTGGGTTCAAATCCGGTCTCACATCTCGGAGTTTTCAAAATTCATGTTCGAAATTTCATATGAAATTTATCACGACGTTCATGGTCAAGGAAAAAAGCTTGAGGCGATCTGTAATTACAAGACAAGTAAATCTATGATATGAGTGAAGTTCCCACTCTACAATAGACCCGAGAGAGAATTACAGCCTAAAAGCCTTGGGCTTGTAAAAATAATCATAGGGTGTACAAGAATCCGTCTCCGTCTGGTTATGAAGCATTCAGGCAGGCACTAGAACTCCAAGACAGACAAACGTAACTTAGCCGTGTTCGGCGGACTTCTTAGAGTAGTCTTAGACTTCAGTTTCACGTTCATTCTGGCGTCAGTCGAGTCCATCATTCTGGTTTTTAACCCCCACGCAAAAAGAGGGGTGTTATATATGAATGCTATGTGTGTCTGTCTGTGGCACCGTAGCCGGGTGGACCGATTTAAATTAGTTTTTTTTTTTAATTCGAAAGCAAGTTTTCTAGCGATGGTTCTTAGAAATGTTTATCAAAATCGGTTCAGCCGTTTATGAGATATTGAACTTTTCTGCCATTCAGATCGAATATTGTTGAAAACGTTTAATTTTCATCAGTCTGGACTGGGCATCAGGCCGTCATTCTGATGGTTAGGTACACGGTAATTATATCGTCATTTTGGCCAGAACGATGGTCTGAACTGATACGATACCAGAATGAGCGTGTTGTTACCGATATCTTAGGGTAATACTTTGACCAAGAATGGTACCAGGGTCTGATGACAAAATATAGTCAAGCAGGTATCCCATATAGTACATACTTACTTACAATCATTACAGCATGTTTTTAATAATTATTCTAATGCTGAATGCTAACTGGTCTAGATATGGACACATATTACCTGTGTAGTATCTACTACATGCAAGACGAGTTTTTCTTAAGTTTTTTACGGCTTATAGTACCTAAATAAAAGGAAACTGATTAAGAAAAACATTGTAACGTTTTTTTAGTAATTTATAATACAATATATTGCATTTTCTATATGTACACTGAATTTGCACATAAAATTTTATTTATGTCAGTTTATACTTAACATGAATTTTACTTAACATGAACAGCACTAGCGCTGACATCACCACTTACCTAACGACATAGTATGCCAACATTTTGTACTTATTTAGATAAGTTTCGCTATACAAGCTAGTTAAATGAGCAACAGATGTTTTCTCAAGCTTATCTATCGTTATGCAAACGAGCCCGCCATTCGCAGATTTAAAAAAGGTACGAGAAATAAACACGTTCCGTTTTATACTTAAAACCTGCCAGTTATTTTCTGTCATTTCATTAAACTATTCAAAGAAGTAAAATACGAGTACGCATAAAGTATCTAAATAACTATGATTGGTTATTTGGAGTCTTTTTGTATTTTTTATTTCAACTCCAAATTTGTTACTTTTACGGGTATTTTCGATTCGATATCTAAATAACGTTTTTACATTTTTTTTTCATAAATCATATTACTTTATTTTAAATAAGGAATGGGACACGTCTTAGTGCAAGCGTAGTGTAAGCGTGAAGTTGTTATATTAACTGTACCCATATTTTTTTTGTTATAAAACCTGTAGAAATTAAAACCCGAATTTATTAATTTTCTTTATTCTTTGTTCCAAAGTCATCGGCCGTTTTAGATCTTTGTCGCAGTTCTTTACCGCAGTAGCACGCATTTATGTCAAACTAAAAATAAAAAAAACACCATTCCAATTCGTTCTCAAGTGGTTCGAGTATATATAAGTTCGTGTAGTGTAGGCAGATATATTTTTCATTGTATCGATTTTGTTGACACTGTATCTCTCGTGTTATGCCATCCGCGGTGATGTTTATGCAAAACGCACCCACGCTTCATTGGCATGCATCTAGGGCTGGAGTGATAAATAAGATCTGTACAGCAGCCGGTCCTCCCACTGGACCTATTCAAGGTAGAGTTCCATTTATTATAATTAAATTAGACCCGCCATACTCAACCTTTTTTTGTACGGGTCACAAATGTAGCGTAGAAATTGTGCAGCGGGCCGCAGCATTGATTGTCAACAGGGGTGACATTCTTTCCCGGCCCGTATAATACCGACATGGAAATACCGACACTGTTTTTCGTGTACACGTCCATAGAAGCTCATGTCAGTTTCTATGGGCGTGTACGTAGGTACACAAAACCTGTCAACAGCATTATAAGTCAAAATGGTCAAAAATCGAATACATGGAAGCTTGGCGGGCTGCAGGTTGAATACCAGTAGTTCTATCTGCTGCTAGAAACGACGTTAGTTAAAAATTCTAGTTTACATTTGCTCTGCTATATACTCTGCTACCAAGCAAAGCACAGCAACAAATGAAGAAGCAAGGTGTTAAAGGAGCAGCAAGGTTATGTATTTCCTTTTTTACACATGACTTATGCGAACATTTAAGAGGTCTCCATATTTTTAACTGCTTCAGCTGCAAAAATATTGTAAGTAATTAGACTAGTAGGTGCCTAGGCTTTTCTTAATAAATATTATTCATACCACCAGCTATTGGATTTAATTACTTATGGCATAATTCAATATAAATAAAATGAAAGAATTAGTTATGTTCATACGATCAGTTATGTTCGACAAATAGATGCTGCTAAAGTTGATAATGTGCAAAGTGGACGGAAAGAGACGCGCTGAGCGAAGGAGAAAATCGTGGCTGCAGAACATCCGAAAGTTGACCGGCATCGCTTCCGTCAAACAGCTGTTCCGGCTGGCTGCTGATAGAGACGAGTACAAAAAGCTAGTGGTCAACCTTCAGGATTGAAGAGGCACTGAAAGAAGAAGAAGAAGAAGTTGTAACGAACCCCCCCCCCCTATAATAAAAACTTTTTCCTTCTCTCAGCTAAACCTAAAGCTAAAAGTTCTAACTCCTGAAGCTAACTGTTAATTAAATCAAAACTCCTAAGCTCAAAGCTATGACCTACCTATGTGCAGCCTACCTATATAACTAGAGCTTATGAATCCTACTGAGCTGTTTGAAACCTACTATATGATAGCGTGATGATGTGAATTGGCCATGTGATCGTCTAGTGGTTGTCTAGTGCCTAAATAAAATGATTGACCCTTCGTTGTGTCCGTCCTAGGTAACCCATACGGTACTTTTAGTGAAGAAGTAAAGATTGGTTGGTCTGAATTTAAGCTACAACTAATTATCTACCTACCTATAACGCAGCTAAGAACACATTACTAGAAAATAACTAATTTGACTAGGAATATAGAATGCTGTAGTATGTTATGGAATGCTGTTAGGGGAACAGGGGCAAGTTGTATCCATGATTACTTGAGAGGAACAAGTATAGCTCTAAGGTATGACATTCTGAAATAAAGCGCATTAATAAATGCTTATGGTAGAACATAGTAAAATATCTAAGATTTAAGGAGATTAACCTAGTGATTATATAGGTCTGTGAAGTTTATTAAAATCATGACTTTTAAAACACCTAGCTATAATAACAAACCAAGATTTCTAAAATGCTAAGAAGGGAAGAACACAGGATTAGTAAAAACACAGTGTAAAATAAAAACAGTAAAATAAGCCAAATGAAAACAGTTTAATAAAACACAAACAAAATGAGAATAAGATAATGTTTCCTTTTGCTATAGTATAATGGGGATATAAAGAATACTACCCACACTATAAGGATATTGTGTAAGCGATAGGTAGAACAGGAATATGGTATTATAAGTTTTCCATTTTACTTCAGCAATTGGAAATAAGCACACAGAATTAAATGGATTAGTTAAGTAAATAAAGAGCATTCTAGGGCTCAAATGCAGGATAATAAAGCTGTATATAGGTAATATACTTATGCGTCCACCAGGTGATAAAATTCATAAAGTCGGCATATACAAGTCAATTAAAAATAGCATTTGGGTTCCTTCCTATAATATAATGGTATGGCAAAAGTACTCTTGCTATAAATAGTTTATTTAATTGATAAATTAACCATAAGAATTTATATGATTTCTATTTAATAATAAAAGCTCACAACAACATTCCAGTGATTAGTTAGTCAATAGTATACAGCAAATTCTCATCCGCCTACCAGTTCTAATTTTTAGCTTTGTTAGTTCCACAATGGTGGAATTCTAGAGTCAAGTGCTAGCTAAAATGTTGTACCTAGGTAAAGTATATAATCACAAGCGATAATGCTTGCCAGTTGTTTGTAGATGAAATGTATTTTCCTTACCTATAATATATTAATGCACTAGGTGTTAGGTTTACTCTTACTATAGCTTGTATTTGTATTGATTGAATACTCATGAAGAATTATAGGATTTATTTGGAAATATTCTACATCACCAATTTCAACGATTAATTATAAGCTTGAGGTTAATGTAGAAAGGGTTAATATATATATTATATGTATAAATTATTGTCCCCCCCTAATTACCTCCCACCGTTTATAGACCGGGTTGGTAGATAATAAATCGGGTATTCTTATCTTACCAAGTAAAGGCAGATTGTTAGTTTTGCAGGTAAGTAGTATTCATTCACTACCTATAGAATACCAACCAACTTAATATCTATTGGATGGAGGTAATGGTCTCCCCGTCTGTACAGTTAAACACAATATAAGTTACCCACTTTAAGAATACTGCAATTAATTATATTATTGTTTTGTAAGAATCTGTCGATAGCAGATAGTTTATACATTTACGATTTATTCAGTCTGGCTCTCAGTACATGAATAGCGTTCCCCTGTCAAGAATAGAACTTTGCTACATGCCTAGCTTTGACCAAATATAACACATAAATGTCGAGAATTTTCTTTGAATGGAATTATCAGTAGGTATCCCATGATTGTGTCAACCTCAGACATAGAAACTTTAATAGATTTTTTTCATTATTTCTCTATTAAGTCCCTAAGCACACATATATTATATATATAGCACACAACAGTAAATGAGTAAAGTTAACAAGGGCGTACTTACATGACTCGTTGCACAAGATAAAGAAATACATATCTGACCTCACAGTTCCTGGTTCCTGGGTAATGGTGACCGCGGAGATTCTAGCGGGGGTTTTCGTTAGCACCGCAAGGTATCCAACCCCGAGGCTCAAATCAGACCTCACAGAATAAAGAACTAAGCTGAAAGACTAGCAGCGAAAGAACCGAAACAAAAACGAGAGAGCATTGCCCAGCGACATAGACTCCCCGCCGGCCCGCCAGCCTATTTACGATCAAAGATTAAAGAGACGGGAGGACTAATAGCGAAAGAACAAACAAAAACGCATGGGCACTCCCCAGCGACATCGGCCTCCCAATACCAATCCGCAAGCTCCATCATAAATCAAATCAAATTTAACAAATACGCGCAAATCACCCAGCAGCGCGACGACCCTCCCTTTCCCAAGTTCCAGGCCCGAATGCCCCCAAAACCTCCATTTTTCTTTTTCCCCGATCGATAATTGAAGAACCTTCCAGTTTGAATCGAGCCGCGAAAGTCCGAAAGCAATAGAGTTTGTAAGAGTAAGAGCGAGACAGGGTGAAGGTTGATTTTAAGCAACATGTAAAAGAGATAAACGATGAGATGAGATAGTCATATTAATTTAAAACACCGAACGATGAATGGAAGCGAAGGTTAGTTCTAAGTTTGAATAATGTATAGAGCTGTGAAAAACGAAGAGCTTTATTGTTTTATCATCAAGTATATTATATCTCATTTGAATCTAAATATTTGTTTGTGGTTAAATAAAGTCAAATTTTCTGCTAATGTTTAATATGATTATTTAGGTAAGTAAATAACGATTAACCGAATAATAAGGACCAGACGTAACAACAGAGGCTTATTTAATACATTGTGAACTTTGCAGTAGTTATTTAATTTTATGTTTATTTATTTATTTATTCATATATTTGTGAACGAAGCGGTACAAGGTGTCTCTTGTTCCGTTTCAAAGTTATGTTCATATTAAGTGTGTTCAATACCTTTTTGAATAAAGCTTGCCATTCAACTAATTTTAGTTGAAGGTATTTCAGTCCTGATCTAGAAAATCGAACACTGGTTAGTAATTAATGAATAACTTTGTAAGTGTCTACCAATTTTAATCAGATGTAGTAGGCAGGGCAAGATTTTAGACACATTTATCCTTATAGCTGATCGAATAATAAATACAAGGTAAAATATTGATAATAAACATGTTGAGGTATTTAAATAAATGCTCTTATGACCATTTTTAGTGCATTCGTGTAAAACCTGTTTCATCAAAATGTGGGAGACACCTTCCACACTCATGTAGGAGACTTGCGAATACCTACCTACTTAATGTTTCGCCGACAAATGATTTTAGATTTTGCGTTTCGCTGAAAACGTTTGACTGGAGTAACGATTCGTAGATTGATTCATTCGCAGACGAGTTGTTTTGCAGAGTTACTTTGACGACGAGGAAAGTTTTAACTTCAAAATAACATGAAAATACTTTTAAAAGATTACAACGATATTTCCTTTTTTTATTTTATATTTGCTGTCTCTTATTCAACATATATTATATCTAATGTACAAGTTGAATAAGTATCATGTGCCATAACAGATTGAGAAGACATAAAACCTATAAATCCAGTTTAGGTATAAAGTTATCATCACGCCATCCATGCTCTACTAGCAGACGCTCCACAGTCTCAGACTGCCATCCTCCATCGAGAACCTAAGTCTAAATATAAACCCTGTAACAAAAACTAAGTTATTCTTCCACCCTTTACAAAGACAACACCGCTCTATTCCGACCATATCGCTGATTCAGGATCTTTTTCATTACCGCATAACATCTCCGTGTCATTCATAATACTATGTTATGAAGTTGCATCATTCGATTGACATTAGCGATGACTCTTCAAAGCCCATACTTGTTTGTAAGAATACATACATATATAGCCAAGAACCCGCTTTGTTTGGTTTAACATACGTCTTTGTTCGAGTAAATGTACTTAGTACTTCTTTTACCTATATGGTAAATAGTCGGGAGCTAGTCGCCATAAATAATTAAATTGTAAATGAATATGCGTAGACTGGTCTATTATAGTAAAGGAATTAAGGTAAAGCCAGAAGATACGTAAGTACAGTGCTCGAAGTTTCCGCTAAAGATCCACCACTACCCTTAGTGTAAGTTTTCGGATACAAAATACGTCTCCATCGCGTTCGCGTTAAAATCTCAATTTATATGCAAACACGAACAGCGCCTCTAGCGGAACGTTTGCGATGTTCGTGTTGCCATACAAATTGAGATTTTAACGCGAACGCGATCGAGACGTATTTTGTAACCGAAAACTTACACTAAGGGCACAGGATATGTATTAAGCACATCTTCTTTGAGTTTGAGTTAAGTAACATAGTTTCTAGGACTTATACATACATCGTCGTGAATCTATAATGAAGGAGGAAAGTGAGTATGAATATGAAGAATACGAATTGAAATGAATACAGCAATCGATATAAAGAGAGATTACCGGTGGTAGGACCTTGTGCAAGGTCCGCCCGGATTGCTACCACCATCTTGCTCGCTAATCCTGCCGTGAAGCAGCAAAGCTTGCACTGTTGTGTTTCGGCGTGGAGAGTAAGACAGCCGGTGAAATTACTGGCACTTGAGGTATCCATCTTAGGCCTCTAGATTGGCAACGCATTTGCAATACCCCCGGTGTTGCAGATGCTTATGGGCGGTGGTGATCTCTTACCATCAGGAGACCCACTTGCTCGTTTGCCATCCAGTCGAATAAAAAAAAGAGGGAAATTGTGAAATTTATCAAACGCAAAAAGTTATATAATTGAACATTCATTAGCAACACGGCTTAAATATGAATATGATATAATGTTGTGGAATACTCTATCGAGGAGAGTAATCTTCGGAATAAATTAGTCAACATGATACCCAAAAACCGGGGACGCAATCACATAAATTCAAGTCACGACGCTACATCGTAAAACAAGTTGGTCCTTCCTGACGTGATCCTAATGCTATAAAACTGATAGATAAAATAATTCCTAAAATAAAATCTGAGGTCAAAGGCAGAACCAATAAACAAAACAAGAATAAACCGACTGTCCGTCCATCCTACTAATATTATAAATGTGAAAGTTTGTGAGTGAGTGAGTGAGTTTGTAAGTGAGTGAGTATGTTTGTTACTTCTTCACGCTGAAACGGCTCGACGGATTTGGATGAAATTTGGCAAAAAGTTTATCCCGATATTCCCACAGGATAGGGATAAAATCTCTAAATAACAACCATTGGGTTTAGAGTCATGAAGTTTGGTATGTAGGTGGCTGGATGTCTGGAATAACACATAGGTTACTTTTTATCCCGATGTTCCCACGGGATAGGGATAAAATCTTGAACTAATAACCGCTAGGCTTAGAGTCATGGAATTTGTTATGTAGATAGCTGGACATCTCGAATAATCTCGAAGTAACAACCGCTGGATTTAAAGTAATGAAATTTGACATGGGTGTTTTAATTTAACGTCAATGAAAATCACGATGTAATTTTAGGGAATTCCCACGAGAATTTAATAAATTCCCAGAATTTCAATTCAATTGCTGTATCTAATGATTTACGCGTGCGAAGCCGTGGGTAAACGCTAGTATCTCATAAATATTTGTAATGATCACGCGCGAGAGGACTCGTTTAGGATTAACTAAGTGTTTTGACTAGTATGCAATTAATTACATGACAAGATGTTATTAAGAAAACAAGAAGGCTAAAAGATATTTTTTACACTACAGCCCAATGAAAAAAAATTATAACAAAAAATTTAACTGACTACAAAAATACGGTTCATAAATTACGAAGTTCTGAGGTAACAAACATAAAAAAAAATACAACCGAATTGATCACCTCAATTTTTATGTCAGTTAAAAAAGAGCTTGCGACTCAACAAGCAAGTTTGCAAGTTTACTTTGTAACTTAGCGGTTTGTATTATTTGATTCTCATAGCCTAGCAAATGTAGCTAGTTTCTACTAAAGAGTTACTTAGTTGAAATTTATATGATTACTTACTAGCTTTTGCCCGCGGCTTCGTCCGCGTGAAATTCGGTTATCGCGCGCTGTTCCCTCGGGAACTGTGCATTTTTCCGAGATAAAAAGTAGCCTATGTCATTCTCTGGCCCACTATCTGGCTGACTATCTCTATGTCAAAAATAAAGTTGATCCGTTGCTCCGTTACGGCGTAAAAGAACGACAAACATACAAACATTCCAATACACACACTTGCACATTTATAATATTAGTATGGATTGTGAAAGAATTGACTTGACAACTTATATTTAAAAACTGCCAAGTGTTTTATGAAAAACAAAACTGAAGTGTAAGTGTAATCATTGTTAAGCACGTCTGTATCCGCTTGATTACCTTCACTCAAGCGCATCCTTGGTCTGATGTCTGAAATTCAGCTGCAAAATTTGACGGTTAAGGCTGCGCCCGCGATCCACGATCCTCGCCCCACTCCGGCACAGCAGTCGGTTTCCGCGCGCCGGGTGTCATACGAGTCTCTCCGTCTCACTCGACCGCTCGATCGATTCGGCCCTTCGATACGAATTACTTTACGAACTTTTCTGAATGAAAAGTCCTTTACGAAGTCCTTTAATAGTGTTGTTGGTGTAGTGTTGGTGCTTGATTTTCTTTTCTCAGTGTGTACTTCAGTGCTTTGGTGTTGAAATTTCAGGAGTGTAATTTCATGACAATTTGACTGTCTTTGAAGACAGAATTTTGAAGCCTCACATCTGGCTTGTTAATTTATCTTGAGAAGGTTAGTCTATTTATTAAGTATGGCGTAACTTCTGATAAGTATTTCAGTCAATTTACGAATTTCAACATAAAACATTAAATATATACCTATGTTATGAAAACAAGAATGCCATAATAATCTGGCGAAGGCTTATAGAAGTTGGTAAGATAATTTTAATAATCGAAAATTATTCCGTACCCGGTCTATACTTAACTAGTATCAAATTCATGATTAAAGTCATATTAAGTGTAATCAGTCAAAAGCAAAGCAAAAACTCCTAAACAAGTGCGTAATTTGTTTTTTGCACAAAAGTTTTTTTCAATATGACATAGCAAAGTAGCGCTTACACGTTAACACCTACGATATTTACGAAGCTAAAACATGTGGCATTTTAAATGACGCAAGTGTACAAATATAGTTTTCTTCATCGAAGAAAAGGTTTATGACATAACTAAGTTACGGCTATATTGTTCGAAGTTACCGCGACGAATTTTCCTTAGACTTGTACCTAGTATACATAATTATGTTATTGAATTTGATAGTTTCATATATTTCTGTTCCAGAAAGTTAAGCCGTATTTAAGTGGTAATTAATTGTATCTTTATTGTGATTATGTAGTAAATGGAAGAAGAGAAAAATATAAACTTCAAGTTCAGTACTGTACCAACTCTATACATAGATATTAAATTTTCTTGAAGAGATTCCCTTGATTATTGAGATTAGAAATTTATAAGAAGTCATCACGCCCGTTTTGTCCGTTGCCTAGAAAGAAAGAAAAAAATTAAGAAAGAAAGAAATAATTTATTTGCTAGAAGACGGTCATAACCATACCCCGTTATCGTAACCGAAGCTTTGCTTACTAGGATCTCTTACCATCAGGAGATCCACTTGCTCGTTTGCCATCCAGTCGAATAAAAAAAAATGATATTTAGATTTATTTATTTATTGTTCACATTGTTCTTGCTTACAACACTGAATCAAACTATCTTTCACGATGTTCGATGTGAATGACATCGCAGCATCACAACAACCCCATGGCGATAGTTTTCAACAATTAACATACTGGTGCTATATTGCCCAATTAAGTATCGAAACCAAAGCGATAGTGTTGTTGTTATAATATAACATAGGAACGCCCACTTGATGTCTTATGTTCGTTCCTTAAATAATAATATAATATATTGGTCATGGATAAATCCGGTATTCAAGTGTTTAGATTAGCGGTTGGCTTTTTTGTTTGGGTCATTACTTGGGTTTTGGGTTTCATATGAAAACAAGTTGTAGACGCCCCGACTAAAAATAGCTTAGTAGCGTGCTATGGTGTCAATTCTTTTACTTGCTGAATATTACTCAGCGGGACAAAATTTGGCCCACTCTACATACAAAATTACCTATTACTGCATACATTTGAGGGCCAGATCTTTTGCCGCTCAGTACATTATGCTTTTCTGCCGTTGCTAATATTTTAATATGTACCTAGGAAAATATGTTTTATTCATATTTATCGGTGAGGACTACATCCCACTAGTATTTTAAATGCGAAAATTTGTAAGTCTTTCTGTTTGTTTTTCTTTGTTTGTTACCTCATCACGTCCAAACCGCTGAACCGATTTAGATTAAATTCGGTATACAGATAGTGTACGAACGAAGTACATCGTACAGTATTTTGCTGACACCTGACCTAAATATTTGCATTTGTCGCATTTTTAGTTAGTTGCTAAATAACACCGCTCGCGATCGGTCACAGCTGAGCATTTTAATAAATAACTTGTTATTTTGATATGTTAAAAACTTTAGTGGGTGTAACTAAACAGTGTTTTAAGTTCAACTAGGTACCTAGCAACTCAACTACTACAACTTTTTCCTCGAGCTTCGGTCATACAGATAGTTTCCGTCCCGGGGAAGGACAGAAGATAGTTGTTATTCCGAAAAATTGCAAAGTTCTCGCGGGAAGCGATTAAAAGAATTCTACGCGGATGGAGTCCGTAGTCGCGTATAATGAAGTGTAAAGATTTTATTAGTAAAAAATATTTTGCTATTTAGTTTTATTTTTTTCTCGTCTACCAAAGTATACGAGTACATGATCACATTACCCATTTACATTCCCTTTCAGAACCCCTTATTTGACATAATAATATTTCAAAACCTTAAAGTTATTAGGATAAACATAGGCTACGAACGTCAACGTCCACCATAAATGGAAATGCGAATGGCGCTGCGCTGAGTGACGCACGCGCAACCTGTAGATAAAGAATGAGCTTCCATTTAAAGGTACGATGACACTTGCACGCTACGACTTCCTATTCGAAATCAAGCAGACGATCAAGTATAAAACTAATTGTGAAACGCGAGTTTGTATGTAGTTGTTCCCTTGTTGTGCATGCGTACATCCCATACATCTGCCAAAGAAATCATAGCGAAATAAATTATGATAAGGTTTCACCCTGGTATGCGATTCAGTTTCCTAGACTGTACCAACAAATTCATACAGTCCCTCGGTACGCGAGTCCGACTTGCCTAATGGCCGGTTTTCTTTGAACTTCGCTTGAAACGCTACCACGTGTGATCTACTCGTACCTTTAATTAAGTAAATACTTTATTATTTTTAATTAAATATGTATATTATAATCTGCACACAACGTCACACGTTGCTATGTACGGGGACCTTCAGTTCCAGCCCCATATATGTAGAGGTGCCGTAGGTGGCCATACATTGGGCTATTCGTATTATGCATTATCATAATACTCGTACCTTACATTACGTTGTTAGATTGACTAGTTGGTCGACAAATTAGTGATTGTATTTGGCCGGATAATCCTACGTATTTATTACTGTTATGGACGTTGTGTGAAAATGAGGAAGTTTGTCTTGTTTATGTTTTGATTGTGTGTGATACAATATGAAAAAAATATTTTATATTTCGTTTTGGACGGGCTTACGATTTATACAGTGTGTTACCGGCAGCCAACCTTTGTTTAAGGGAGGTTAAAGTAACGTATTTCTATAACTAAACCATGGCATTAATTTAGACTAAAATTCAGACTGTTAACTTTTTAACAAAACTATACAGGCCAGATATGTACAGCAAAGTAAATTGGCAAGTAAGTGTAAAAATGACAGACGCCAAATACTTTGTTTTTTTTTGACAATTTACTTTACTGTACATTGGTAGTAATTATAATTTTGTTAGAAAGTCGACAAAGTCTGAATTTTAGTTTATTAATTAGATTAATGCCATGATTAAGTTACGGAAACACGTTACTTTAACCTCCCTTTAAAAAACTTGACTATTGTTGTTTTCTGTCTCTACCTTTTTGTCTTTAAGGCTTCAAAGGAAAAATATTTGAAATTGTTCCTGAAAAGAGTTTTTATACGAGTGAACGCTATGCTAAGGATAAAATATTTGATCGCTATGAGCTATGAATAAATAATAACGCTGAATAAAGGCCTAGGGTACAACTACAACGACGAATATCTCATCTACAACTTTTGATTACCTGGACGCTGAAGAAAAAGTGCGTGTGAAATTCCAACTTTTTGCACTTTTTCCATACCTATACGGGGAGCCCTGTATCCTGCAATGGGCCGTATGTAGGATGAGATGATGGTGATAACAACTGACGAAAAAACGTGATAACGCACAATCATTCACTGATTGACGTTTTGTACAAACAACCAAACAATGATATTGCATTTGTTTTGCGCACGCAGGAAGTCGTGTCCCGCAACGTCCGAAACTAACCGATCAGTTGGAAATACTTGCATAATTACTGTCTATTGTCTATAGGATGCTGCTACTATTTATGGTACTTAGGGTTTATTGCACAATACTTAGTTTGAGTTGCGCGACAGCTGTTAAAATATGGTTTGAAAAATGCTTCGACGTCATGAATACAGTGTTAAATTTGCCGACCATGTTGGTGCAACATTTGTATGTATGTAATGTACGTGTGTCTGTGTATGTGTGTGTGTTAGCTACACTTTCGCGCTGCGAAAGTTGGTATGTAGTCAGATGGATCTATGGATGGATGGATGAATCTTTTTTACCCCGATGCAAGATTTTGCCACGGGATTGGGTTAAAGTCTCGCAATTTCAGGCACTATGTTCAAAGACATGAAATTTGGCACGTTAGTGAAAACCGGATCCGGATGTAATTTATGGGTAGGTATGCTATTTACCTAATGAGAATTTTGAGGAAATCCGGAGTTTAAATTTAAATGTCAAACTAATTGATAACGTGAGCAAACCCGCAGGCAGCAGGTGCAGACTTGTGACATGTAGACATCAGTAGGTATACGTATACCAGTCAGTAGGTAGGTAGGTAGGTAGGTAGTGTTAAACCTATTTGTGATAACAGATCATCCTGGCCTGTCATAATATTTAAATTGTGTATTTGAATATATTCTGTCTCTCTCTGTCTTTGTCACTTCGATATAATTAAAACTGGAATATCAATCTCTGCTACCTATTTTATTTATCCAAATAAATATCAGGTAGTAGGTAGTAGGTAGGTAGGTAGGTAGTAGGTAGGTAGGTAGTAGGTAGGGTAGGTAGGTCAGTAGGTATAGCTTCAGATTGATCCTGAACAACAAAACGAAAGCTAAAAAAATCACCAGTAGAAAAATAAGAAGGAATAAGAATCATTTTGACTAAACAAACGCTTTTTTTATTAGTAGTCGTAGTAGCCTAGTGGTTTGACCTATGACCTCTCAAGCAGAGGGTCGTAGATTCATGAGTCCGGGGTCGCTCTTCTAAGTTTTCCGGAATTTCTGTGCGAAGTTTCATTTGAAATTTACCACCATGACATGGAGGCGAAGAAAAACATCGTGATGATCGCACATACCACACACCTGCGAAGAAACTATATAAATCGACTTTGGGACCGCGTGAGTACTACAGCCAATGGGACGTAAATGAGCCGAGCTGATGATGATGATGATTGTTATTATTCTAAAGGAATGTATCAGTTCTTTGACCTGCAGCTGCATCAACCCATTCAATTATCATCAAAAACACTGATCATTAAACTCGCGTGGGCTCTGACGAACTGTCATTATTCTTTAATCGAATATAATGACACCCACACGTAAAGTTTTGCGTTACATTTTTTGTATGACATAATTATCAGAATCCTAAAGCAAGTACAATAATATTTTTTGTTGTAACAATAATAGCTACCCAATTAGCTGACAGGGAACCTGATTGCTAAGTCAGTTAAGCTTGCGTCCATAAAATAATGGTGGACTAAATTAGTGGCATGTTGGTTTATAATGCACGTCTACTTGCATAACATACTAACTGAAACATGTAAACATCAATGTCTCTGTAACATTGTCTGATCCAGCTGTAACCTATTTATTAGAATGTACAGATATCTTTTCTAATGGCCTCAGTAATTAGAATATTACAATACAGTACAAATATTCTTTATTGCACACCACAGATCAGTACAAAAATGTATAATAAAAAACATAAATTCAGAGTAGTAAGCGGTGTTATCGCTTAAAGAAAAAACAATAATAATATGGTTAGAATAATAAAAAAAATAGTAATTTAAAACTCAATGTTAGGACTCTCGCTCCAATCGACATGCAAGACAGCTATGTCTGTGACTTTATTTAATGTGTTTCTGAACCAGAGCTACTCAAAGTTTGTGCATGAAAACCCATATGTATCGTACTAACGCAGCTGTTGTTCGTGTGGTAGCGGAGAAGTAAAAAACCTTGTAGTTCATTAAAAGTAACATGTTATACGTTGGTGCATTAAGACGAGAGCTGTTATGTAGTGCAATGCCTTAGCGACCTTGTTAGACCATGAGATGTCAGTACAACTGTTCCAAATGCATCTACGTAGCTGAATTTATGAGCCTCCAGTAAGGAATGTCATGGACGTACTTACATAACCGGCTCTTTGATTATGTTGGAACATTATTAATTAAATGTGGAGATAATTTTCAAAGTTCATGTGGGCTGTCATATGAAGTGATGTTAACATATTCATTTGTTCCTTATTGCATTGTTTCTGTATCTGCAAGACTTATTGGACTGATTAATAGTTCTACCCTCTAAGCATCCTACAATGATCCTGCTTTCTTTACTACCCTAGAGTGAGTAAAAATTTATTTTGAAATAAGTATAAATTATTGATATTTATTGATGGAGTTTAAGTTACTTGCAATATCAGTTAATTTTGGAATACATCTCCGCACATTTTAGGCAAAATCTCGTCAAAACTACTAAAAGTAGAAACAAACAACTTGAACATTCGAAGTGTAGGTACTGGAGATGTATAATATTAAGTATTAGTCAAGTAAATATTTGTTTTAGGAAAAAAAAATAGTATTAATATTACTTCTTGCGAGGATAAATAATGACACCTACATTAACTGCACAAATAAAAAAACCTAAAAATAAAAAATATTAGAGGTCGTATCAATTCGACCGCTCCGCAATTAACTTTAACACCACTTTTTGATCATATAGACTAGACGCCATTTTTTCTTGTCCGTTATTGTCTTAGACCAAACACTATAAAAACTTGAACAAGAATAAACTTAGTCACGTCCTGTATGATAAGACGTCGTTCTCAGAACATGTCGTTTTCGACAGGACGTGTATTAATCATTCGAACACGTCTAAAAAATAATTTGTCCCGGGTTTTTGCGATGTCATATTTACCGGTAACCATAATCGCAATTTCGACACGGGGACAAAACGTTCTATATTCAATTTTATTTATTGTGTATTTTCCAGCAGAGTTAATAATCGAATTATCCCATCCCATCATAAGAAGGTACTCGTAAACTTTAAGATCCCAGAAAATTGCATATGATTTTTTACCCTCTTTACTAACACTCACGGAAACAAGTGAAGCGAGCTTATGCGTAGTGATTATATCTTCAAGCAATAGTTTCTTGAACTCACGGTATTCCAAAATATAGTACCGCAATGTTATGTTTACCTCATTCTTACGTTTTTCTAATCATTATAGCAAACAAACTAAATAGCCGTGCCCAAATACATCCCATCAACTACAAAAGTAGTACCGTGGTTCACTCATTGCTTGCTTTTACTGCCCACACTAGTCTGTTGATGCTAATATAATCAACAAATAGTTTTTTTGATAGCATGAATAACAGCGACCATCTGTCATGAGCGTCAACTTTGTTTGACCTTCTTTGAGAGCACAAACTTGCCGTAATTCACCGTAACCAAATATTTTAGCAAAGAATGCGCACAACCAATAGCAAAAACACGTCAACACGTTCATTGGCATTCAGTAAATGGTTAACAATATTAGTTTACCGTTTCACATTGTACGCAGTTTATGTGGTGATTGATTACTACCAATCACAGATCACAGATTAGGTACTCCTAATCGAGCTAGTTAGCTGCAGGCTTTGAGCGCATTCCTGCAGTGGCCGCGGCAAGGTGAGGTGACTATTAGTAGGTACAGCTTTTCCTAACTGCCTAGTAACGAAATGAAGTCTAAATGGGGCTTTATATTATATTTAGGTTACGAGTACTTTTTGTACTTATGGCAAGGAATAGTTCAAGCAATCTTGTCACTTTTCGTTCTATAGAGCAATGACTCTTTAGAACGTTAGTGCAACAGATAATACAAGAATTGTTTATCCGGTCATAGTTGATTCCAGGACAGAAGTTTCAGTGACAGTATGTCCCATAGTTGAAAACTTCGTTTCTTCGTTGCAGCAAGCTAACATTACTAGCCCAGTAACACGTTTTAATTGACTGAAAGTGACAATGCACATGCAATGCCGTTTTTGGGTTAATTGACTCTACATACGTGAAACATCTTCAACCATTCCTTTTGTGATACCACGTCAAACGTTACCTTTTCTTTACCAGATTTAAATAATGATTATGACCCCCGACGATTTGGTGATACGACTACCTTAATATAGATTATTTTATAAAGTATATTTTCAAGATATTATTACAATCATGCAATGATAATGACATTTGTTACGACCATTTTGTTTCTCAATAGAGATTGCGCTGCTTATAATACTGTCCGTAGATTTAGTATAATTGGCGTGTTTTGTGGTAGGCAGCTTCAACTAAATAATGGCCGTAATTATTAACGATGGTTTGTTGTGGTCATAGAATGTAATTGCCACCGTAAATCTTTTGTAGTAAATAGTTTTATATTTCCTTTCGATCAACTTATTAGTGTTTGATTTACGATAATATTAGCTGTTGTTGTAGAGTCAAATGAAATGAAATCATCTAATAACAGCTGTTTTAATTCGAAAATTTTCGCTTTTCCACACACCTTTTTCAATAAATACAATCAAAAACAATTATCCAAATAAGTAGCTGTTACCGTTCTGAGTTTTGCTCACAGTCAGATGTAGATTAATTATATGTACAATTTATAATCATGTTCTACATATGTTATCTCGGTCAATTTAGATTAGAATTTTAATAAATATCGCACCTCCTTATTTATTAACATTTGGCAAATGATAAATACCTTGTTCATAACTTAAGGATACCTAGAATGGGCATTAGCTTATTAATAAACACCTACAAGGACGGCTCGGTTGTTACGGCTGTCATAAAATAACCAAAGATACATAATAAAGGTAAATTATTGTAACAGAGTTATCTAATAGGTTTTATAATGATCGTTGAGGTAAATACAAGTAGCGATACTCAATCAGTGTTAGAATTACAAAATTAATAGATGAATAGAAGGATTTTACATGTATCCTTCAGTAACTAACGATTAAATTATTTCTGAAATCTTTCTTTTAAATAAATAAATAAATATCACGGGACAATTCACACCAATTGACCTAGTCTCAAAGTAAGCTTAGCAAAGCTTGTGTTATGGGTACTAAGCAACGGATAAATATAATTATATAGATAGATACATACTTAAATACATATTAAACACCCAAGACCCCGAGAACAAACGTTCGTATTTTTCATACAAATATCTGCCCCGACACGGGAATCGAACCCGGGACCTCAAGCTTCGTAGTCAGGTTCTCTAACCACTAGGCCATCTGGTCGTCAATTTAGGCTATAACAAGCACTTATGAATGTCAAAAAATCTACCACCGGTTCGGAAAAACCTCTGTTGAGAAGAATCCGGCAAGAAACTCAACGAGGTATATTTTTTTAAACAGATTTACAATATCATTAAATGATACTATACATCACAAGTATTTAACACAACTTTATTTTTAACACAGTAGGTTCGCTATTTGAAGGGATCGCTAATGGCCCAATCCCATTATAATGCAAATAATAAGTTATATAGGGTTTGAAAATCGCCCGTCATTATAAAAATCTAACACTGTTTTATAATAATAGTGACTCCCTCACAATAGTTACAATGTCGCAATATGGTCAATCTATCAACCCGTTTAGGTACCCGTGGCTTCATTCAAGAAAATAATTATATTTGATAGTAGAATCAACTAAATTCCCATGACAATTCCCAAAAATTACATCGCGTATAGGACATACATGAAATTTCGCTTGAGACTTAACGGTTACTATTCTTCAGGGAACGCTTCTGCTGTTTATGGTATCGACTTTAATCTTGGTACGGATATTTGAATGAAAATTCAAGTACATACAGTACAAGTACCTAGGTGCAACAGTCAACACAATAACTTTTTATTAAAAATATAATTTTTTCATATAGTTATTTGTGCAACAAGAGAGCAAAGTCGTTTTTTGGTGCGAGTGTTGATTTTGAATCCCGAGTAAGCGAAGGATTGTACAATTGAATCACGAGCGATAGCGAGTGATTCTATCTTAGAATCCTGAGATCAGCGAGGGATTGAAACACACGAGATGCAAAAAAACGTTGGTCTCGTGTGACACATACAACTTTTCACCTGAGCAGCGAGAACATTTAATTTAAATTAAAGGTTAAAATAAAACCACATATTTAGTAGACAAAAAAATTCATAAACTAAAATATAATCCGATTGTTAAGAAATAAATATAGTACTTATTTAATCATATTTAAAGCTTTTCCTCGAAAATGATTCACTCAGTCGCCATTACATCTTTAAAAAGTCACTTAAGAATGCCAGGCAACGATCAAAGGTCTCCGGTAAGTAGACAGGTTTTGAATATGGAACGAAAAAGTATCCAGTATAAAAATAAACCTTTAATAGTACATTACTGCAGAGGCCATGAAGTAAGGGATTGACGGACGAGTTCGGGGTAGACGGCCGAGTCGTAGACGAGGCCGGATAAAACGAGTCCAGCAATCCCTGTTCTGGCCGAGGTTTGTATAGTGCTTTTCTCAAACAATGTGAGGAAATATTTCATCCATCCATCCAACCATCCATCCATCCATCGCATCGCATCGCATCGCATCGCATCGCATCGCATCGCATCACATCGCTTCGCATCGCATCGCATCGCTTCGCATCGCATCGCATCGCATCGCTTAGCTTCGCTTCGCATCGTATCGCATCGCATCGCATCGCTTCGCTTCGCGTCGCATCGCATCGCATCACTTCGCATCGTATCGCATCGCATCGCATCGCTTCGCATCGCATCGCATCGCATCGCATCGCATCGCATCGCATCGCATCGCATCGCATCGCTTCGCTTCGCATCACATCGCATCGCATCGCATCGCATCGCATAGTTTCGCTTCGCATCGCATCGCATCGCATCGCATCGCATCGCATCGTATCGCTTCGCATCGCATCGCATCGTTTCGCTTCGCATCGCATCGCATCGCATCGCTTCGCATCGCATCGCATCACTTCGCATCGCATCGCATCGCATCGCTTCGCATCGCATCGCATCGCATCGCATCGCATCGCATAGCATCGCTTCGCATCGCATCGCATCGCATCGCAGTATCGCAAATGCTTACAGAGTAGTGGTGGTTGGCTGGTCGTAATTTTTCCTTTGTCAGTTTAATGTTAGTAAGCAAATTTAAAAATTTAGAGCAGCGGACAATAATGGATTTCATACATACTTCATGGCCTAGGCCAAGAAGTTATGTAGGGAGGTGGTAGGGAGCCATAAATGAGAAACTTCATGTCTCCATTTCGTGACATTAACGCATACATTTCCGAGCATGTTTGAGAAAATATGATTTTATTAGGATTTCTATTATTTGAAACATGAATATAAATAGATTAAAAATACAAACTGAAATATAGATGCACAGAAAAAACAGAAAAATAAGACCATCACTGGGAATCGAACCCAGGTCCTCGGTTATCCGTACCGCGTGCTATACCGCTACACCACTGATGGTCAACGGTACCGACACGAATTTCCCTATGCACCTCATATCTCAGCTTGTGTTTCTTACTTAGTCACTTAAGCAGCGACGCCAGCGACATCTATGCTGTAAGCCCTCAAACTTTTTCGGCATTCCTTTGGAACTAACCGCTCACCCGGACAAGAGATATCGTTTCTAAGCAATCAAATTAAGATTGGTTTTTTGGAATCTTTTTGTATTTTTTATTTCAATTCCAAATTTTTACTTTTACGGTCATCCCGTAAAACCGAAATTGAAAATACAAACTGAAATATAGATGCACAGAAAAAACAGAAAAATAAGACCATCACTGGGAATCGAACCCAGGTCCTCGGTAATCCGTACCGCGTGCTATACCGCTACACCACTGATGGTCAACGGTACCGACACGAATTTCCCTATGCACCTCATATCTCAGCTTGTGTTTCTTACTTAGTCACTTAAGCAGCGACGCTAGCGACATCTATGCCGTAAGCCCTCAAACTTCCAAAAAACCAATCTTAATTTGATTGCTTAGAAACGATATCTCTTGTCCGGGTGAGCGGTTAGTTCCAAAGGAATGCCGAAAAAGTTTGAGGGCTTACGGCTGTGTATTTTCAATTTCGGTTTTACGGGATGACCGTAAAAGTAAAAATTTGGAATTGAAATAAAAAATACAAAAAGATTCCAAAAAACCAATCTTAATAAATAGATTACTTGCAACTTCATTCAATTTGACAAATAAATGATCCAAGTAGGCAGTATACGGAACGATTTTCTTTAAAAAAAACAAGAGCAGCGGCTTTCGTACAACGAGGTTGCATACTTTATTAAAAGACTGGGAAAATTGTAACATTTTTTAATTTCACCTCGTGATTTTGTTTTTCAATTTGTCCTTATTATAATTAATTCATTATTGACATATTTTTAATGCTTAAGGTCAGCACAGTATTTTTTTATTAAGTTGGTATAATGCTTCTTGCTTAATTAAAAAGTAAAAAAAACTTAGAAAAAAGAAATAAATAAAACTTAGAAGAAGAAATTGAGCGGGAAATTCGTTTATTTATGCTCGTTTTGTTTGCTGATTTATCTTTGTAGTTTTTTAGTTTATATTTGAGAAAAGCACCGTACAAGCTTCGAACAATATGTGGTACGCTAAATCCCTCTAATAATGCACTATATACTTAATATAACAGACGTTTTTTAATTTTGCCGTTATACGTGTACCCGAACGTTTGTTTGTTTATTTTTAGGCCTACAGAATTTGAAAATCTAACTTAGTATTGGTTTAATCCTCTCTCGCTTTTTTCATATTGAAGTGAAAGTGACAGATCTAAGTCAAGTTCAAATATTTGGAATTCAGTGAGTGGACTCAGCACTGTCCTCAGAATTTTAAAAAAAGAATTAAAAAGCTACTTTGTCTCACGGAGTGAGCAAAATGCGATTTTGCTCACTGATTTTTCAAAGCAAACCCTGCCTGTTTCAGCTGCTGAGGTGAAAAGGTTATTTAAAACATTAAAACAATCAAGCATGGCAGTCACTAGTGTGTTGCAGACTTTTTCGAACGAGGCAGTTGTTGAAGGCTTCTATGTCTAAGCAATTCGGGAACACCGCCGAGAGAACTACCACCTTATTTATAATTTTAGTGTGTTTTGCGTGTCGAAACAAGAAATCAAGAACATTAACACTAAGGGATTAAGGGGAATGAAAATTTGTCACGTGCTAAATTAGATATGTCCTTTATTCGCTAGATAGCATCTCACCTTCAACGTATGGACTATCAAGTGACCGCATGGCAGCCTTGCCAACTTTTTGCCGATTCCCCGTTCAACCGCGTCGGTTGTCGTCTGAATGTTGAACTTTTCGTCGAGGCTAAATTAAATGTAACCATGAGACATCAGAGGTTACAGGACGAAAAAAGATGGTGTTAAGATTAGTTCGTTGATTACTTTGATAATTGACATGCCTTTTTGAACTTTGTAACACTGTTTAAGCGTACCGTGGATGTGGAATGCATCAAATTGTTGATTTTGTTATTGTTTTCATTGCATAGATATTAAATTTATTTAGTTTATTGATCTTTAATATCTTTTTTCTTCAAACATACTTATACATATTTATACTCTTAGTAGGTATTAATTGCGGTTCAACGGGACAACGCGGCAATTGTATTGGGCACTTTTGCGCCTGGTATGACGCGGGGCGGTTTATTTGACTGGCTATTTAGATAAATACAATAAAAAAAAAACAATAAATACTAAATTAACAAGAACTATTCTCTTAGTTGCATTCCTAATAGATACCTCTATGGTCACTGTAGTTTAATTCAGATAACTTACAAAACATTTATCCACGGACATTCCTCCGTGCACACTTCTCAGTAGGACAGACGTAATGCGAATTTGCTTAAACATTAGCGACATTGAAGTTAATTTAATTCGAATTCGTGTCTTACTCGTATGTTTGTATACACATCACGCTCACGACTCGGCATGGGAAGCCCGCGCGGGCGCAGTGTCGAGGTTGACGCATGATCATAATGGAAATAAGGAACTTTGAGGATTGCGTAAACTCACATTTGAAAACATGCGATGAATTTATACATTCAAATAAGCAAGGAAAATTATTAAACTGCAGTTTTTCTAGATAATTGACTAGAATTATGTATCTAATTTTAGAAGCTCTATTGTTCATAATAAACTTTTGAAAAAAAAAATATTTGAATTTTATACATACTTCTTGATTTTTAAGGATATCCTTATCGTTAGTGAGTATCTTGTATTAATTAAATTTCCTTCACATTACCTCCACAGCGTATATTTATTTGGTTAGGTAATAAAATGTTTAAATGAAATTTGCTTGAGATAAATTATTAAATTGATACTCTTGGAACCAAAACGTGTTTTTACCTCTAAATAATATCAGTATGTGAATCTAATAAAAATCCGTGGTTGCAAGAGTTTCGCAAATGAAAATAATAGGGATACGACGTCCAATACAGAATTACCTCTACTTAGTACTCTGTGCTCTACTGTTTAACATAGAATTTAATGTATCTTCTTATGTATAACGAAGGATCAGGCTTAACTGGGAGAAAACTAATAAATACGAAGTAAGATTGACCCTTGATCTTATCATTGTAGCTTTATAGTAGTACATATGAAAAGCTCTGTTTTAACTGGTTTGTTGAATCGCACAAACGAAGATGACAAAACAGGTTGTCAAAAAGTTACGTAATACGAGTAGTTATGTAACGTATGTTTGCAATCATAGATGCCTTGCTACTAATCATGAGTAATAGGAAGAGTATATGGTGAATACCTGCTTGTATTTATTACGAAACAACGTGCGCAATGTCAATTGTATGTTTTGTTTAGTAACGTCCTAACTGATGTGTGTTATTGACTGAACCGGGTCATGTTTATTCTTATCGATCCAAGAATGATTATACTTGGCATAAAACAAATGGCGTCTTGCAATCTGTGTTAAGTATCTAGATTTCAATAGCTGTCGTATTGACGAATGGTATTTAAAAATAATCTCAAGTTCGTGGGGTCAAGCCGACATACCTACCGATAGTAAAATAAGCAAAACATTAACAGTAATTCAATTAATGAAAAAGTTGGCTAGAACGGACTAGGTGTTGCATGTATTAGAAACAATAAATTATATATTGTTGGGAACACGAGGTATTCCTGAAAAATTCACAGTTCTATATTTCGTGAACCACGCTGTATAAGTAAAATACGTTGCAAAGGATGTAATAATGTTAACATACAACTTATTATACGTATACATTAGGTGAATGTAACCTGAGAACTGGGCTGCAAAATAATAATGATAATTACTTTCGGGCATGTTATTTCACGATGGATAACTTCAACCTAACCCCGGATAAAACCATCAGACATTTTGAATCTTAGGTTGAATATTTAAACTCAACAATGAAGTAGCGCAGGATAATGACAGCCGGATGGGCGAGTCACGATGGTTATGTAAGGCAGGGTGCAAATGTCAGGCGAAGACCCTTCACTGCGCCCGAACAAGGGAATCAAGTCAGAATTCACAGCCTATTGCAAGACTTGTGATAACACTTGCTAAAGTGCCAGATAAACGTAAGAGTTCACAAACTTGTGGCTCGGCAAGCTGGATTATTCGCAGTAGTTTCCTCACCACCTCTAATGGAGATTTTTCTTCCCACTGAGGAAGAAATGAACTTATAAAGGAACAAAAGTGTAACAGGAACCTTAATAACTAGTTCCATTGAAGGAACTAAGTACGGAAAATAATTCGGTGAGCTTCTTCCCTAGTGTGTTGTTCGGACAAATTCACGAATTTGTGTTATAAACGCGCGAAAAGCTTCGTCTAACCACAAGTATGCGAACTTGCTCATACATCTACATACCTGGCCTTTTAGTTTTTCTTTCTGTCAATAAGTTAGCAGAAGCAGAATTTCACATTTCCATTATTGAAAATTTGAATAACGTAAGTTAATAACTAATTTTGGACGTTAGTGTATTTATCAAAAAATAGATACAAATGCTTCAATTGACTTCTGTGTTACTACACACACATCGGAATGAACAGAACTGAGGTAAAGATCTATTTTTATAGTACATTGTGTCTTAAGGGCGGTAAATAAGGAATTACGAACGAGAGTCTATTAGAAGCCCGAAGTCGAAGACTGAGGGCTTTAATGAGTCGATGTTCGTAATTCTAGTACCGCCCGTGCGACATACAATGTTTTTCATCACATTTGCGAGTAAAATTTTATATTTCTAAAAGAAAAAATATAATTCTTCCAAATATTGGCGATACTTTAGGCTGCGCGCTTGGCAGCGCCGCCGTCCCCCTCCTCCTCCCCCTCCCGCAGCGCGCCGCAACGTGCGTGTGCATGTGGTCCTGCAGCAGCGCGCGCAGCACCATCAGTACGGGCACTGACTCATTTACCGACCTTGGGCTTCATGACAACAAAATTTGTACGCGCAATGACTCATTTACCGACCACGGGCTTCATGACAAGCATATTAAGGTCGAGGGTTTTATTTGGGGGGTTGCAAGCAAGGTAGCCTTCATGTTACGACACTGTTTACGAGCAAGTGTGATGAAAAACATTTTTTTTCACCTACTATGATTATACTGCTTTGTCAGGATGTATTATAGTAAATTAGACGATTAGGTACATTTAATTTAATCCTTGAAAATTATACCTAATTACGAAATAAACACAAACTGTACCAGACCAAGTAGAGCGCATTGTCTAGATACAAATAAAAGTCGTAAATAAAGAAATATATTTTTTGTTTCTATAAGACCACACACACAGAACAGAGCAAGTGAAGCAGTTTTGTACACAATGGGAATCGTGGAGATGTAACGAGCTGTAATAAGATGATTGCTAACAAAGAAAAACAGAAGGGCGTTAAATTTTATAACTGATGATTGTGATCGCGAAGCCGTTTATTTTAACTCAATCGTGCATGCAAATAATTCAAAGTACATTCGTGGCACGGCAGGTTGTTTTGAATAAGGTAATGTAAATTGTACCAGCTAATAAAAATATCAATAAAAGTCCCAATTAGCAAACATCCCGTGTTTGTCCAGTAAAAAGTATTGATTACCTCCTAAAAAGTTCCTTTGTACTTCGAAATCCAAACTACATCACCGATCTTTCCAAAGTGGAATCTTTTTTTGCCCGTCATAATTTTTTTTTCTGTAATTGGACGTCCGAATAACAAATAACTTTATATCGTATTTATGTCCCAGTATTTATCACCACTCATCCATAAGCTTCGATTCCCAAAAGCCTATTGTGCGATCAATACTCATGAATTATTAATCGGATAAAAATCTGATATCGCAGAGTTTAGCGAGATTTCGTAAATCGATTGTACTCTTACAAATGTTCGGTCGGCATACATAATTAAAGGTGTGTAAGTTGTCGATTTATTATCAAGATTCATCGATAAATATCACTGAGTGACGTGTTGACTTAAATTGATGTGTTTAAGCGTGTAGCTATTGCTAATATTGCACAGGTCACGATTTGTGAAGTTTTCTAGGCCTGAGATTTTCTCAGCCTGCTTTGGGCTTGAAAATAATTGAGAGAGCTTACTTACTACGAAATCGCTTCGTAATTAACACAGGCATTTAGCCTTCACGGTTAATTTGTTCGTTGAATCGTACAATTAACGTGGTTTCACCGTATAGGATAGTGTTTGACGTATCGGCGGAGGAGTCGCTTGCGCAAGCTAGGTTCGCCTACGCATGCGCGGTGAGAACAGAACCGACAACGGCGGTAATAGGGACACGCCTGGACGGACGAATTTGTGTAATAGCACAGATGCAACACCTGAACATTCGTTGCGAAACTTGGATTACCATAGTAGCCATGTGTGAACAACCGTTTAAATTACCATCCATTTAGAGTTGTGATAGCTGTATCGAGGAAGTTCCAGCAATTATTTAATTAGGCAGACGTGTTTGCCTAGGTTGCATAGGTGGGTCAACAGCTTTCACAAACGATTTCACAAAATTTCAAAGCAGTTTTCATCAGTCTAATTATAAAAACTCGGTTAATTCATGGTATCAAATCAGATATTCTCCTTGCGTGTTGTAATAGGCCCAGGTCCAACAATTTGTCAAAATTATACTCGTTTGCCACATCGGGCATGGAGTAAATTTAATTCTTCCATATATGGCCGGACATTGTGAAATAATCGAATCAGTTCCCACTCGCCCATCAAAATAATTAAGGAACGAATTGAATCGTAAATACAATGTTTTAAAATTAATCAGGAATGTTTCAGCAGATGGTTGCGTTGGTTTGACTGCACCTCTACTAAAGGTATTTTATCCGATTTTTTATTATTAAAATGTAGACACCTCTTTGACGTGGTACACTTTGAACATGGATCATTGTATAAAAAATGACACCCACAGTAATTTTAGTCAAACTAATACTCTAAACTAATCCTGCGACTTTCTGAAGTTTTTATAAATTTTGTACTTAGGTGATTTGGGGAACAGTTACGTACACAACAATGATAGGACTAAGAGAAGATGGGCTGTTATGAATCTTGGCACGTATTATATTTCTGTATAAGATGGAATGTCAATAAATAGGTACCTAAGTAATAATCGACAATATTTATTATGGATCTTCATTATGCACTCAAAACAACTTATCTCTCGATTATATCGTGTAAGAGTTGTATCAAGAAACTACTTAATAAAACAGTTGTTATCGTTGTTATGACACCTAATTGAAGGCACGAAACCCACAGTCGCAGCGGATAAATCAATCACCGTAATTGATCAATGTTACATAAAATAGCATAACAAGAACAAGTGAACATAACCATAACAAGAAGTGATGCAAACGATGTTAATTCAATTCAATAATGATTCCTTACTTTTTGCTCGCGGTTTTTGTTGTCATTTTCTTGAGAACTGTTGACATGCACCTCCATGTTATAAAGACGACGTGGGTCGTATAATGATGGTAAATAAATCCTTCTCAAGACGCTTTTAAGACTTGGGTTTCCATATGAAGCAGTAAATGTGTGTTGGGTGATCATATGAAGAAAGTACAAGGGACAAGTTTCCTTTCTTGACGATGGAGGTCAAATGAGCATTGACTCATCGTGGTGTTCTGTGGATATGGACATGCTCTGGATGTGTGAGCCGCAAATTGGGCTCAGCCTACCAAACAAGAATATAGGAATACATTCAGGCACATTATTCTTGTTTGTTATACAACGTGTGACATCCATAAGAACATACATTTTAATTAACGATATCTTTATCTATTGAAAACTATTTTATCGAGAAAACATAATAATTACCTTTACTAATGGAAAGTTATTATTTTTTTTATTTTCTCGAGCAGCATTGTATGCAAACATTTATTTGACGTTTCAGAGAGGCAGCAAATGGTAGTGTCAGTTGTTAGCTTTGTTACCGATACATTGCGTGCCGAATTAATTTGTATTCAGCCCTTAAAATATAAATGTTCTTATGGAAGTCACACATACACATACACATATATTTATTTATTTGTTCTTTAATACTTCTTTAATACGAGAGTGCTGAGCTTCTGCAGGCTTGTTTGTTCCTAATTACAATGCCCCGTTAGTCACTTTGATTAAGCATGCTAAGTAAGTATGTATTTATGGATTATAGATTGCTGATGCACTATGGTTGAGTTATTTTAATAATCAGTATGTTACTTTGAACATGAAACTACCGTGAGACTCACTCATATTAAATATAATGACCCGGATAACTCACGTCTTAATTCGAGTTGTTGAGTGTGCGCGTGTTGCAGCAGCCGCTGAGTCGCGTTGCTCCGAAGACGAAGGGCTACGGATTAGCCCGAAACATGTCGAGCTAAACTCGATTTAAGACGTGAGTTATCCGGGTCATTATATTTAATATCAGTATGTTACGTTTTAAATTTGAAAGGTTATTTGAGAACTGTTTTGTTATCATATATTCATCTGCAGTTTTTTTTAGCTTCTACGTACCCAACAAGAGAAGCTTCAGTTTATAGCTAAATTGAATAAAATATTACAAAGTTACCTCATTATACAGCCTATCAATATTCAGCAGCTTCTACGTTAGTTTACTATAAAATAAAAACCTATCCAGCGTCGACGGCTTTAAATATGGTCCGGTATACGCTGTAACTTAAATCTTTCGGGTTCCTCACGGGCACCTTGTACGTGTATATTTAAATGCAAATAGAACATTAAGCTACTTATTTACAAGTACTCAGCCTCAAGGTCTACTTGAAAATCACGAAATAATTTATCAAAATTTACACACTCAAGATCAACAAAGGATTATTGATCCGTGCGTGCGCGCAGAGCCTAGTTAGTTGATTCCAGTGAACCTTGGTGTGCATAAGATATGTTTAATATGCTTTAATCTGTAAATAAGTAGGTAAGTAGCTGGTTAATGCTTACGGAAGCAAATAAAGAATAGATTAAAGCAAAGCAGGCTAAATAGCATTGGCGCTAAGAAAGTTTGACATATATTATGATGACGTGTTATTTTGTTAAGTTGATGACAGAAACTACCAATGTTTTATTGCTGCCAAGCTACGCTACCTAATGTTTCTTTTGTATCATAATTGATATGTGGTACTTTTGTGTGGTCGTTAGTGTTTTTAGTGATTTGATACTCTGAATAACTATTTACGCCTATTTATAATACCCAAATCACATAATAACAAATCAATAATTTATTTAATACTAGCTAATGCCCGCAGCTTTACCAACGTGGTAGAATTAACAATAGGCGAATATTTCCCAATCATCCCGATAAATGATTTACTATTTTTATCAGATTACAGACAAAATAAATGGAATTGAATCTTTGGGCGATTTTTATGATTTACTTAAATATCATTACTTTTCAATCATATAAACAGTAAAGCTTACTTTAACTATATTCTAAATTTATTTCTTAAATCTATGATTTGCTTTTTACAATCGTACCCGTAGTAGGTACTGCATTCTACTGATAAAATGAAGAAAATTTCGTTTGCACAACTGTTACTCCTTGTGAAATGGTCAACACTGGCCAATTACATCATTACATGTCTTCTAGGAAACAATCAATAGAATGTCGGTATCAAAGGTGAGCATGGGTTAGGTACTTACATAGCTACAAACAATGACGAAAGCGCACCTGAGCACGTGCTTACATATAAAAGTAAAATTAAGGTTACATACTTCAATGCATATTAGGTACTTTAATAACAGAAGTAGGTACCTTTTATAGTTGACCAAGAAATTACTTTACCAGCTTTACCTTTTTCGCATAAAAGCAGACAAACGGGCATAAAGTTAACCCGATATAAAGTGATCACGCATCTCCGCTCATGGATGTCTATACTTAGTTAAGTACCTGCCATTGGAAATACTAGTGCGCTTCAGACCTTGCAAAAAGTGGTACACAATGGAAATCACAATGTACCATCACGGGAAAACTTCAGTCGTCAGTAGATTCTTAAATGTTCATGTACTGGGTAGGAAACACCGTTTAAACCGCATAGTGCAGGATCACCATCCAACGAAGTAGTGTTGGTGGAAACTGCTTTTTAGGGTTCCGGAGCCAAAATGGCAAAAACGGAACCCTTATATAGTTTCACCATGTCTGTCTGTCTGTCTGTCTGTCCGTCCGTCCGCGGCTTTGCTATGCTAGAAAGCTGTAATTTTGCACGAATATGTATGTAAGCTATGCCGACAAAATGGTACAATAAAAATGTCAAAAATATTTTTTTTTAGTGTACCTCCCATAGATGTAAAGTGGGGGTGATTTTTTTTTCTCATCCAAACTTGTAGTGTGTGGTATCGTTGGATAGGTCTTTCAAAATCATGAGGGGGTTGCTAAAACGATTTTTCGATTCAGTGATTTGTTTACAAAATATTCAACTTTAAAGTGCAAATTTTCATTAAAATGAGCGTCCCCCCCTCTAAAATCTAAACCGGTGGGTGGAAAATTTTGAAAAAATTCAGAACGGTAGTAAGCTTATCACACTTTCAAGAAAAACTATAACGGCTAAGTTTGCTTGAGAATTATTAGTAGTTTAAGAGTAAGTAGCAGCCTAAGGTATAAAATATACCTAAACTTGGAAGATTCCATATAAAATACGAAATCCTTGGAAAAATATTACTTATTTTTTTCGTACTGGCTACGGAACCCTATTTTGGGCGTGCCCGACACGCTCTTGGCCGGTTTTTCGTTGGGTAGTACAGTGTTGAAACTTGGTAGCAGGGACCAGATTAAAGAGTTCTTCAGAAGACTCCCCAAATTCAAACTTATTTATCGGCTGCGCTTGATTCCTTTCGAGCTTAGCTGCCGGCACAGCATGTGTGCTACATCTAAGCCAGGCTCTAAAGCTCTTAGTTGACATCCACTTCAGATTGTCGCATTACAAGGAAAGTGGACCGATACGTGAATTTTTACCCGTGTGATTGGTCGAATTTCGCACGTCTCCGATTCGCAATAGCTTCCCAGGTGCTAATACAGGTGAATCACTTTCCTGTGAGGGAAAATCAGAAGACCTGCGATCTTCTGGTATGCTTTGTACTGGTATGGTATGCAAGCTATGGTCAAAATACTTGATACACATGGTAGTAGCGCGTTTTTACCAATAACTGGCATCATGTCAGTCCAGGCCTACCGACAGCTCGTCTTTTCGAGAACCTTCTGGCCCCAATCCGTAGCAATACTGGTTTCGCAATGGGCTATGTCGTATTAGTGGTGCATGTATGGTCATACGAGTAAGATAGAATTTCGCTCCTAAACTGCTAATGTAGTGTATCGGCACAGGAGATGTTGCACCTAAGCGCCAAAACAGGTTGAAGTAGAAAGTTTACCTACTGTAAAAGCAATTATTGAATGTAAATATTCTAATAAGATTCTTCGTTTTATTATCATCCTTTTGATCCTCACCCGAGGTCACATCCTACTTCGACGTACCGTTTTATACGGCGTTTTTATAGTTCCATACTATTTCGCACCTATCTCGTACTGTTTTATAATTTTATTATACTTGAGACCTTAATATATTCGATAACGGTTTTTATCAATTAAATTATTTGAAGTAGGTACATTAAAATAATAAATAATATTATTTAATAGGACAAGATATGCCAAAACGAGAACATAGTGTTGTGTGACAAGGCATAATGTACTATAATATATATAACGTACAGTCAACGTCATAAATAAGTGATCATTTCTGAACTTTGTCGCTTTCAGTCGTTACAAAATTTCGTATGGCTTTTCAAACATGACGTTAAAATGAAAAGGTACAAAAGTGATCACTTATTTATGACGTTGACTGTACTATAATATATAATAATGTATAATACATAATAATGTACTACTAGGGGTACCTAAATGGGCTTTACTTTTTATTTACCACGTTTATTAAATACTTTCAACGCTGTATTAGAGAAAACCACCTGGATAAACCGGTTTACGTATAAAAGGAAAATTAAAAGAAAGTCTGGATGCTTCGGTCCATGATCGATTAGTTAGAGCACCGAAAGCTTATTTTCATGGGTAAATTTCAAAACTTCTCTTACTTTCTAGAACTAATTGAGAGACTTAAAGTTTGTAACTTTTAGACCAATTGCTTTTAATCTATTATTGCCAGTTAAATAAAAACTCGAAAAAATATACATATCAATAAAAATTAAACTACTTATTTATCTTTAAATTTCAAATATATAAGGTAAAGCTTAAATTATATAAGGTACCTATTTAAACTCGTACTCTTCATTTGTTAATAGTCAGAATACCTGTGTGTTAGGTAAGATAGGATACGCATTACTGTTTGATTGGCAGATAATATCGTATTCTAAGTTTTCTATTTGTTATGATCAGAGCAGGTAGGTTTATACAGGAAACATGTCTTAGTTTTCATAAGTACATTAAAAGCTATTAAATCTACTAGAAAAGAATAAGGAATGACGAGTAAAATTGAGCAGGGAACATAAATCGCACATGCTATATTTTCTTTGTTTCTTTCTTTTTGTTTTTCACTGTTTGCACCAGTCTAATTACCGTGCCGCTTATAGGTATTGACTGCGGTATTTAGACGTAAGGGCACAAAAAATAGCTGCCAATCTTTTTCCAGATACACTTAATCTAATTACGGTGTCGCTTTTATAGAATAAAAGCGAAACGGTAATTAGAGGGGTGCACAATAGAAGAAGATTGCCGCCAACTTGTAGTAGCTTAAATAATATTTAAGTAAACCCGTGAAGTAAAATAAACGCCAACGAAGTGCGCAACCAGTTTTCAGCATAAATCGAAGGCCTCAAATTAATTGACAGGGCGTCTAATGCGAGTTGAAAATATTCAAGAGCATGGCTCACCGTGTCGGCACAGGTTAGTCATGCCGTCACCATGTATGTAAATGACTGTTTAAACAGTCGCCATCCCGACGCCTTACTCAATGTTACCAACAATTTTTTTTTATCTCTAGAAATGTTGAAATGTCACCAGTTTTTCGGTAATATGCGGTATTTTACCGTTTTTTATTTATTATATAAATCAAAGCTCGTCAATGGGTGTTATCGAATAGAGAAACATTTTTTTCGTTACCTTTATATACGACAGAGCTACATACAAATGCTGTAACAAAATTAGACAGAAAAATAGTAGTAGCGTCAAGTAGCGCCACAGTTACCTACCGCCTGTTTAGAGAAAAGCGTTTAAGAAAGAGTTGTATTGTATTGTATAACTCTTTATTGTACATAAAACATATGAAAATAATAGTTAGCAAGAGAAAGAGATGTTCAAAGCTATATATTATATAGATTTTTCAATAAATGACTGTAAATTCAATTTTGAACCTATTTTTTTTCTTCGCTAAACATTGGCTGTATGTCTTTAATTTCATAACAATGAATTAATATGAGTAATATATAGAGTATAGCAAATACCGTATTGGCGTCAAATGTCGCTAAAAGAATAGAAAAAACTTTTTTTTTTAACCTTGCTTTATTCTTTACTTTAAGCCAATTGGGTACCTTAAGTTTTCTAGGATGATCCATTTTATATTTTTTATCGTTATAATGAAGCTCACTCCTGTACATAGATATTTTTTTTACTTGCAAATTTTTTGTAAAAATAAATTGACAACAGACAGCGGCCAGTCCGACCTCTTTTTTAAAAATCAAACAGACCAAGACACAAAACCTATTAATCCGACGAAACGTGCGGTTTACCGAAATAAAGCTTCAATTAATTTAAAAGAAAAAAACGAAAAATGAAAAATATCTATCTGCAGGAGTGAGCTACATTATAAGTCTACTATCGTTAAAAATATAATATGGACCATCCTAGAAAGGTACACAATTATGCGTCGTTATTTATTTTGTGTTGTTGTTGTGCGATATTTTCGCTAAAGTCCAGTTCTCTCATATTCCTACCTACGATAAGAGAAATATATTTACGTTATTTTGTCAATTATGGGTAGAAAACTGACAAAAGAAAACAGGTCAAAATGTATAAAGCTCTTCAAAAAAAAGTCGCTGACGTAGTCCCAAAAGTCGCTATCATCGACTAAGTCGCTAAGTTGGCAACACTGGCCTTACTTGCAAGGTCAGACGACAATGTATTGATGTTATTTTTTCCAAGTGTACACGGAGTACGCAAATCCTAAGTGTCGCTAATCGTATTTAAGGATACACTTTGTGTGTACGAGTTCACGCTGAGGCTTTTAGAAATTTGGTTTGTTTAAAATGCGTGTTTAAGGTAAAGGTTTAATTGCCTTTAGTCAAATTAGGATTACGACGAACCCGAAATCAGCGCATTTGAATTTGAAATCCAAATTAGAAATTCTAATTTTGGCAATACATTTATTCTAATTTTTATTTATTCGATCGCTTGCCGCATCATGCTGAGTGTGGCCCTTTTAACGCTATTTTGTTCAAATTTGTGTTTTTTTTAAAGAAAGCTCAGAAAGATCTGTTTGTTGACACCAGCAAAAACTTCGTTGATTCATTAATTATATATTGTAATAATTTTACTTACCAGCAGGGCAACAATTTTTTTTTGAAAAAAAAAAAACTGGCCCTTTGCGTGGTTCCTATCATGCAGTGTAGGGTTCCGTAGTAAGACTCTTCTCAAAGGGCCGGCAATGTTTCCGTAATATAAAACCGACTCCAAAAAATAAAAAAATAACAAAAAATGGAACCGACTACAAAACCCTGAAAATATTTTTCTAGGTAAGTAGGTACGTACTAGCTCGAAGTCGGTGCCTCAGCACGAGCCAGCAGGAGTGGGACAATTCACAATAGTCGTCTACTTCACCTACATACTATGGGTTTCAATCCCTCCTGCTGGGTCGTGCTGAGTCACGACTTCGAGCTAGTACGTACCTACTTACCTAGAAAAATATTTTCAAGGGTTTGTAGTCGGTTCCATTTTTTGTTATTTTTTTATTTTTTTGGAGTCGGTTTTTCTTTTTTTTTAAATTTTTTTTTTTTCTCACTTTTTAGTCATTTGTAGCCAAAGAACATCTCACAACTATTCCATTAAGCCCAAACACGACTTAGTTACGTTGTTTATAACAGAGTTCCGTCGCCTACCTTCTGGCTTCAGCATCAGATCAGTTCGAAAGAATCATTAACTTAAGCTTCTTCTTAGTTGCTTATCTAGGTAAGTATATTAATCATGATAATTTAAATTTAACCCGTGAAATACTTGTTATTGATAGTAGTAGTTCCGTTGGTCAAATCTGGTCTTCATCCTCAGTTCCACTTCACCAAATTATGATTTGCAAAAGCAAATGCACGAGTTACTGCTAAATATATCCAAATTACCATAGGTGTCCCTACAATATTTGAGAGTTCCCTCGATTTCCTTAAGATCCGATCATCAGATCCTAATTTTCTGCTTATGGGACCTAATTGAAAGCATTCCTAGACGAATTCAAAAAAAAAATTTGAAATCGGTTCATAAATGACGGAGTTCTGAGGTAACAAACATTAAAAAAAAAAAAAAAAAAATACAACCGAATTGATAACCTCCTCTTTTTTGAAGTCGGTTAAAAATTTAACTTACGTTATGGGTGTCCGTGGGCCGCCGTGATTGCTCTCCATGAAGTGATCCAACTACTCTTATTCCCTGTATCATATAAAAAAATCCTTGCAGATGGAGTCGCGGGCAATAGCTAGTTATATATACTTTCGTGACCTAATTCCTGATCTGTTACTTTCCAGGTGCAAAGTGATGCGTTGACATGCCGATAGCCGCGCTGTCGCACGAGACGCCTCCCGCGTCCCCCCTTCACCCTGCCACCTACGAAGAGGTGTTGGCTACCGTATGTATCAGCTATTCATTATCTCATATTAAATAATATTAATCCGGATAAGTCACGTCTTAAATCGAGTTTGGCTCAACATGTTTTGACAGTTACAACAAAAAATACGATGAAAACGTGGGTAGTTATGCGCTGGTATTAGTTTCCTCGGGTAGGCGGCTTGGCGTTGCTCCTAAAGGAAGGGCTACGATTCAGCCCGAAACACATCGAGCTTAACTTGATTTAAGACGTGAGTTATCTGGATTATTATCATTTAATATGAGTGAGTCTCACGGTAGTTTCATATTCATAATCTCTACATAGTGTAACAGAAAGTCGCTTTCCGCGTCTGTCTAATATATCCGCTAACTGCCAAATCACGCAGTTGATTTTGATGCGGTTTTCACCAGTTAGATAAATTTCCACGGTTTACGTTAGCAAATCGTTATGATATATACGACCATGTGAAGCCGCGGCGAGTTGCTAGTAATAACTAACTTATGGCTCTGAGTCAAGTGCGTCGCCAGCCGACTCATTTAGTTGATATGGAGAATAAGAAAAGTACTTTTAGGTGTAAGTGTAGGTATTTTATTGGAATCGGTGAATTCATTCGAGTTTCGGTTTCGCGTTAAGGAACGATTGATCAAGTAAGTCAAGTCTTAGAACAGGTTTGGTGGCTTTACATTTGGTAACTTTTTCAGAATCTCCAGGGGGGGGAGGAGCAGCTGCCCCTCCCTGCTCCCCCCCGGCAACGCCCTTGCTCTGAGACGTGGTCCTTGATTGTTGACCTGTTGAAGAGGCGCAAGGTCACGCAATAAATTTAAGAGAGAGCTCCGCTTGGAGTTTCTTTGCGCGATAGCGTCCGTAATACGGAAATCCGCCAAAGAACTACGGTCATCGATATAGCTCGACGAATATATAGATTGAAGTGGCAATGAGCAGAGTAAAAAAGACTTTCTGACAAGTTCCTAGCGACGCATTTTCTTGAGATGGTCTTTCCCAAGTCGCTGCTGGTATAAAAAAGTAACGTGTAGAGCCCATTGCGGCTTACTTACAGAAGGTACGAACTTAAAGAACGATTTGATTTTGAGATCGATCATTAGTCAATAAATTCAAGACACAACTGTATCAGTAAATAGTTATTTAATTAACGGCCAGATGGCCTAGTGGTTAGTGAACCTGACTACGAAGCTTGAGGTCCCGGGTTCGATTGAAAAATACGAATGTTTGTTCTCGGGTCTTGGGTGTTTAATATGTATTTAAGTATGTACATCTGCAGACACAATAGATACAGATACACACACGCACACACACGCGCACACACACGCACACACACACACACACACACACACACACACACACACACACACACACACACACACACACACACACAAACACACATACAATGCTTGCGCACTTGTAGTCTTTTTTTTATTATTTTTAATGTAATTTAGGTTTTCTGGACTAAATTAGGTTTTATTCTGTTTCTTTTGTATTGTTTCACATATTGCACTCCAGGGTCCCAAGATACAGGCTCAGCCTAGTTTGGGGTCCGCTGGGCATAACTATACTGTAAACTTGTGAATTATTAAGCAAATAAATATTTTTGTATTTTGTATTTGTATGTATCTATATCTATATAATTATATTTGTCCGTTGCTTAGTAGGTACCCATAACACAAGCTTTGCTAAGCTTACTTTGGGACTAGGTCAATTAGTGTGAATTGTCCCGTGATATTTATTTATTTATTTATTTAAGTTAACACGTATGTGTCGTTTTGACAGTTCAGAAAAGTGTGTCAATGTATTGTTGTCGTCCAATTTATACCCTATAACAACAAATAAAACGTATATTTGCAGCTTTTCGCCATACTTTATTTTTAATAAATGGCAGTAAATTTACCGTTAACGCCGACAATACTACGTAATACAAACTAAAGCACTTGTTGAAGCTATTGTAGCCGCCTTGTGCAACTCCGCCCTCTGCGCGAGTGCCCGTAAGGCGCGCCGACGTAAAGGTTCAAGCGATCATAGTGTACGCTCGTTCTTGATAGACACAGCAATGTAGACATGTTAATTGTGTTATGTTTATGTTTTTATTAACCGGCTTAAAATTTAAATGAAATTAGAATTGTTAAACCGTATTAATAACATTTATGAAAAAAAAATAGACAAAAACACGGACCACACGTCGAAGTTATCAATAAACTATTATTAACAAACAACATACATATACCTAGGTACTATCAACCAAATATGTGGTCTACCACTTATTATTATATTTTGTATTTTTTTTTCTTTAATTGTATAATATAGTTTTTAAGTCTTTTATTTGTAATTATATTATTATGAAAAAATGACTTTCTGTCAAGTTTCTTGCGGCGCATTCGTCTTGGCAATGATGGTATTTCCGAAAGCGCTGGTAGTTTAAAAAATGACGTGTAAAAGTGCCCATTGCGGCCTATTTACTGAATAAATCATTTGAATTTGAATTTTTGACCCTAAAGTTGATAATCGTTTGCATGTCTTAAAACAATAATGCCAATAGACAATAGACGTGTCTGTCAACTTGAAAGTTCGACTTTAGCGACATATTCATTTGATAGGAACTTGTTTAAAAATTGGTGGACCATTTATTTGGCTGATGGTACCAGCAAAAATATAAACTCCTCCTTTTTTGAAGTTACACAAGAAGCAATGCTAAATGATGATGAGCATACACACTTACCAATATTTAATGTCAACTAAAATACTAGTTTCAGAGTTTACATAAATTTGTAATGCTAATCAACTTATCACCTTGGCATGTGATGCTTTAAGTATTGCTGAATTCGTGTTTGGCCGCAGTAGTATCACGTATCAGTGATTGGCTGCTGTGTGAATGGTAACCGTCCATAATAAGGCAAACGGACGCACTATCCACCTGCATACAATGGTTTAGTGGCTTAGTGCAGCTCCCAGCATCCGACGTGCCGCCTCTTGCAAATAAACGACTATTACAAATTCGAATTACGAACAAAAAATAAAAGAGAATCGGGGAGTGATAAGTGTTTTGGAAGTGCAGTGCATGTGATAGTTAGTGTCAAGTGATATAGTGTGATGAAATCATCCTAATCTTAGAGTGTGCAAATTTTACACCAAAAAGGAATATTAGGGCAATCGATGGTTGTTCACTACTTCAATTTCAGTTAGGATTGAGTTTGCACCTTAAAATATTCCAACCCTTTAAAAGGACTTAATATTACTAGCTCAGTGTACAGCTACACACATTTGCTGAGTGTCTTAAGACCTTAATCTCTAACAAATATTGTCATATACAAAAACAAAAACAAACCATAAGAAATTACCATTACAAGTCAATCGACAGCCACTGAAGGATAAATAAAGTAGAGTCATCACTAATTGCTTAAATGAATGACTTGTGATTACAATATAGCCTTGAAAATACTTACCTATCGACTCAGTTAATAAAAAAAATATCCCAAAGTATATAATTGAACTAGAGGTGAGATTCTCTCACGAAGCACAAAAATTGAACTGCGTCATTATTCATTGTTCCGAAGAACCTATTAATCGAGAACAAAACCTTCTTAAGTTACAAAGGTGTCAGTATTAATGGTGTTCTCGTAATAAAATTACTCGTTGACAGTGGAAAATTTATTTTAATAATGCTTAGGTCAACGTGAGGTTGATGCCGACGTCTCTATGATTATGTCGTCAACATAGATGATCTCAGGTCCTATTAATAAACAAGTTTACCTGAATCTGACATTGTGTCCATCGATAATATTTGATTTGAATTACATCAAACACACTGTATTTTTGAAGTCCAAGTTAATGTGACCAAGATACGTAATTTGCAAAGACCAAACCTATAAATTCCATATGCGGCTTATCATCGCTTAAAATAAATACGACGATTGAGATTTGTTTTTCCTAAACAAATCATTTAAATTCTAATAAACGATATTAATATTCTGCTGCATAAAAAATCGATGGTTTTCCGTTTTTTTGTCTACGTTTTTTGTTTAAAGGAATTCAACATGATAGTAAAGTTCAAGCGTAAAACAAGCATTGGCACATTTGAAAGGTCATAACGGGCTTTTCTCTGGAAGGAAATGGAAAATAAAATCTCTCAAAGAAAAACTTTTAATCTTTAATTTAAAGACCACACAAAAAACGGCAAAAAAGAAAAAAATAACACAATAAAAAAGCGACCTTATGAAAACTGAGCAAAACATCATCCGTATTCTTAAACTTTAACAGTTAAAGGACGAAGTAAACACCTGATTATAGAACAGTACAAATCAGCTGTTACGCAACTGTTCGCAGGGCATGTTGGAGCGACAATTTAAGAATAGCCAGTTCACCTTGCCTCACCGTGGGAGTGGCATTTAATGTAAATACCATACAACTACCGCATTTCTAAACCATCGTTTATATTTTAGCAATGCTTTACTGATTTTTGGAAGGATTTAGAACATATACAGTGCAGTCACCTTGCTCTCGGGATCGCCTTGCTCTGACTCACAGTGATACGTGATATGTCCACTGGACCGGCGCCTGCGCCGTTCAATAACATGGCCCGAGTGCTGCCTTGACTGCTTTATGCTATAAGGCTTGTAGAGTGGTTACTCAACTGTTTAAACCATAGCGTGACGTAGGTAAGGGATTTGGCGGAGCCCTATAATAGGGAACATATCGACACAATATATCTTTTATCTGAGGGACTCTTGTTTTCTGGTTTAATGTGCCTAGTTAAAAACAAATGATGACCTAACTGATTTTTTCCGGACCACACAGTTTTGGGTAGTTTGATTTGTTACTATAGACAGTATAGTATAAATTTGTATAAATTTATTTGATAGTTTATATCTCAATTAATTAATTCAGACGTGAAAGACATCTAAGCACGTCATGTACAAAATACATTTGTATCGGCCAGACGTAGCAGTATTTTGTGCTTGTAGTTCATTTTGATTCTAACATCCAGCACGAATCTCGATTTCATCACATGCATTCACACACCAAGAGAAGTTATTTAGCGTCAGTATAATGTATGCCAGAAGCCATAAAATGTAGGTCTATTGCTTTACCGCAACGGTCCTTGTGTATTATTTCTACTTATTTCCACTACATTGTTTATGTTGGACAAGCCACGAAAAACAATAAACAGAATGTACGCTATAATAACGTACGCATGCTTAAAATAATTTGTTTGAATGGGTTACGTTGAAACTTAGGACATGAGCCCAAACGGAGACGTCATACGAATCGAATAAATATACATATCTGTCACTTTCGACAGAAGGCGAGGCAGCGTGCGCATTGAGATGTATTGAGATGATTGATTGACCAATCATTGATTGATTGATTGATTGATCATATTACCAATGCATTATTTTAATTATAATTATTACTTCGCTATTCACGTAAGTACTGTATTTGTCAAATAGTAATGTAATAGTAATAGTAATCTTCACGCAAATCATTTGTGTTAAAGAGGTATGACGACAATTCATCCGCTGGTCATATAATTTTGCGGAGCGTTAGGCCAATAAAATTATTAACAAGAGTGACAGAAATATAACACAAACTAATAGCGCGAGTTTCCTATAATAATATGGCACATACCTACTATGCGATTTAACTAACCACATTGATTGATTGGATTTGTTAAAACTTCACTCGGTATAATGTCAATTTTCCAGTTGACACCTGTGTATATCTTTAGTAAAGGGGTTGGTGCTATTCTACTCCGCCGCTCACCAAACAGCAAATCATCATCATTATTCTTTGTATTATTAGTTATTTGGGTGGGCCCATTTTTATCTTCTCCGATTGACTTAATGCTATACCTTATAAGGTTACGTCGAACGTTAAACAAAGCAATGCTTTAATAATGGTCACGTAACGCCGATACGTTTAATTATGCAGTGATGCATTATGTTGACGGTCCGTTCCATTAGGAGGATAAATATTTGTGGCCTTAATACGAAGCTGTAAGGTGCACATGGTTCAGTTACTCGTATATTGGTGGAATGTGTGCAATCAGTCGCATAATCTGCATTCATTTGTTCAGATCTGACTATTGTATCACCGCGAACAGGGATTGTTGCCACTAGGTGAATATTGTGATTAATAATAATATTGTGATTTCTTTCTTTTCTTTTAGATATTTATAGAAACTGTCAACTGTCAACTCTCTTTAAATACTTCTCCAATGACCCAAGAGGTTTTCTTCCGAAGTACTGCCATCGTATTGTTTACAATCAACAAAGCATCCCGCGCTAGCGAACGGCCTTGCCTGCATAGGGTCAGGCCGGTCAGCGGGCCACAATGCGCCTGCGCCACTCTCGGTTTCAAACGAAATGGTTCACTCTGAGCAGAGTCGTTCATACCTCAGAGTGAATGACTAGTTTGCTTGTGACTGCACAAAATTAAAAATAATGATTGATTTATTTATTAATCAAAATAAAAAACGGTCTAAACTAAAAAAACTAAAAAAAGGTCTCTAATCGAAGATATTTCACATTTTTTCGGCTTCCTTTCCCTAAAATAACACCCGCATGTATCATCATTTTTGCGAATAATGATCTAACTGATGGTGAATACCTACCTCATTAAAATCAGTTGCAATTAGATTAAAAAAATCTAAGCGTACTCGTACCTACAGGCGGCGGGAATCATTATAAACAACGGTTGCTTAGCAACAACGACTTAGGATATGCATATATATCCATCGATATTCTACGGAAATTGAGCAGTTTTCTGGTATAGAAAGATTTTTTTAGTGTGCCTTTTTCTTGGTCATGAATGGTTAATATGCAAAACTATTTGGAAATTAGTGGAGCTGTTAACGCACTTCTAGACAAACAAACTTACAGCGTGCAATAAAAAGATCCAACAAACATAAATACAAACAAAGTAACAAACTTTCCCTCTTAGAAATAGTGGTCACATTATAAATTACCTATTGGTGCGGTACGCAACCACGGGCGTCTACAGGAAGGTAATTTATGATGGATAAATAATTAAAGTAACAGTTTTTGTGAAGTGTTTTTGTTGAGTTTTTTCTGACTACCTGGGTTCGGTAGTTGCTACAATTTTTTTGGGGATTATTGTTGTTGTGTCGTTAATTTTTTATCTATTTGACAAACAAGGAGGGTGTTCGGACTGGATTACGTTGTAATTGTAAGTATTGATTTATTTAGAGGTTTCTCTTAGTCCTTCGCGCTTAAACCGCTGAACCAATTTACCTAGATGAAATTTGGTATGGAGATAGCTTTACAGAGTGGTCGTGGTCATACGATAGGGGAGGGCATAGGATAGTTTTTATTCTGGAAAACCAGCGTTGCTGTAGGTACAATGTACATAACGTGTGGCAACACATGCTGAATGGAGACCTTTTTTGGTGTCCTGTCGTATCACCACGTAACGTAACTTAGTTTGTATTGTTAGTTTTAGTGTTTTAGTCTTATTACTGTAGGTAAGGTGGTGGTACTGATGGAACCAAATAAAATTAATCTTTCTTTCTTTCATAGTTCCGGTGGGATAGCGATAAACAAATTTCTCGCAGACAAAGCTTAATTTCTAGATGAAGAATAATTACGACGTAACCTGAGAGAGACTTATGTCGTCAACATAAACATTATTTGCTCTGGATATTTAAGATGATTCAAGTTCATCAGTATATATGGGTTATCTTTTATCAAACTTGGTTATAACCTATGATGCAATTCTTCAGATTTGCCGCGGCACTCCCAGTGTCATTAAACATAATTGAATAAAAGTTCGGGCATCGACATTTTAGTCGAGTCAAGGTGGGACTGTAATTTTAATTTCGTTTGCCTCCGTAGTTTTGGCAGTGCCTTTATTTGGTGCGACCTTTCGAGCCAGTTTAAATAAAGCGTAAATCGCGCCGACCTAGCAACTGAAGGGAGTCCAGAACAACAATATTTTGTTTGTGGAATTTATAACACAATAAAGAATTTGAGTAAGTCTCTTGTTCAACGCGGAAGGAAAAGATTCATTATCCATTTTTAGGGTTCCGTAGTCAACTAGGAACCATTATAGTTTCGCCATGTCTGTCCGTCTGTCTGTAATTTGGCATGAATATACAAAGTGGTAAAATGAAAAAAAATAAGAAATTTTTTTTAGGGTACCTCCCATAGATACGTAAAGTAGGGGTGATTGTTTTCTCGACTAACGTGTGTGGGGTATCGTTGGATAGAGGGTCGTGGGTACGAGCCCGACTCGCACCTCTGTTTTTCGGAATCGAAGTGTGAAATTATATTTGATAATTTCCCATGATCTTCACAATGAAGGAAACATCGTGAGGAAACCTGCACACATCTGCGAAGAAATTCAATGGTGCATGTGAATATGAAGTTCTCAATCTGAAAACTGATACATTTGTTCCTGTTAGAGCTGTCGAGGTAATTTTTAAAACGTACTGTGTAGCCACTTTTAAAATTACGAGTATAATACACATATTATGCATAATATATTGTATGCATGTAAACTCTTTATTATAGCTACAAAAGAAAAGAAACAAAATACAATTGACACACTTTGAGATACTTGTACAAAGACGGTCTTATCCCTTTAAAGGATCTCAACCAAAAAACCCTTGTTAAAATAAGATAAGACAGTAATACAGTTAACGTTTGTTGTCAAACTTGTGATCTATTAGGACCACGCTCCATTACATGGCAACACCGCTGTAGCGAGATGGCAGCGATACGATTGTGTGGACCACAAGGCGATACTCCCCATTAGCGGACGACGAAATCAGTGGATGCCAACCTTTTTTTGGCAACACAATATTATGGTACATCAGCGGACCCAGGGGCGGGTCATGGAGGTCATGACCCCCATCCTTTGGCTCCTTGGCTGTGGCTATAATAACAGTAGATATTTTTCTAATTTCATTAATATTATGTATTTCCCCAACAAAAGTGAAGAACTGATTTAGTTATGACCAAAGACCACATTCTCCCTCTGGAAATAAAGCTGGTTCTGCCCTTGATATGGTAACTAGGTTCTATAAACAACCTTGAAGTCATGAATGCAAACATAAAAAGGTCTACTTTGTGCCTAATAATAGTTAAATTCGCATTAAGTAGGTATGTTTTATTGGTTTGTAAGTATGTATTATGTTATAGTTCTTACAGACCTGTGGTTGTGAACCTCTGGTCTAAATATTGTATTGTGCGCGAACTCCGTCCCAAAACACTTCATTGTTTCAAACGTAGGCTCAATATGTAGGTAGGGTTGCCAACAGAGGAGAGGAATAAAAATTGTTTTGTGTTCATTACAACTGAATTGCGTAAGTAATGCCTTACTCACTAATTTGACTAAAGTTCAAATAGCCACGGTCGCATAATGCCTAAGCTCTTTTTTATCTTGTTTTTAAAATGAATTCAAGTCGTTATGATTTTGCCCAAAAACTTCATTCCGGAATGACTAAATATTTAATGTACCTACATACGTCCAAATTTCAAAATAACTTAAGCTTGAAACATGACAGTGGCAATATTTTGTTGTCTCAAAATGCTTAAACTCTATGAAAGTGGCTAGCACTAACGACAATAGTACAACAATCCAATCACAGATCAAGTTTAACTAGACTTTTTAAGATTTAGGTATAGATATTTAGTTATTTTTAACGTAAGGTATTTTGAAATAAAGGTTTGAAGTTTCGTTGTTATGAGACTAAGACATTTAACATTCAACCACATAAAAAAAACCGGTGAGTTATTCCTTTCTTTTATTAAATGTACTATGTTGCTCAAGAGGAATTATTTTTGGTCATTCTTTTGGTTCGCATCATAAAAATACGGGATGTTTTTTTTCACATTTGAGTCGATTCGGTTTCTAGACAAAGCAAATCATTTTTAGACAATCTCTGAATGCAGTATCGTAAAGTCTCCGTCAAGCAAAAGGTTCTGTCTACAATATTTAAGGTACTAAAAAAGTTCTCTGAAGTCAGTTACCTTTTTGTTAAAACTTTTGTGAATTATTATGACAACCCTACTAGTTTCCGATATTGATGGTCGGTGGAGATAGTTCCCGATAGCCGCGGGCGCAGGGTATTTAATGCATGAATGCAAGGTCCGAGGGCTTGTTTCGTTGTTCATTACATTGACTTGTTTATGCTTTACACGCGAGCCTGGCCAAATAAACCAGAAAGTGATTTGAAGTAGAGGTGCAGTGTGCCATAAAAATAACACGCTGTGAGGTAATACATAGTAGTCCCAGGTAACTGATTCTGAAAGGCCTTGTCAAAATATTGCTTTTATTGTGGACCTTAAATATCGAAAGTATTATCTATTAGTTTTGACGTTTGTTGAACATCAACCTTTACCATTAATAACCAGAAATAATCTTAAGATTATTGCATGTTTTAAATCAGGGATTCCCAAACTATATTGAACAAGAAACAAGAAACCCCTTTTCCAACATAGACTGCTACCTTAGATACCATAGCCAAATTTGTTTAAGAAAATCTCTTTAGGTTTTTTCTTATTGATATAAAACACTTACGAATTTAAAAACTTCCAAAACCACTTTTCGTTTATAAATGTCATCCCCGGGAAACCGATTTCGACCACTTCAGTAATCCCTGTTTTCAAATGATAAAATTGCCAAACAGTTATTGAAGGACCTGGGATGTTCAGATCTTTAGTACTAATACTAACTGAATCACTGGCAAAAAATGTGCATTAGTTTTTGTTGCCCTGTAAGCATCCCTCTCTAGTTACGCCAAGCTGCAATAATTACAATAAAAATACAATACATAAAAAGACAGTTCCGGTGCATCCTCAAGCATGAGCCGTGACCGTTACAAAGCCAGTGCATCACAATGCAGCCGGCCTCGCTGCGGCGGCGCAAGGGCGCGGCCTCTGTGCGCGCGCGCACCGACAGTGACACGTGTTCTGTCACATCTGATGACTATTATGAGGCTGTGATATGCTTCAGCTTGTCATGGTAGATACCATGAAAGTTAGTTATTACATGCGATTTATAAGTTAGGTATTGGTCTGAAGAGTGTGCCAAATCCTGGCCCATACCACAAAAGTTACATTTAGAAAAGAATAAGCACTATTTCGTGAGTCCAGAATCAGCAAACTGCCGGTCTTGCGAGCGGCGCTGATCTTCCTTTGAGAACATCTGGTCATCATAGGTATATTGAAAAAAAAAAAACATTAAAATAAAGTTATTAAATCAAGATTAAATGTTTCACCAACAATTTAAGTGGCCGTAAGTGAACAAACATGAAATTTGAACTGATAATTCCTTTTTCGAAATTCCGAGACGGGGACTCCATTCTTTCACGAGCCAGCACAAGCTGGTCAATTATAATTTTAACCAACCTATACCCACTAATAAGTTTGCGAGTCACGTATAATATTTTCTTCATTTCCTTTAGGAGCTCCGTAAGTGGAAAAACTTTCCGCGTCGTTTATCAATGTGAGTGACTGGCGTCTTCGACGGATTTCATAAACAGTGGTTAGAAAAAAAATCATAATAATTTGCTTTACCTAGGTACACTAAACTTACGAGGAATTAAGAGACCAGCTAAAAGCAACTGCAAATTTTTCAGCTCTTTTAGTCGTATTACCTCATTAAAATAAAAGTTTTACTAATTTTAATGCTTGAATTTACTTCCCTGTATACTTACATAATTATACTATGACCATTTTTAACTAATATTTACGTATTTGTACAAAACTGAGGTCAGAGTGATTAAATATTCTTTTATTACACATTTTATTTAAGACGTTCTAAGAGGATTGGTTATTTGTAAAACAAATACCTTTGTTAACATTAACAGAATAAAAACCTTTTTTTTTTTGCTACTTTGGGAGCGATTATTTCCGGAAATCTTCACTTAATCAAAAAAGTTTTTGAGAAACCTTACTATATTTTCAAAAGAGCTGTCGAACTATGTGCCACACGTTGATGCGAGTTAAAAAAAACAATTTCTGTTACGTGTATGGAGTGCCCCCCCTATAAATATTTATTTTTGTATTTTAACTACAAAACTAAATAGCGGCTTTGACAAGACATCTGTAGTTCAAATTTCATTGATATAGTTTTCGAGTAAAATGCCTGTGACATACGGACGGACGGACAGACAGATAGACAGATAGACAGACAGACAGACGGACTTGACGAAACTCTAAGGGTCCGTTATTGCCATTTTGGCTCCGGAACCCTAAAAAACACGTTTGTTGTATGGGAGGCCGCCTTAAATATTTATTTTATTTTAATATAATTATTTATTTTTAAAGTGAATGTACGACATAATATACAACTAAATATTCTATGAATATTTGAAGAGCCTATTGCCGTTATTAATATCGAGCAAAAAACGTCAAAAAATAATGTTTGTTGTATTTATGTATTTATTTATTTTATTCTGTTTTTAGCATTTGTTGTTATAGCGGCAACAGAAATACACAATCTGTGAAAATTTCAATTGTTTAGCTATAACGGTTCATGAGATACAGCCTGGTGACAGACGGACGTCTGTCTGACGGACGGACAGCGAAGTCTTAGTAATAGGGTTCCGTTTTTACCCTTTAGGTACGGAGCACTAATAACCAGGTTAAGTAGGTATTTAAAAGAAATTTAAGCCGTGTACGGTAGGTAGGTATGTTATTTTTCGCTACCTACTTATATATGTCGGCGGCCGATCGTAAAATCCGCCAGATCACGAAATTCCTAGGCATATCGTGAAATGACGCCGTCACACGTTGCAGTCATATTGTCACTCAGGACGCGTTTCGAGCAATCATTATGTTTAGAAATTACAAATTATTGCCAATATCTAATAATTCCCCGTTGTATTAACGGTAGCGTTCGAATGGCTCAGCGGAAGCCGCAGTGCTCAACCAGCATACCAATACAGCATTACGTGCAAGTATTGTGTACCAAATGAAAATGTTAATCCAACCATTGACTAATTAAATAACCAAAGCCTTGATTTTCCTTCAGTCGGCTGTCGATTCAGCATTTAGTAACACGATACACTTGTGTGAATTGTTTAATTACGAATATGCGTGTAAAATTCTTGTAGAACAATAATTTTCGATGTAGGTTGCGCCACAAAACACAGGTAATGTGTATATTAAGTAGCAAGAATACAAGGATTTGCAGTTGTGTGAGTGAATAAAATCACGTGTTTTTAAACTTTAAATCCCGCTGAAAGTGTTTTTAGTGCATGAAGTTTCATGGTGACAGTTTTTTCATTAAACGACCATGGCGCCATCAAGCGGCGACCACGTGTACTTTTGCAGTTCATGGCAAGATCACCTGAACGCGCTCGGTCTCTATTTAGAGAGTTCAGCTACTCGGTAAGAGATGGCGTTAAAAGCCACATTTTTTAACGGAACAATTATTGTTTTCATGTAGTTTACAAACATGCAGAAGAACTTTGAGATAGTCAAAATTATGAAACATAAACATGTTTTAGGTTAGAAAATAAATATTAATTGCGATTAAAGAAGATTTGAAACATAAAATGTTGTTTTACGACCGGAAAATATCAATAAAGGCAACATAATTTGGTTACTTGGTTTAATGCTGTAATTTTGAAATACTTTTCCGGAAAAAAAATGCACTGATTAAAAATAGTACCTAATAGATCAGATACGAGAAGAAGACGTACCTAATTCATGTGTATGATTTTATAACTTTAATCATAATGCTGTTTTTTTTGTTTTCAGTCCGAGCCAGGGGATACCATAGCAACAACAAAAGAAGGTTAGTCAAATATATTTTATTTATAGTAGTTCTAAAACAGAAGCTTCATTATAAAAATATAAATGACATGATGTGAAACTAAGGGGCTGTTTCACCATCCATTGATTAGTGTTAACTGACGGTTAAATGTGATACCGTCTATTCGAACAAAACAAATAGAGACGGCATCACACTAATCAATGGATGGTGAAACAGCCCCTTAATCGTAAACTTAGGCTAATAAAAATTTTCTTATGCATAGACAGTGGCGCTACCGTCACTTGTTCTCAGAGTAACAACTTCATTCCACCATAAAAAAAAATTAAATGGCCCTCTAGACGATGCGGCAAGAAATATTCTGTGTGCTGTATATAATATACTACTCTTGATAATCAATCAATTCTAAATCCATACCCGCGCGGCCACGCAATGTAACAAAATTTGGACGATATTATTGCACTATCTATTAGCCTTTAACTCAAACTGTCTTGCACCTTGCAGAAGAATGGGTGACCCGCAAGAAAAGCGAGGTGACGACGACGCGGCAGATCGCGACGAGAGTCAAGCGCGAACTGCTGCTGGAAGATGGACGCATTCTCAAAGATACAGGGCCCAAGATATCCACCTCCGTCAACGAAGACACTCACACCACCAACTATCATCAGACTGAGGTAACTTGGCAATGAAATAACGATAATTAGAAAATATCTACGTAGGTAGAATGCGTAAAACATTTTTAAAAAGTGTGGTAAAAATGGTACAATAAAAATTTCTAAAAAAAATTTTTTTGGGGTACCTCCCATAGACTTAAAGTGGGGGTGATTTTTTTTTCTCATTCAACCCTATAGTCTGGGTTATCGTTGGATAGGTCTTTTAAAACCATTAGGGGTTTGCTAAGACGACTTTTCGATTTAGTGTGATATGTTTGCGAAATATTCAACTTTAAAGTGCAAATTTTCATAAAAATCGAGCGTCCCCCCCTAAAATCTAAACCGGTGGGTGGAAAAAATTAAAAAAATTCAGGATGGTAGTAAGTATATCAAAATTTCAACGAAAACTATAACGGCTAAGTTTGCTTGAGAATTATTAGTAGTTTAAGAGTAAATAGCAGCCTAAGGTATAAAATATACCTAAACTTGGAAGATTCCGTATAAAATCCTTGGAAAAATATTACTTACGCTCTTGGCCGGTTTTATACTGTGTATTTTCGATATTCAACAAAGAATCGTTTTATTGTATTGTATAATTCCCATTATTTCAACGCATAACCGCTAGTTCAATTCAACACCTTTCACTGCACCCCTGCCAGGCGGAACAGATTTTCAAGTAATTCCCGTCCAGCGAGTTACGAAACTGAGGTTTTGGACCATGCCCAATAATTACCAATCCTAGCATTTTTACGGGTGGGATGATTTGTGGTGATGACTCAACAAAGTGGATCTTGCATCATGTGTCATCAATCATAGTTAACAGATTGGTGGCCAATGATACTTGTTACGTGATAACTGATTTTATTGCCCTTCTCGATGTCATCGCTCGACTAAGACGTCAAGAAGTTACCAACCAGAACAACTGTCACGATGTGAATTCTTCGTTGATCTACCAAGTTTCCCTTGACTGTAAAAAGTTCATTTGTGAAGTGCAAAACTGGACGCTAAATTATTTATTTCAAATTACATTTTTCCGTTTTACAGAAATAAAGTAAAATTACGATAGCAATCTGCTCAATAAATTGTGCTATTATCTTATCTATTTCATTACAGCATCGGGTACCAGATGACCAAAAAGGAGATCAAGAAGGAACAGCACTTGGGGACCACGTGGATGGCGTAGGAGCACCCCTGAATGGTAAATATTTTAACCTGATTGCCCAAAGGAGGGTTATGTTTTTCAAGCGTATGTATGTATTTAAATATTCGACCCACCGACTCGTATTCATTGCTTTTTTTCTCCTTCTTCGTCGATATGACATTACGACAAACAGTCCGTCGAGTCGTTCCTGAGTAGGATAGGTTCATTGATTCATTCATTCATTCATAATCATCTCCATTACAAGCCACGCAGAAGCCTGTCTTCAACAACGAATCGCAAATAGATTGCTATTTAATCATAAATACTACAAAGGTTAGCATCTAGTATGGTTATTATCTTGATTGGTGGCCACTAACCACACTAATAAAATTCATCACCACGTTAGAAAATAAATTTATCAATGCTTCTCTTGTCTACCACATCGCGATTTGACACTATGGTAAATTCTTCGATTGTTTCTTTAGGACTAGCCGGTTTTCCATCAAGTGAGCTAGCCCCAGCGGATGCAAAAGTGTTGGTGTCATCCCGCGTGGTCGCGAATCCTGATGGCAAGGTGCGAGAGAGCAAAGATCGCAAAGTGCTGACCAGAAATATAACTGAGCGAGTGAAGGAAACTGAAGAGAATTTCCACAGGGGAGACACTACACATGACGTGAGTACCTTTTTCTATTGAATTTTGGGCTTGAGATGGATTTCGACAATGAAAAAAATGCCCCGGAGAACGTGCTGACATGCACGTGAGACTTAGAATTAGCTAACTTGGTTCTAATTCTAGACGCGGATGCTTCAGCAACGAGCTAAAGCCATTTATAATTATTTTTATTACATTACCTTATCACATTTACCAGCATGTTAATGCCATCGACTTGTTTCTGAACACACTTAAACTAGACACAAGATATTGCAAGGATGCTGAGGTTATTTAATGTTTTTATTAATGAACCGTACCTGTGTAGATGTTTTGCAGGTTTAATAAAATATTAAATGATATTGTAACGGATAACTCACGTCTTAAACCGAGTTTAGTTTAGCTCGAGTTTAGTCTTGGGTGTGCGTGTTGCGGCAGCCGCCGAGTCGCGTGCTCCTAAGAAGAAGGGCTATGAAATAGCCCGAAACATGTCGAGCTAAACTCGGTTTAAGACGTGAGTTATCCGTTACAATATCATTTAATATGAGTGAGCATCACGGTAGTTTCATGTTTAATAAAATAAATAATAATATAATGATAAAGTGTATATATACATAATGTGTACATAATGTACATACTGCTATGCTATCAGCAAAAGGAAATCAGTTACCTACTCGTTTTTATTAACGAGCGTAGTTTAAGTTTATGATAAAATATTAGAATGTTACTATAATGCCTCTTGACATAATACTAACGCAACTGCGCTCGATGATTAAAGTAACTGGTTTCTTTTTGTGATACGAGTACTGAGTACTAGACTTTTGAAAGCCTAACTAAAAATTCATTTTGAAATCATATGTTCGGCTGCCCACCTATGCCTAAAGCTCTGTATCCATTAAAATACTCGCATAAACTACGATATCGTTACAAAGTTGAAAATTTATTCCATCAGCTAATCTTGTTGCAAAATAAAATATGAAATTCAACCCTCGCCCTAAACTTGATTGCAATTTACAAATGCTTTTAGTGCCATTACTGGTGGATGACGGACCTTATCGGGCCCATAAGATGTGGGACATTGACGGGGGTGCCAGGGTTCGATTCCGTTCAGTCTAGTGAGCAGATATCATTTGATAGACGCTAATGGAGGCTCTGGGAATAGGGGCTGCCAATGTACGTAGTTTTTTTTTGCGTGAGAACTCTTGCTCTTGGAAATGTCAGAGTGAAAGATGTTAGCACATTTGATTGGTCTTTCATAATGGGTATTTAAATTTCAGCTTTTTTTTCGGTATCAGGAATTCGGACTGACATACAGCCACACACCATTATTATTACATGCCGAAAGAACACGCCGGGCAATACAACATTTTTGACATATTTTTGAACACCTTGCACGGGCAATGATATTGGATGCAATTGCACGTTACAAATAATTGCTAATGTAAATTATAGTTTCTGTTAATTGGGTAGGTACCTTAATTTTTTTGAGACGATCCATATTATATTTTTTTATCGATAGTAGACTTAAAACGAAGCTCACTCCTGTAAATAGATATTTTTTTCACGTGCCGTTTTTTTTCACACGTTTCGTGGGATTAATAGGTTTTGTGCCTTGGTCTGTTTGATTTAAAAAAAGAGGTCGTATTGACAGCTATCAGTTGTCAAATGTCGCCGTACAACGACACATACGTTTACACACACCTACACACATGTAACGTACGTATGGCGACATTCAACAAGTGACAGCTGTCAATCTATATATTATTTGATTGTTGTTGTTAGTTGTCTAACAACTGGTAGCATTGTGTACGGTTGTGTTACTCTGAAGATGAGCTCTGGTTGAGTTAGAAATGCGTCAGTATGGTGTCATTCTGTGGTGGTGTGGTGGTGGTGTGTGTTCTTACAGTGTGGAGGTGGAGGAACTGCATGAACACACATATTTTGCATAAGCTTAGCTATCGTATCGTCGCGGGTGAGCAAGGAAATTGTTTTAGTTTATTGATATAGACCTCCGCAAAGTAACGCCTGATTCAATAAATTATATACTTGAAATAAACACCTCATATATAAATACCTTGTATAGCATAAGGAACGCCATAACAAAGAAATCCCTCTTCGAGGGAAATTCTTCCCCTTCGCGCTAGTATAGTTTTTGGGAAAGGGCGGTAGAATTTCCTCTACCTGGTTTTTCAAAGTTACACCCGTTTAAAGCCGGGGCAGGTCACTAGTATTATTATAAGTCAATAATTAAAACACATTTTAATTTACGTTTGCGATGATTGCCAAAATAGTTTAACTAATTTATTCTTTAGCTAAAATCTTGGCTGTCAACATAACTGATCGATTTAATCTCATCGAGTTAATGATAGATAACATTAATTAAACGAAATGTTTAATAATGTGGGTCAATCATTGTATTAATCACCTATTGCGTGATTTCCGTACTCGAGTGAGGCTGAGGTCGACACTCTTTGGCATTTATATGTAGAGCTAAGAGTAGTTAAAATTTTACGCTACTCTACTTAAACAAGGTATAATTTTCAATGAACTGGTGAGAATGCTAGGACTTTGTTGCAGTAAACCGTCAATTCTGCATAAGGGTTAGCAGACGCGCTTGGTAAAGGCTCGAATGCACTAAACGGAAGTAAATAAAGATAGTGATTTATTTACTAAAATCGGATGCATGGGAATAATTAGAGGATTCGAAGTGTTTTCGCTTATATGCTTCGAAATACGATATTTCGCATATTTGGTATCTCCTGCTATTAATCCGCGTACGTTTTTCGTGTTTTTCACGATTTTTACAAAAGTTATGTTACTCATTACTCATTAGTGAAAATATCAGCATGTAAGGTGCTTTTTGTGTATGATGGGGTATTTAGTCGATTAGTACTTAAAATTGAACAACAACATGCTTAAGACGATACTTATCTTGATCTGTCCATAAACCCATCTATTTTAAAGTTTGACGATATTTGGCAATTGTTTCATCTGTGATGTATAAAAAAACGTTGTATCTTCTTGCATATGTAAAGCGGGTTAATTTAAGTAACAACGTTTGCTAAAAAGTACGTTTGCGTTTGCCGAAAGTAACGGTACTTCGAATCGGACTCGGAGTCATTTCGTTGTCAGTGTATTTCCGCATAGTGAGGTCGAGCCTTTAAGTTTTAGCAAAGGTGCTTAGTAAAGCTTCGCGTATCGGATGGAAGTAAAATATCGCGTTGCATTTAATGCAGTTGCGATGTAGATAAAATCGTGATTACACAAGTTATGATAAGTAATTAAGGTGTTGTTTAGTTTATATCGTTGTTCGCATAGGGAAAGTTCAAGATAAGTGTCTTATACATTTAAATCTATTAGGTTCCGAGCTAGATGTGGCGTCATATAATTGAAATGAACTCAAGTGCAACTGTAGAGTCAAGATTGTATTATTTCTTTGGAGTTAGTGCAAATCCGCTTAATTTGGATTAGACAATTCCGCGTATCTGACAATATAGCCACTTTTCAATTTTTACCTAGGTACTTCAAAAAAGCCGTGGTGGCCTAGTGGTTTGACCTATCGCCTCTCAAGCAGAGGGTCGTGGGTTCAAACCCCGGCTCGCACCTCTGAGTTTTTCGAAATTCATGTGCGGAATTACATTTGAAATTTACCACGAGCTTTGCGGTGAAGGAAAACATCGTGAGGAAACCTGCCCAAACCTGCGAAGCAATTCAATGGTGCGTGTGAAGTTCCCAATCCGCACTGGGCCCGCGTGGGAACTACGGCCCAAGCCCTCTTGTTCTGAGAGGAGGCCCGTGCCCAGCAGTGGGACGTATATAGGCTGGGATGATGATGACTTCAAATTTTATGAAATAAAACAATATATGAAGTTAAACCATTCTTTGTAACACTACATGGTATAGTGTACAAAATTTACATTAAGTATAGTAGATAAGCGGATTTGCTCTATCGGTTAAAATATGGTCAAATGAGATAATAATATTGATTTGAGATTAATAGAAGAGTTAGAAGAAGAATTTACTTTAGGGTACTTCACCTTAGATATCAGTTTGTGAAAATACATACGGATAAAATGTGAGAGTAACTCTGTCTGTCTGTTACCTTTTCATGCTTGATTTGCTGAATCAATTACCTATATGAAACTTAGATGAAGGTAGTTTGAGACCTAAGAAATATAGTTACCTACGTCTCGGAAACTTTCACAGTACTCGCGGGAAAGCTATAAAAAAAATCTTAGAAGAACACACGAGCAACAGCTAGTGAGTAACTCTTAGGTATACATATATGTATCGATTAACTTTACTGTCAGATAGTTGTCATATTTTATTTTACCCTGGTGTAATATTTCATTCCAAAGTTCACCGCGAGCTACTAGCCAATAACAGGCACACTTTTCACCTTAGTTTTAAATCTCACACTGAAATTGTAAATGGCGCCTTGTCTCGCCTTTTTCCAATAACGAGTGCTGCACTACTAATGATTCACGATTTTGTTACAGACGCGGGTTAACTCTAACTGTAGGAGAAATCACGTCATAAAATGAAACTATGTCAATGTGATATCGAACGTGAATTTCGCAATAGAAATCGTAAATGATGAAAATTATACCTAATAGAAATCTTATGGATGAAAATCTTAGAAACGCTTGAAACTTTTTTTATCAAGAGGAATAACCTTTCTAATTAACAGAAAAAAATATCAGACTTATAAGTAGCATCAATTAATTTAAAAAAATGAAAAGAGTTTTCTTTACCGCCAAATTAGGATAGACCGGTCGGTTACGGGTTGTTCCATAGACCAGAATAAAAAACAATAAAACATAATTTATGTGTCTTTGGCTCGATCTATTTGACATGTGACACTCTTTACCGGTCCGGATAATACCGATATGGAAATACCGACCCCGTTTTTCATGTACACACCCATAGAAGCTCATGTCAGTTTCTATGGGCGTGTACATGAAAAAAAGGGTCGGTATTATTCGGCCCGGTAAAGAGTGTCACCTGTCAAAACGAACGAGTCAAAGACACATCAATTCCTTTTTTTTACTTTTTGTTCTGGGCTATGGAATAACCCGTAACCGACCGGAATAACGTAATTTGGCGCTAAAGAAACATCTTTCATTTTTTTTAAATTAGTTGATGTTACTTAAAAATAAGATATTTTTTTCTGTTAATTAGAAAGGTTATTCCTATTGATATAAAAAGTTTCAAGCGTATTTAAGTTTTTCATCCATTACCCATTGTGGTGGGTACCGGGATAAAAATAAGTAAAATTTTATTGGGACTTTTCGACACAAGTAATAAGGTACCGCATACACACTAATTAAGTGAGTAAGTAAGACAGTGCATTATTTCCAGGCATGTGTAATATTAGCATTAGGTGAGAGCGCGCACATTTGTTAAGTTTTGCCAACCAATTTTATCTCCGTCATTCGCCGTTTACGAGTAGCACAACACGGAGTTGCATGTCATTCTGCAGCTTTGTGTTTCATGTTAGAGAAAATGGGGGTTAGAACGTATTGTTTAACTTTCTATTTAATTAGCATGTAAGTTACTGGTATACGAGTTTTCTTCGCAGTTTCCGCGTTGATTTTATGGTTTAAAGCTACGAACAAATAATAAGTAAGGTGTGTGAATGCACGGCGGCGTAATATTAAAACTTTTAACATACTTTTTTATGACCCAAAGTAGTAATTTCTTTTTCCCATATTAGACAAACATTTTTTACCTTCAGACAGTGGTATTCGTTGAAACATGTACTATATTTATATTGACTAAAAACAAACGGCACGAAACTCAGTCACCGCTTGACTGTTGCATAAAATTCGTTTAACTCGACGATAATTGCACATTTAAAAAACATTCGAGAACCAAAAGTAGCACTTCAAATGCAAAATGGAGCAGCAGTTTATTCAGATGAGTGTTCACATAAATCGATGGGGATTTTGAAATTATAATTTGTTCACCGAGATAGGGCGCCGCGGGCGCACGCCCACGCCGCCCGATGCCCGTGCGCAACGCTTTGCAGCTTTTTGTAAAACAAAAGGATGCTTTTAACCTGTATTATGCTTATACTTGAGTACTATGCATGTGTATGTGTGACGGATGTGATATCCGTGATATTCTAGATGAGCGGACGGAATTAGACGAATGTGATGTTGTCCAATTAAATAAACCAGATGTATTATTATAGTCTGTATGTAACGAGATGCATGTAGGTATATTGTTATAGGATGTATTAATTTATTTTGTTTTGAAAAAAAAAAATCTTTTGCCAAGTTTCTTGCGGTGCATTCTTCTTGGCAGTGATGGTCTTTCCGAAGCGGCCTGCAGCACAGCATAAACTTTTTTTTGATAGGTACTTGGTATGTAACAGAAATTGCTCTAACAGATTTTAGCGGTTTATACATTAATGAAAAAAGTTTTTTTTGTTTCGATGGGTCCCACGTGTAACAGGCATAACTACATACATACATACGCGTCAAACACATCACATAACCCTCCTTCTTCGCAGTCGGGTAAAAAAGGATAGCATCGAAATAGGCGTTAAAAAAACGCACACGACTTTTTTGTATTAATAACACTTCTACTTCACTTATTTTCAGATAACTGGTGATCATAACTACTAAAGCTCATAAATGGTGATGACCTATTTGTCAAAATAATCAAATTAAGTTTGATTAAAAAAGGTAACATAAATTTAACATTATTTACCTAATAATGAATGTTTCAAAGTTTACGATAGTCCGAGTACCTCATAAACTCAGCAGCTTCACGGCTGTAAGCCACGTCCCGATGTTTAGTAAATCGTTCGCTATTACTTGCAACCGACAATAGCACTCACGGATCCAAAACAGCGTATGTCACACAGTTCTCAAATGCACATACACCGTTTTTGGTATTAGAACAGAATAATGCAAATGCCTGGAGCGCTCGCGCCGGCCGTGTTGTTACAATAATCAAATAAATTGAATAATTATTCGTATCATTTGTGAATAATTATCCAATTTAGATACAATAAATGTTTATTTGTTTGTTGAGTTAATTTTAAAGTTTTCGGTTACCTATTTGAAAGCTGTTGTTGCAGCATAAGCTAGCAAGGGTTTAAAGTTGTGTTTTACCTACTCAGTTTGATTTTAAGCGGCTTAACAAGTACCTTACTGACCGAGCTCACCAACACGATTTTTTTCCAGAAATAAGATCAAGCTAGATCGACTGTTCGTCCCCGAAAACCCCTACATAGGAAATTTCATGGATATCGTTAGAGCCGTTTCCGAGATCCCCGGAAGAAATAAGATTAAATACAAAAATGTAATATTAGATATTTAGATGCTAACTACGAAGTTAACGTCCATGTAAAAGAAGAGGTACCTATATTTCAATGCAGCGACAGCTCTTGCAATTTTTCACGTTACTTAAGGTTTAACAAATTATACAAGGACTACCTATAGGTACCTACTATGTTCTGTAGTCTGTAGGTATTATTTAAACATTTTAATACTGGGTTTACTCGTATGACTAGCCATATTAATAGATTAATATTTTCTTTTCTTTACCTCAAATAATTGGCAAATGAATTGAACACAGAGCTTGATGGATAGAATTCAAATCTGAATCTCTTGCAAATGAATATAATCTATGCCACTCTTCATTTGAAATAGCAACTTTAGAGACTATTCTCACCTCACTTCTTTTTGCACGCGATGAAATAGAAAATTTACGTTATGGAAGGCAATAGCTTATGGCTTATTGAACTATTTATGAATATTAGTGCTACTCATATTGCAAAGGAAAAATGACCACTGATAAAATTAGTAGGTATTTGGGTGTATTTTTGTCAACAGTTTTCGTTCGACAGTTTTCTATAGTCTTGTTAGTGTTAATACACGAATTTACTACATCTTGTTTAATTATGAGGGAAAATAGCAACTGTGGCAAAAACCGCGGTACAAATTACATGCAATAATGTAACATCCCATTGCAGTCAAAGCACTAAAATACAATGCAACATACGTTACGCCTATCCCCAACGCATAAGCCAAGTCACTGTTGAAATCAGTTAAAACCAAAGCTCACCTATTTCGTTCCCTGTAATAGGCTGCGGTGTTAGTCAATTGGAAACACTTGCAATCCCACTATGGCTTTTTTGTTCTAACCAATATAAGCACGGGCTATCTAAGCACTGCGTACCCGCCGACTAGTAATTTGACCTTACCAAGCATTAGTACGTCGTGCTTTCAACGCGCTATAATAAAACCAAGTTTCACTGCAAGCAAGTCGATTCACGTGGATATGACCTTTACGTTATACGTAATATAATGTCATTATTTTAGATGTTTAACTCAATTGACAGTATACTTAACTTATTTCGGTGTCGTTTCGCGGCATTCAAAAGATTGCTTGTTGCGTATGCGAACGAATAGTTAATGTATTACGGACTCCGTTTCAAGATTTATTTCACACGTAGAATGTAACACGCTTTACATTGGAAAAGGTTCGAGCACATGTTAAATCTGTATCTTGTAACTTTAACTGTATTAGAATTCCCAAGTATTTAAATAACTTCTAAAGATCTTCTGTCTCAATCTTAAACTTTTGCAAACGTAAACTCTGCTTAATACACACTATCGCACGGAAGATCTAAACAAGCATAAATAAATAGACCATTCTCCTATCACCGGTAATATAACGTTTCCTTGATTGGGCCGAGGCGTACGGCGCACGCGTGATTAGCAGCGGCGGCGGAGCCTTCTTCGCACTTATCTCCTATGTGCCTCATCCAGTAACCATTTGCTGGGCCCCAGATGAGCCCGGTACCCTCTCAGGACAATAATTTAAGATGTTTAGATAACATCTACAAGGCTACGCGGTGTGCCCAAGAATTCATGTGATCACCTTTAGATCCAATCTCAGATATAGCCTCGCCGAGGTGATGTTACGAAAAATTATCTCCTACCATAGGCCCTGTTTATTGTCAAAGATTATGAATCCCTATAGCCGGGTAGCGTGTAAGCGCGTCCCGTATTTGTACATTAATATTTATAAGCCCGCGACGCTGTAAAGCCTTTAGGAATAAGCATAAAGAGATCATTTTGTGGTATTATTTTATTTGAAATGAGACCGAGTTTGTGTTGTTAATGCTTTAGGAAGTGGTTTCTATCATTATTATGACGTCTGCGTTATATCTTGCGAGTAGTTTATTTATATTTGCTGTTTCGTGTTCTGATTTGATTCAACATAGAATGCGACGTTAAATAAATGTTGCTTTAGAAATTCTAGAAGTGCCTATAAGTTCGATTAGATGTGCTAATTTATTTAAAGCATAGGACTAAATGAATTGCGTTACCTTGACCCCAGCGAACAAAAGGGTATGTTTTATGGCTGTCTTGCAGATAAATCAAAATTGTGGCGATAGTCCTTTACAATGAATCGTTAAAGTTAATTACATCTGCGCGCGCACGCTGCGCCTGCAAAGACGCAAAGTGTAAGCTGTAGGTTTACTGGCAATACTAGAGTACATTTCAGCAGTGATAGAAAGTTGACGAAGTACATTAAAGAAGGTTGCTTGCTGCAGATTTGAACTACCTACTTATTTTTTGTGGAGACCCGTTCGCTGATTTCTGTCATGTAGCAATGACGAAGCTTACATTTTGGATATGTTTTTTTTTGATTTTTCATTATTTATTGCTTGTGTTTATTTCAATCAACAGATCGACAGATTTTCATTTCAGTAGGTTTCACTCCCGCTCTCTGATCTTACCTAATCACATACCTCATGAAGAGTAATGTTTAAATTAAATATTTCAAATTCAATTTTAAAGTTACTTATTATTTATAATTAATATCAATTGTAATTGTATTTTGTACAGTTTAGTCATCATTGTGCGTGAACTTTTTTTTAAAATCAATAAGAATAGTCAATTTGGACAGACATTTTTAAATTAATCGCTCGTATCTCACAACTTAAACCATTGCTTTATATTTATTGCCCGTTTTATTAAACTCACGCATTGTTATAATTAAATTTAATCATATCCGTGTTTTGCTGATTCACTTAATCTAGCAAGGATTCGTTATTAAAAAACCGTAAAAGTTTCAGTGTAAACTAATGTACTTTCTTGTACTCTTATTTTCTGTACTTATTGCTTACATCAAGTTTAATATTGATAATTAGTTAAAAGTAGATTTATATCGACTTCCAAGAATTGATTACCTACATGAATATTTAATGATAAATAAATTTTTAAATTGATAAATATACTCAGCGGCACATTTGGCCCACTCTACATACAAAATTGTCTATTACTGCATACATTTGACGGCCAGATTTTATGCCTCTCATTATAATATTTGACAATAATTTACCTAGTCCTAAACTAAGCAAGCTTGTACTATAGTAAACGCCCAAGACTCAAGAACAAACATTCCTATTATTCATAACTACAAATATTTGCCAATTACAAGTAAAACCAACAAAAGCGTGTTAAAAAACTCATAGAATCAAAATTTGCTTGAATTAATTATATACTAAAACATTGGCGTGACCGTCACTTACTTGGTAGGTAATTATTAATTTCTCACCAAATGTTACGCTTCATAGTTTAAGTACTTAATTGCTGAACAAGAAAATATTTATTTTGCGTCCTGATATTTGACAGCAAATAATATTTTAAGTAATTAAGTATTGTAATTGCTTTTAAATATACTGGAATTAGTGGTGTTTCCGTTGGCAAATATTTCATTTTAAGGTTGTTTCTTTCACGTCAGACAGAAGAGCTAGATAACTTTTAGTTACGATCCTAATATTTACGAGTAATGCAAATCAGGCAAATGATGATTAATTAAATATATTATAATTATCTAACTTATTTATCCATTCATTTAGAATGATCTAACCCAACAAAAAATGAATAGATATCTAAATAAACATGTAGCAATTATCTTAATCTATCTATTTGTAATTAATCTTGTGAAACCAGGAAGATGTATGTTTCGCTAATTAGAACAACATTTAAAAACACGGCAACGATGTTATGAATGAACGATCAAAACGAGATAAAAAATATCAGTTGCATTTGCGCGTGTAAGTAATTTAGTCTCGCTTGGGTTGGCGATACTTTAAAGATAGATCGGTTTATGTAAAAAAATCTGAACTCGGTATTAAGAATAGAATAGAATAGTGTATTAATATTAAATTACAAGATTACAAAAATGATCAGCATTATCCCATAAGTACCATTCTTGGCTGAGCCTGTATCTATATTAAGAAAACTTCACAATTTTTTTTCAAATGTAACTGTTGTTAATTCTTTTAATTTTTAGCCTCTAAGTTTAGAAAATATTGAAATAACAATAATCAGTCTTTTTTAACTGTATTAGATACCATCTTTGCACGCATAAACCATAAGATTCAGCAGTTGAGTTATTTTTTTTTATGGAATAGGAGGCAAACGAGCATACGGATCGTCTGATCCGAAATCTGAAATTAAATCTGGGATTTCACTAAATTCTCACGGGAATTCCCGACGGGAATGTCTGTCAATTGTGTTTGTTACTTATTTTGTACAATAAAGAGTTTATATACATACATTAATTCCCAAAAATGTGGTCTTCATTGACGTTGCGTTATAAACAACTGTGCCAAATTTCATGTCATGCTCATGACTAGTATACTCAGCAGGTAATATTTCGAGATTTTATCCCGATCCCGCCGGAATATCGGGATAAGGCTCCGTTTCCACCAGAGATGTGCGAAGATGTATTGCGGGGAATGTGTTTTTCATGAACCAATAGAAACGCATCATTTACCGCGCCTCTCTCCCCTCAGCTGTTTTCACCAAAGATGTGCTGTGCGAGAATGTGTTTGAAGAAATGTTGTGAGAATGAAGCGTTTCTATTGGTTAATGAAAAACATATACCTCGCAATACATCCTCGCACATCTTTGGTGGACACGCAGCTTCAAAATTAGCCTATGTGTTATTTCAGATCTCCAGCTATCTACATACCAAAATTCATCCAAATCCGTCCAACACACACGCACACATATAAACTTTAGTATTTATACTTAATGTTAGTAGGATCTCTGATTCGAGTTTCACGGTAGTTTTGTATCGAATGTTGTTGTAAGTTGTTTTCTTTAATAAGTCGGAGGCTGGGTGCACAAAGGAGCGACGCACGCGCAGCTATTGTTCATCTTCGCTGCGTTTTATGACCGCACGTTTAGGGATAGGCGTGGTGCTACTTCCACCCGGTCAGGTGGGCATTCTACACTCAGAAAGATATTCCTATAGTTAATGCAAAATTGATTCCGCCTGGTTGAATCATGCACTTGAGTTCATTGTAGGTGGTTCATTTTAGGTGGGCTTGGTGTCCAGTAAGACAAAAGTGCTTTGTTTCTTTCAAACATTTTAATGTTAGACTGAAGGCGGTGTAGTCCAAAACGAACTGGGAAATAAAAGATTAACAAGAGATAAACAAATCAATACATTTTTCTAGTAATAGGTAAGAGTATAATTTTAGTAATACATATTAGAGGCAAAATTTGTAAGTATGTGCGTACGCTCGCGTGTTTATTACTCCTTCACGCTGTAACGGCCACAAGGATTTAGATGAAGTTTGGTATAAACTTACTTTATATCCCGATATTCCCGCGTAGTCCCATAACTTCAACCGATAGTATTACCTATTAAATTTGGCGCGGAAATTTTGTGGAACGTCAATGAAATCCACGATGTAATTTATGCTAATTCCCTCGGGAATTTACGCAGAATCCCGAAACTTCAATTAAACTACTAAACTAAATGGTTAACTCGTCCAAAACCGGGGCTAAAGTCTTGTTATGAATAAAACAAGATGTTCAACAACAACTTAACAGCAAGCAATGCGAAGCATTTCCAGTTAAACCACACACAGTTTACGAGTATCTTAGGTTTATTACCGCATGTTCCTAACTTAAAACGTAATATTACACGTACCTAATACGGGACTGCGTTTGTGTGTCGGTGCCTATATTATTAAATAGACCATATCTTGCAATCTGTCGGCTCTGAATGGATAATAACGCAGGTACTAGCCGGCTCGTCTATTGCGAATGCCTCATTCCCGCCCCGTGCCTGCCAACAAGGAATTGAACCCAGTACTTAACTCTAATTGCCAAGATGTTTTTGCAATTCGCCTGAATTTACCCTTTAATGGTCCTGTTAAGCTCGACTCTGCGTATGTTGCCAGCGTTAAATAAAAACTGTTTATTATCACCGCCCTATAGTATTAGGTTTTATGGAAATAAGCGGTTCAGTTTACATTTATTATGCTGTCTAACGCATTGCTTCGGTATAATACGGACATGGCGACGTTGAAAGGGCGCGAAGCTGGGTAATGAACCATTTATTTCAATGCAGACTGCCTTTCTGGTAAAAAATAACGAGCACCGAATACTGCTTACCTAACGGAGTAACTATTATACAATTCAAAACAAGAAATTGTAAAAAAAACATTGGTAATCAAAGTAGTTTTACCAGTTGTTTCTGTTTTATATAATAGCTCTTCGAACCCTTTAAAGATTAGGGTATGTTACCTCTTAATCCTGCACGTTTTTTAAATGGTAAACGAAAATGAGATGTCTGTCCACCGGTCAGGTCTATGTAGCATTCATTAACGCAGTTTGACAATGGTTTGTCGCATAAGGTAAACGTATTTTTGAGCATTTGGGTGTCGAGCAATCGGACGTTTACCTACTTTAAATACTTAGATACTTTTATTTATATTCTGCCGCAAGTAGGTAGCGTACTTGCGATAATTGAACGACCATGAGGATGAGATGATGAAACAATTATCAGAAAATGGTAGGTACTTCCTAAGTTACTTATAATATTTAAGTGAGTTACTTTTATCTAATATCTACACCAACAACACAGGTAATCCTAATACTCGTATATTACTGACCGTTGTTGTTGTGGCGATGTTCCTTCTATCTTGTAAAGTGTACGCACCGCCCTTTCCATTTTCGAGATAGATATACAAAGCGGCAATTTCATGTCCCAGAGATAACTGTTGGGTCGAGTCTTAACTCAGCAAAATGTATAATCATTAATTTGTTACCCATTTTGAAAAAGTCCTTTTCAAGACGACACAGAGATTTACGGCGACGATACGGCCACCGTCGCCATTCAAATTGATATGTTCTGTTGTTCTCTTAGTGAATTCATAAAAGTTATTTTAAATGTCTACTTAATGTTATTAATGTAATTTGTAAATTTTGTACAATTTTGCTACTCTATCGTACATTCGGTAAGTGGTTAGGGTAAGTGCAATGAGAGACGTAACATGGAAATAAATAAATAATAAACACTCACCCTTAAACTTTTTTTAGTATTAGGTACAAGTAGTAAGTAGGATAAAATATTTGCCCATTGTTGGTATTTTATACGTTCGTGGTAACGCTGCTTGATACATCTCTCGTTATATTATCCAACGTTGCGTGTTTGTTCCTATTAGACACAATTCGCAGAATCCCAAAGCTCTTATTTGTGATTGTTAGATTAACCACCTCCTTGGCATTTCGACGAACGACGTAAATTATGACACACGAACGATGGGTAATATTTTAACAGTAAATCAAGTATTCTGTGTGAAATTAACGCAGTTCAACATTTAAGATGACGCAATCGCGATAAATGTCTTACTTTCTTCTGTTAGTAGTTTATTTCCGAATACTTTTACAATTGTGTCGTTCAAAGGGACGCCCGTAACTTCCTTGTAAAGTAAATTCACATAAATTCAAGTTTTTATTGCTCTAACGATCAGTGCCGAGCATTGCGGACAACCAGAGTACACTATAATTATATAAAAGCTAAGAGAAATTTACGCGCCTCTGTGTAAAATAATCTCATTGTTTTGACTGTAACCCAGTTTTCCCGACATTTAAACTGTGTTATATAATTATAGCATGTAAATGTACAACAAAAGGCATATCTGTACTCGCCAATAATAAGCGGACGTAGTTCTGCGTGTTTTTATGCTACTAAAATGACACTCTTGCTCGATCGATGTGATCGATATTAATATTTAATCTTTTTTTTTACATAAAACTGACCGTGATTGACCCCTATCTTACTTGATGAAAAGTGCAGATGAGGCCAAAGGTGTATCTCACTAGTTCAGGGACGCTTATTGACTCTAGCTTTGAAGATCCCTAGGTTGTATCTATCAGGAAATACAGACGATGAGAGCGAAATCCATTCCTTAGCATTTCGCGTTATGAAAGATGAAGCGAACCGCTTCGTTCGGACCCATGGATGGAAATCACAATAATACGCGTTTAAATTGAAAGCAGGTTACCTGAAATCTGAGATGTTACTGTCCGGGAGTAGAATGTATGCCCGGAATGATGATGATGCTTTAAGCTTTACCTAATGCATTAAAATGTTCTTCTTTTTAGAGAAACTTCTTTTTAAAATGGAAGATGGCCGACGAAGAAGTTGGTTCCTATAAGAACTTAAACCTGAAAAGAAAAGGTACTTTGTCCAACGTGTCCACATTATCACGTGAAACTGCTTCACTATTTTACAATTAAATTCCGTCCGTTACCTGCGCGAAAACGCAATCTCGTTTCCAAGCAAAATAAAGGAAGAAAATATCTCCAGTTAGTTCGGTTCTGCTATCTAACACCCACAGCAAGGTAGCAACATAATTTACTATCATAAACGAGTATAAATCTTGTTTCACAGCGATCGATAGCTCGCCGGGTAGCAGTCATTAGCTAAGTTATTTATCGCAGGGGGTACAGTCGATCAGCGTCATTCCAATCATTGCTGGTACTTGGTGTCTAGATTATCGTGAGCATTGTCTATCTAGAGGTATATTAGTGAAACAGCAATCTTACTAACATTCTAAATACGAATGATTGTGAGTTTCTTTGTTAATTTATAGCGCTAGTACTGCTGGATGGTATGTGTAACTTTGATAGCAGGAAGGACCAAAATTTTCTTTGTTTTGCTTTGTCTACAAGGCTCCCTTTATTCGAATAGACCTCTAACGCCTTACAGAAATTTGAGACAAATGTAACAGTATTTCAGAAACTTGGAAAAATTACACGTTTTTTTTGTAAGCAGTAAGTTTTAACGAACTTATGCAAAAGTAGTCGATTGATAATTTATAAAATCAATTGAAATTATCACGTGCGTGATCGTTGTAAGGTATTTATTTGGCGACTTGGTTAATTATTTTATTTACAAATCAGAGTGAGCTCTTAACATGGTTATCGAAAGCTTAACTGAGGCATTTATTGTTTTATTTAACAATCGAAAAAGATAATAATATGACTCGTAGAGCAAGAAAAAATATTTTTTGTTTGTACAACCTTGGATCACCATACATTACTAGATAGCGGGATCTCACACTTACGAGTAGGTTTTATATCTGATATCCACATGGGATAGAGATGTAAAGTATGTAGATATGTAAAGTTCCAAAATCGCAACCACATGATTTGTGTAATTTTTACATGAACATTTAATACATGACTCTTTACTATAGGTACACCACATAGTTAGGTACACCACAATAGTAAGCAGTTATTATAAAAAAATACACTAAATCTTTCATCAATGTTTAAGCAACTAGAAATAGTTTCGTATTCATATTGAACCTCAAAATCGAATTATGCCAATCAACTCAAATATTTTTTGTAAATATAATTTATAACTGTCTACACGTCCTTCCGACCTGACATGTAGACAACTGCATTGTAATAATCATTATTAAATATTAGCTGGTTATTAATTTCATTGTTTCAAACTTAATTAAAGTCCATTATAAGGGCCTTGGACTTCAATCATCCATATAGTTCATTAGCTATATGACGTAGCAGGCGTGGTTGCGAATGCAATGTATAAAAAGTAGAATTAAACAAAAAATATTTTTCACTGATTTTCTTTGCTTGCATTACATCTACACGTAGCTTTGCTCCGGGATTTATCTAAATGCCCATAGGAATTCCCAAATTTATTTCTGTTGCATGAAAACATCCGTGCAAAAATTCATGTTTCGACACATATCGGTTAAGATATCAGTGTTTTACATGGATATAGGTAGTAGAAATGTGTCCGTATAAATAAGTCTACGTTCCATATTCGAAAAATGACTTAAGTCCCATATCAATGTTGTGCACTATACTACATACATTCAAGGGCAAAGGTATCGACACGGCCAAAGTTGCAAAAATATGTATACACGGCCTTAATGTTAAGTGCATAAAGTCGTGTATACATATTTTTGTAACTTTGGCCGTGTCAATCAATATCTTTGCCCTTGACTGTACAACAGCTCAGCTTCTTAAGTTTTTTACCTTATTATGTACTCGTATACGGCCCGTTGCCGCTTGAATATAGCTATCTGCATAGGTTCAAAAATGACGTAAAAGTACATACGCACGTCTGACTTTTGTGGTAACTTTTTTAAAAATATGGCAATTATCTTAGTGTCATATTCATAGCGTCAGAGGGTAGACAATATTTAGAAGCGAAGTGCCTAAGTATTGTAGTGCCATTGTTTGTAATTCTACCATGAAATGTTGTTAAAATGATGTTAAATGTACCTATATTTAAACATCTCCTCCGTCTACTACTTATCAAATTCTGCAAACGTCCAAAAAATAATTCTCACCGAATCCAAAGTTAGCGCTACATCGTACAATTAAGAGCAGAAAAAGCCAACAATGGCCGACCCCGTTGGGTCGTGGAAACTGTCACGCTGCTTTCCTTTGGTATCGCCTTTCTTTTCATTTCTATAAAGTTAACTTGTGTGATTCAATTAGCTTATGACTAAGTTGCGTTGCTTATGACCGGGTCATGCGTGGAGTCAAAACCATTTTATCCATCCATTATGTTTGTTTACCCTTTGTGTCGGAAAGTCAAAGTTAAACGCTTTTAAGTTTGGCAATAGAGGTACCGGTATTTTTTTATACAGCTCGTATAGTATCAGGAATACATTGCAAACAATTAAATTTGTCTGCGAGGTTGGTGTTGGACTTTATTCTAAATAAAATATACTTTTATATTAAATATTTTTTTAAATAATCATTTGTGTTAAACGTACTTAATTATCATATTGTCATCCAAACTACATACTCCTACAGAATTTTAAAGTTTGTCTCATTACTAAAGGTGGATGAAATTCGATTTGTATATTTCATCCGAACTAACCAAATTGTGAGTCAAATGAAAGGTTTTAAAATTGAATTTAAATGAATATTTATTGTTGGTGACTGTAAATACAGGAAACTAACCTAACTATCCAAGTTTATATGGCATGAAAGTTTTGAGTTAAAGAAAAAGTAGGTACACTCAAATGCTATAAAAATATTTAGGCATATTACATAGGCTCCTATTAAAAAAAATACTAAATATGCTCGAAATATTATCACTAGGTATTACACATAACAAAACAAACACTGTTCTGTGAGTTATTTCAATTTTAATATGCTGGAAAGACACAAAAATACATGGCATTTTAATATCATACAGTGCCATTGTTTTGTCAATGGACTTGCGTTATGACATAATCGTGATGCTTAACTCCATAACCCTATAGTCATAACCTTAGCAATTACTTTTCCATATTATTCGCTGTTTCCTTACTTTAAAGTGACCTGTTATTTCACAGTAATAGTATTATTGCGTGATATACAGACCTGAAGTTAACTTTAAGTTGGATTTATTTCTTATTGCCATAATTTGTGCGGTACTATTACGTTAGACAAAGAAAAAAGTATGGCATGCATTAGCATTGTATTAACCGGAATTATTAACAACCGGAAGTTTTTAGAAGTTTCAGAACAAGAGTTAGATGGTAAATACAATTGTATTTATTTATATTTATTTCACAGAATTTCTCAATAACGTTAGTACTAATGAAATGAGTGTTACTGTCGACTTGATACTTCCACATATTTCTGAGGAAAAGAGTCTGCACAGGTGGACGGACAGACAGATAAACGGACAATAATGTGATCCTACAAAGGCTCCAGTTTTGCCAACTGAGATGCGGAACCCTAAAAATCTACTTCAGACGTCACAAACCCAGCTCAGATCTAAGTTCATTCTCCTCCAGAAACAAACACTACGAACTACCTAGCAACTCATAAAAGCGCAACAACTTAAACGAAGTATTAAGTCGATAATCTGTGTTCGTTAAAACACCCTCGGTTTATACATAATAATCACGGCATCAAAACACGGCGATATTCGCGATATAGATATCAGCGGTTGGCGAATACCAGCGAAGCGCGATAAACGCGAGCTTTAATTATAAAATTGTCTTTTAGAAAACGACATAAAAATGGACATGCCGCTTACTAAAATTAGCTCAGGTAGAACGGTTCAGTGCCACGAGGGTTCTTCGGAATATTTACTTTTAGACAAGGTCTGAACTCATGATACTATAGGTGAAAAACTCAAGTAAAGGACCTGTTGTATGTAGTAGTAACGTTGTCCGTTTAAACAAATTGACGTTCCAAATTAGAAAAGTATCAATTCTGTGCACTACTACATACAACAGGATCTTTACCTATAGCGCGTTTTTCACATATAGCGTGAATTGTACCAATAAAATAACCAATGTCAGACCAGATATCAAATCCCTTTGACTTTATGACTGGTTAGTTATTGGTTTATAGTTAAAGTAACTGGTTGCAAATAACACTAAATTTAATATGAGCCTGCTTTTACACGATGCGATCAACGGCTGATAGTTATTTTGGTAATGCAATGTGAAGAATGTGTATATAAATCAAATAAAAGAACAAACCACAGACAATTAGATACTATTAAATTTATATTAAATTTAAGTTCAAATAGTGTTTATTTTAATTTATATAAAATTATTGCGATTTTCTTATGAGCTTTGAGAAAAACGCATCACATTTTATTTTAAAAACTACATTTTACACTGTGCTTTTAAATCTTACTCGTCTGGTCAGAGTTCGAATGTAGCCTGAGGTATCACACACAAATTGGTTTACTGTCATTAGCCAGCAGCCCCGTCTAGTTAGTCACGAAACTGAAATAGAAAAATGCTTATATTCCATTTGAGTCTAAGCTAATTGGAGGGACATCGGTTAAAATTAGGAGATCTCTACTAGAATAGTAGAGACGGTGGGCATTAATGCCAGATTCATCCCAGGTCATTGTCAAGCGAACCCTAGAACCAGACGCGTAGGCTTGCACCTGCCAATGGCGTGTCGAGTTCGAGATAGGGCATTTATATTTAGAAACCACTTTATAACTCACCGCCGAGCTTAAAGCTCCCGATAAAAAGTTCAACTTAGAGCTTTTGCGGTGCGTCGTTTATTAAGCACCATTTAGTTTTCGCCATGATTGTATCAGACGTCCGAGTGACCGCCGTCATAAGAGTCACCGCATACATTAAGTGCTATATTACTTGTAAATCCTACCGTCATGCTAATATTTTAAGTACCTACAAAAGTTTGCAAGTGTAAATGTGTGTGTTTATTATTCTTTCACGCCAAAACTGCTGGATGGATTTGAATGAAATATGGTTTGTAGCTCGTTGGACCATACGCAATTTTTTTTATCCCGATATTACTACAAGATCTTTCTATGCATAAAATGCCAAAATACGCTTAATATCCCAAAATTTTACCCGGAAAAGGCGAGTATTAGATGCGTATGCTTTATCCAAGCATGTACATATAAATACTTCGTTATAATATTAGAAATCCCTATAGGAATTTAGTAAGATCCTAGGATTACAATTTAACTGCTGATTCTCATGGTTTATGCAAGCGCAGCCACGGGAAAAGGCTAGTGTTCATTAAGAATAGGTCTGCGAAATATAAATCGGGGATCTCTTGAGGTTTTCTATTATTTGTAAGCCGCAAAATAAGAGCGTACCTATTTTAAAGTTTTACGTACGGCCTTATTTTATGGGGATCTGCTGCAGACATTGAGTCAATTTTTATCTTACAAAAGAGAGCAATTAGAGCAATTTATAATTTGAAGACGCGTGAATCTTTAAGATCTTTTTTTAAGGAAACAGATATCCTAACCCTGCCGTCACTTTATGTTTTTGAAATAATCATGTATGTTAGGAAGAACATATGTGATTTTCCCACTAACGTCGATATACTAGAAACCTTAAAGTTCCATCTTACAGACTGGCTAAAACCAAAAAGCTTTTCTGGGAAATTGCATACGTTTTTATTATAAAATTCCAAAAAATATTATAAATGAAACGGATACAAATTCAGATCTATTGTCAAGAAGACATTAATATCAAAGGCGTATTATAAAGTTAATGATTATATCATGGACAGGGATATTTGGAAATAATTCCGATCCGCATTAGCGATCCCTTCAAATAGCGAACCTACTGTGTTAAAAATAAAGTTGTGTTAAATACTTGTGATGTATACATATCATTTAATAATATTGTAAATCTGTTTTAAAAAAAAAATATATACCTCGTTGAGTTTCTTGCCGGATTTTCTCAGCAGAGTTTTCCGAACCGGTGGTAGATTTTTTTTGACATTCATAAGTGCTTGTTATAGCCTAAATTGAATAAAGATATTTTGACTTTGATTTTGACTTTGACTTTTGTTGCCGTGGTTTAGGCGTTGTTTTACGAAACTATTATTTTTATTATATATTAAAATTTTCCTGAAATGCCTACTTATAGTATTTTTTTATTTAGTACATTTTCATTTATTTATTTATTTGTGTCATTACAGTCTCAGGAACCACCGACCCGATTTAAAAATTGTTTCACTAATGTAAAGTTAAACTAGTATCATTGATTATCTTGGGCTACTTATTATTTAGGGCAAGTGAAAATTTTCTTCAGTGCAAAGACGAAACACCGGACAATAGCTAGTCAAATATAGTTTGTAAGAAGTAGTAAGCAATTTTTCACATGTCGACGTCTTATTGTTCTAAATACCTACAAATTTTAATGTTTACTGGGTTTCTTCTTTTTTATTGTAACTATACATTTATTTTGCAATTTCATGTCTCGAATCGAAAAGAATAAATACGTAAGAAGTACGATTTAGTCTATGTGAAATATTTTTGAAATATGGGTGTTACTCTCGCTTTATATAAAAATAAATAACAAGATCAGTTTCCACTGTATTGAGATCATCGTTGTCACTTTTACTCGTAAGTTGTAGGACGCAAAATTGCATCGTGTGGTCGAAAACAATGTTCCAGTCGCCGAAAAACCTGTTTCTGTCCATAAACGTACAGGTTGCAGCCAATATTTTTTAAAAAGGAATGCTTCTGTAATTAGTACACGTGACCGTGTGAACATAAAGGTTCAAACATGACCAAGGAGCTTAAGGAACTTAAAGCTCTAAAATAACACAAAAAAAACTCCTCGGAAAATTTTCAAATTAAATATTAACTCTAACCAGGGTTTAATGATACGATATTAATTTATATTGTCTCTTATCTTAAAATCGCATTCTTTTCTCGACGAAGCTTATAAATTCATAGTTCAGTATAAGTAAAAGGACTAAAAGGATGTTTTGAACCTTATCATAGACCTTAAGTTGTCGAAAGAGATAGTCTATGGCCTCCATAGCTCAGTTCTCAGCCAGCGAGCGTAGGGAGAGACCGCCTGAACACTCGTTCGCTTGCCTTCGATCGTTCGAAAATTAAACGAACTTTTGTTTTCTTTTAACAGAATTAGGTACATTTTAAATATTTGAAATAAGAACTCTTTGTGTTGTGCCAGTTTTTGTGTTGACTTTGGGTATTACAAGTGTCTTTTTAATTGAATTTTAGTGTCGTCGGTTTTGATAGGTGAGTTTGTGAATAATATCGTAAAAGTTGTACAGGTTGTATTAAATTTCTGTTATGATTACTTTTTAGTGAATAAGATTTATTAATACTCCATCCATCCATCTTGCTCGCTAATCCTGCTGTAAAGCAGCAGTGCTTGCACTGTTGTGTTTCGGCGTGGAGGGTAAGACAGCCGGTGAAATTACTGGCACTTGAGGTATCCCATCTTAGGCCTTTAGGTTGGTGACGCATCTGCAATACCACTGGTGTTTCAGGTGTTTATGGGCGGTGGTGATCTCTTACCATCAGGAGACCCACTTGCTCGTTTGCCATCCAGTCGAATAAAAAAAATACTTTTTTATGATTTAATCAAGTTTTATTAAAAATACACAAGGAGACACGGAGCTTTCTATAAAAAAGTTCAAGTATACAGAAATACAAGTTTTCAAACAGGTATATATATGTGCATAAAAATAGATTAATGATAAAATAATGTAATTGGCAAGGATCCGAGCGCAGGATGATGCGCTCATAAATATCTACTCATTAGGTTAAATTGCTCAGTTTCTAGGAAGTTACACAAATAAGGATGGGTTTCGTTAAATAACTTAATTCCGGGTAATCCGCCCATAAATAATTTGAGGCTTGAGCGTAATTTGGACAGGTACTAATTGAACTACGGATACAAATTTACTGTTGGACAAATACATGTCAATATAGAAATTTGGCACTACAAATATTGTAGCTATTTTTGAAAATTTGTTTTAATCAAATAAGTTTAATTTTTTCGTTAAAAAATGTATTCGCTAAACTGGATTGAGAATGGTAAATCCATGCAGGTTAACAATACTCATCTAAACTTAACGCTAAATCGCGATTTTCTTTCCGCAAACGCTTATTAATTAGTACATATAAGTTAATTTAAATCGGTTTGGAGCAATTCATTTTTATATTACTTTTGTTTTAATTTCCGCATTTCATTCGTGATATAGAAGGTTAATGCAGTGGCAACTTGATAATGCTTTACGTCATTTATACATTTAATCATAAAAAGTTTTCAAAATTAGCGCAAATGCGAATAGCATATTCATATACTACAACCTAACTTCTACCTTCGCTTACCAATCTATCACAAAGATAACATACAAGCATTGCACCAATCGAGTACCATTTGACGTTATAATGTAGATTGCATACAGATATTAATGAGTGCTTTAAAACAACCAACAAAACACCACGCGGGCGGTTGCGAGCCATTTCGAAAGCGAACCACTTGCAGGGCCCGGCATTCTTGCATCTCGGAGCTCGTTGGACCGGCCGGGAACAGCATCTTGATTCGGACACAGTCGCATACGAATCGTAATCTTTCTACTTTGTTATCCCTCTCAAATCACGAGTTAACGCAAGGGACAGCAATATCAAATATCGTTTCCCTCCCTCTGAATCAGACAAGAGATGCGCGGCACGGGGATGAATGCTTACCACTGTAAAATAAGCTTTTGTAGCATACCGTGCGGTTTGAGAAATGGTGGACTGGAGTAATTGAATGGAGTACGAGGGGTCCCGTTATTGTGGTTACAGAAAAAATGGCAGACAAAAATAAAGGTAATCTACGACACCGATATTTGCGTGAAGGCCGAAAAGAAAGTTTGCAAGTTAGTTCAGAGGATCATGCACTGAATGCATTACATGAATATTCAAACTTGACAGGCGTCGAGTGCAACAATTGCTTAGAAATCTTATAAAGAAACTGCATGACATATGCTGTAGGCGATTTCACCTTCACGGTATTTGTAGAAAAGCTCTGTTATATCTTTAAGTGTTTAACAGATGTTACGAAAAGAAAGCCTTCCTGCCTAGCCTTAAAATAAACTTTATTGAATATTTCGACGTAATGTACTGACTACTTATTACGTTCATTCTGATAGTGAAAATTGAAAACAATCACAAAGAGATAAACATAATGAATTCAAAGTTTAATTTAGTACAGTCACCAGCATTAATATCTGCCACAGCGGAGCGTGCATAAATATCTGACACGACCTACCGGCCCTAGAAATAGAGTCGTATCAGATATTTATGCACGCTTTGTTGTGTCAGATATTGGTGCTGGTGACTGTACCCCACCTCATTTCACCTAAGCGCCCAGAATACGAATACAATTACAAGTTTTAAAGGTTCGATTAACCGGGTTTGTCCCTAACATTCGATAATCCACAATTCAAACACAGCAACGGTCTGTTGTTTTCCCAACCTTCCTTCCTAATTCGAAATGTCAACGTCATTTCTCCAAACACTTGAGAGTCAGTGAAGCAATTCAATCGAGTAACCGCGACCGTGTTTACGCCGGCTGCGTTTTTGCTCACTTACGTAATGCCGTCATGCCGCATCACCGGTCATTATCACATAGAAAACTGCCTCCAAGGCAATCGGAACATCGGCCATTTATTACTGGAGATTTGACTGCTTTAAGCTTACAAGATCGATTTATTTACTTTCCTTACGACAATATTCGCTAACTAATGTAAAATAACTCATTCGAGACCTGATTATTTTTCGGGTGGTATAGCGTGTATGGTAAAGGAACGCATACGGAACGGAGATATTTTTTTCGCTTGTTTATGTTTCATTACGATTTAAAATATTTAGAAGTAGAGGTTGCACTCATTTGCATAGAATTATATATTTTACTGCCTAAAATTAGAGATTTAAATGAAGCAATGACGTTAATGGGAGGATTTCATTCATGATTAAGAATAGTTCGCTAACTGCAATAAATTACGAGTAGTTATAGAAATAAGTAATTTGGTAATTAACACGTGAATAACTGACATGCCGTTTATGCGTTACAAGCATATTTGAAAAAAGTTTGCTATGCAGTAAGTGGGGCTAACGCACGAAACAATATTTATACTTAAGTGTTAACCCTTATCATGTCGTATCAGAGTAAGTATACCTTTTATTTCATTGATTATTTCGTTCTTAAACTTGAAAAGACATTAATTTGTTCAGTCACCAGCATTAATATCTGCCACAGCGGAGCGTGCAAAAATATCTGACACGTCCTTCCGGCCCTAGTAATAGAGTCGTATCAGATATTTGTCAGACTGTGTCAGATATTGGTGCTGGCACGTGCTGGTGACTGTTCATATAGACCACCAGCCTAAACATTGACCTTAACTACTGTTCATATAGACCACCAGCCTAAACATTGACCTTAACTTTAAACCAAAACGCCCGATTACAAAATGTGCAGGTAAATTAAAAGAAATTTGTTTCTTAATTGGCCGTTAAGTGGCCTTGGTTTACGGTCAATGCCCGGAGAAAGGCAGCTAATAACATTATGTAAACATAACTTCGGAACTCGCTTATGATTATTACTATTTCGATAGAGCAATTCCGAACGGACCGATAAAAAGTTTCTACACCCGGTTCCTATTATAACTCTCATTGCGTTCGTACGTGTCTAATATTGAGATATAATTTGAATGGCTTGAAAAAACAGTCTTGCGCTTACGAGTATAGACAGAGTAATATTTTTTTACCAACTGTCAGATGCTCTCAGACAGGTAAATGACTCGGCGGAAATCATTGTTAATTCTTGAAAGATTTTACTGCTGCGATATAATTAAGTGATCGAGTAATTTAATTAATTCAAGTGCCTCATTAAACAAACTTCAGACAGAAATTATTGAGCTTATCGAAATGATAAAGACTCGATTAATTTGATTAATTTGCCTGCAGAGGATTTTTTTTTATTCTTTCGGCTTTTATTCTGAATAGTATAGAACGTTAAGCGGAGAAGTACATTAACTTATACGTTAAACTAATGAAAAATCAAAGGTTTATACTTCTGAGTGAAAATAATTATGTTTAAGTTAGGGAAGTACAAATGACAAACATCTTTAATATGGAAGGTAAAGCTAATCCTTGCTTAATTATTGTAAAAGTTTATTGGTTTTCATTTTTGATTGACTAAGTATACATTCAAGTTAAAAAAAACCAGTCACATTTGTCACACACGAGGTTGTATTTTTTTCTGAAAATAATAATAACTATAATGAGTTGAATTATTACTGATCATCGGGATTCGCGCTGTCATCGTCCATCCACCATCACCTCTCATATTTCGTTTTCTAGAATTTTTTTACCGTACAACGGCAAAAACTACTAGACACTGGCAAAATTGTCCTCCGATGGACAGAGCCATATTTTTTTAAAGAAACAACAACAACAACAATAACTATAATAGGTAAATACTTGGAATGTTCATAGAGTACTTAAACAATTAAGTAAAAAAATATAATAGGTTCTTATAAAAGACACGTGGTAAGTATATCTCTATTTTTTTTTCTACAATTTATACAACCATTCGTGTGCGAGTCCGTCTCGCACTTGGCCGTTACTAAAACACATCGAACTTGTGTATATTACGCGGTAATTGCCGTATTTAGTTGCAGGCGACACCGGCCGATAGTATCTGATATATCGGGCGATACACCCTCCGGCTGGGACTGGGATATGGATGGGCTGCCTCCGAGTTGCCCGAGAACCTATCGATAAGCGTAACGCATTATCGGTATTCATAATACTGTCGCTTGTTATGTGCAGGCGCAATGAATGTGAAAATGTACGGAATAAAAATGGGCACTTGTAAAGTTACTGGGTTTGCCATTGGCTATAAGACGAGACTCGAATCGCATAAGGATATAAGGATTTGTAGAGCTTGATTTGGTTTTCTTTATTTTGCCTTTATTTACCAGACTTTAAGAATTTACTACACTAGGTACTAGGTACTAGGTGTCCTCGTAAATGTATTGTCTTGTTTTGTACAAATTAATAAAAATAAAAAGTAACGCCAAGTGTAGGTAGATATTTATAGTTATTTTTGTTAAAAATACAACTATTACAATCTGCCGACTACAGTTTATTTTTTATATAAAGCATGGAAACCGTGATCCTTATTGTTATTCCTCAACATTGTCACCGGCATCCTGTTTTAATGTTCCTTAGTAGTATTAAGCTACAAGATAAGAGTATTCTTTGTCCGACTTTACGAAAGTTACGATGGTTATCTTAGTGGGTGTCAGAGGTGTCTAGAATGATATTGTGTACACTTAAGTTCACAAATACAAGTAAATATTTGGTTTTCAACAAGTTTTTTTGGTTCACTTTTGGTAGTATACTTACATAAATATGTAGGTATTAATTTGTTATATCAGATCTAATGATCTCAAAATTTTAGCTCACTCCCACATTTTTGAAATCTACCGGACAGAATTGGGCTAAAAATACTAGGTATTCAGTCGGTTACCTAGTGTACGAGTACATAGTATAATAGGTATTTTTCCATATTAACTGCGTACAAAACTGGATATTTATGTTAACGAACCGACTCTACTTACCGATAACGAAGAAAAAATATAATATAGGTACTGAGCAGCAAAAAATCTAGCTAATAGGTAATTTTGTATGAAGAGTGGGTCAAATTTTGTACCGCTGAGTAGGTACCTATAGAAAAAAATGTAAGAAATCGCCTGATTTTTTTTTGCGGCTGGCCGATTGTATGTAATAGACAGGTGCAAAAAGTTAACGATATTTGAATAGAGTTCTGACCTATTTTTATTGATAGATAATTTAAAATTGGCAGGTTATTTGAAGCTTGCAAAGAGTTAAATTAAAATTGCTTTACGTTTTGACTGAAAGGACTTTTTAAAGTTAACTGGTAATTTGTCTTTGCGTGCGTTTTATGTTGTATTTGAAAAACTTTATGTTTAGAAGTTGCCAATATACTGAAATGATTTAGTAGTTTCAGAGATTATCCCTACTTAAACCCAAATAAAAATATTTCATCTCTTATTATGATGATGGAGCTTGTTGCATCTGCAAAAATCTAATGTACAATATTCACATGACGAAACCTGTGGATTTAGTTTATGGTGTATTCTTTTATCATAGTTAGGGCACACTTTAAATATTTTGTGATAATTATAAATTAGTCAGTTTTGAGCTTTAAGCTCTTACTGAAGCCTTTTGAGACACATGGACTAGTTCTAACTTTGATTGTACTGTAGGCGTACCTACTATTAACACGCGGGGCCATCTTTCAAGTTACATAACAAAGGTTGTAGTGTCGTTTCACTGACTAGCCACATCACTAACAACACCTACGATAATTACCCGCGTTACATAATCTATCGGCAGATGATAAATTTTGATAAGAGTAAAAGTTATAGAACTAGTTGTGCAGCTTTCATCAATTGAATTTTATGTTTATACTGGTATAATACATATCTGGGTTGATTGCCTACGAATACTCGTAATTATGTGAATTTGAGCAATTTACATTTGAAATCTGATCACGATTTGCTATTAAAAAGTATAGAGTTGATCATTTTTTCGACTTACTTATGTTTATCACTTTTGTATCAATTATTTAGTTGGAGTACATCGTTAGTTACATAGTTTCTGTACTTACGACTTAGGCTATTGTGTAATTTAAAAGGATGACTCTTACTAAAGGTCAGTGAAGCAACACTAAAATACAGTTTAACTGAAAGAGTAGGAACTTTACTACTGCATATCGTTCAAATACGGTTTAGCCAACAGATTAAAGTTGCTGGTTGGTATGACGAAAGGATAGGGAAAATTAAGGGTCATATCAATAAGTTTTCTGTGCAATGGCATTTGTTTTTAGATGATATGAAGCTATAAAACAGATGACGATCGATTGCGTCGATCTGAGATTGTTTTAGTTTATTTCTAAGCCTAGGTGATCCCATTAAGGGTCTTTTACCTGTTCTCGGCTTTGCAAGTGACGGTAGTAGGCGCGGTCAAAGGAACGTGGTTTTCGTGCCGCGGTAAAGTTAACGCTACCGAGAACTGCCTAAACTAACGGTTGCAGTTGTTTTAGTCACAATTTAGATTTAAAGGAAATAAAATTAGAAGGATGTAGCTAACTATTTCTCTATGAAATTCAAAGACTGGCCACAGTTTGTAATTAGATCGTGCTCTCGAGTTTATTAATGACTATTTTTGACGTGTGTGCTACGAGTCTGTATTTCTCTGTTAAATTATGAACAGTGGCAAGTGACTTAACATTCCTCTGATCTGACTCTACAAGCAAATAACATTATTGAATTTCAATACGAAAACACCCGTTACTATTTAGGTATTTGTATTTTATGCAATTGGACCCATGGCTATGTCGCTAATATTGCTTATCAACAGTTTTAGTTTTTGGCCTTCGAACATTGACAATCGTCTGCAAATCTTTAATCATTTTGTAACTTTGTGCTACTGAAATGCACCGCACATCGTCGTCAGATTTCACACATGTTTTTCCATTGTTTTTGCAGAACTATCTATTGTACCTACCAATTCCATTTTATGTCTTATCGAAATAAAAAGTTGCGACCGTGAATCGCAACACTTGATTAGGCCCCCGGGCGTTCAGCAAAGAATGCTTCCTCCGCTATTTATTGCCTTTGTTTGTTGCTATCTAGCCTCCAGCCTGACTTGAAAATATCGTACGGTAGTTACAAAGACGTTTAAATTATAGCATTGTAGAGTATTGTCCTTCTCCTAAGCACTTACATATTTCTGGTCATATCGCTTTGTCGAAGTTGCCGCACTAAAAATATTTTCGCAAAAACTCGATGAGCCTTGTTGATGATGGTTTAACATGCCTGCGTGAGAAGAGACATTGAGCAAAATAAAGCGCAAGTAAAACCAAAACTTAAGCGCCTAATGGATTCCACGTAGAAAATAATCAATTTAAATTCCAATAAATACATAATTATCTACACCTATTTCACCACAAAAAAATGGCATCCGCTCGCAGATCGTTACAATTAGTTATTTACGTGCCAAGTAATCTACGTGGTAATTTAAAAAGCTACGCGGGAGGTAACCGCAAGCACAAAAAATAATAGAGTAAAAAAGAATGGACGAATGATTGAAGCAGATCACAGATCGCACTAGGCTGTTTCTCGATGCGATATTGAAGCTTTCGGACGGTGAATGGCATTGACTTTCGTATTATTTGCGGTTATAGTATCTGGCGGTGTACGATTTCCGATTTTAGATAGGTATAGTTTACGTATCAGATCGGTTTTGGAGTTTTGTGACTGGAGTCATCAATGATAAAAACCTTACGTTAAATTCTGATTGAATGTTAAGAATATAACAATAGTACCTATCTGAAAAGATAGAATGTAATATCTTTATATGGATACTCGTACTTAAGTATAGTCACAAAAGTTGCACAAAATTACAACGTAAAAATTATTGTTATCGCGACATCGTGTCAGGTGTATCCTGAAATATGATTTCACTTCAAGATCGGTCTAAGACAAAATGTTCTCCAATCCTTGCATAACATGACCTAGTTATCTTTACATACAGTAATGTTGGACTAAAACAGAAAACGTTTCGGATGCTAATTGAAGTTTGAGCAAAGAATAGTTCGTTAGTGAAAGTATATTGCGCAATTCAATGTGCGGAGGTGGACTGATCATACTATGTATAAAATATCCGATCTGATTATAATTTGTTACCAAATACGTAATGACTATGTTGATTATATTGATTGACTATTCCTAAGTTTTATTTTTATTATTTCAGATACGTTTATGATGAAATTTAATTATTTTGCGCTATTATTGTAATTTCTTTAAATTATAAGTGCCTTGTACAATAACTTTCTAATTCTTTTGTTAGCTAAATAAATCATGACGAATGATTAATCATGGTATGTCTAACGTATATATAAAGATCCGTTTGATTTAGGCAAGTGTTTTATAAATTAAGCAAATCTACATTATATGGTGATCGATGTCGCTCTTGTGACCAAGACAATGGTAAGTAGATAGGTATTAACAATTATGTTTGATAGATGATAGTAAAAGCTTTTGACGTTGTAATAGATTGGAATAAAATCCATTAGGGACCATTACAATATTAAGATAATCACTAAAACTAAAATTGGAAAGGTCATGAACATTTTATAACGTAAAGTTCAAGAGCTATTGTTTGTGTTTGGTGACTCAACTTTAGCCCTATTATCTTTAAACAAATTTTTTTTTAGTTCCATTACGTTATTACGGATGCACATAGTTCAATATAAATTAACAAGACAATTAAATCCTGATAGTAAACGATACAATTTTATTTACATACAAAATAAGAGCAAGCAAAAAAGGACATTGACATTGGACAAAGGACATGATAAATAATTCGAATGATTGAAGAAATGTAATTAAGGTGAACAAAATATTTTAATAGCAGTTTACAAGGTGCGGGGAGATTCCCTTGTCAAAAATGCTTGTGATAATAAAAATTAAATAAAAAAAACATTCCATCTCACGACGGAGAAATAACATACGTACTTAGCTGATATTAAATTCAAGTGGCTCGATTATCTGAAAAATAAGATAATTTATGCCTAAGAAATGTCACTGGTTTGTGCCGTCTTTATGACATAATCCACTCAAGAATATGATAATTTTAATTCAAAGTCTCGTCGTCACTTGACGCCCCAGTTTCCGAGACCCGTTAATAAGCTATCGACCCGCTAGTATAAACTGTAAAACTAACAAATTTTTTTTTTCTAAACTTCAATTAACACGTCGATATCGAGACATACCCGACTGCTACGGGCCAAGGCATTTATGACTTGTGAGTGTATTTAGAATTTGACAAGCTTTGGAGCTGTGCGATTGCGGCTCCTAATATAATACAGCAAGGTTCAATGTAATGCGTGCATAAATTTGTCGCATTATTTACGGAGCGGTGACTTGCATTTGTATTAATATTAGAATGTGGTAGGTATTTGTATTCCGTTAAAGAACGCCTAAGAAAATATTAATGTCTTTAAAAATTGATATTACCTAACGGCAAATTATGAATAAGTTACAGTATGTTTTAACTTCATTTTAGTTCCTTGATTTTGTCGAGTAAAAATATAATAAGTCATATATTTTTATCACGGAAATATTTTTTTATGCATTTCGTACAAGTTGGCGTTTTGGCCTCGTCTTTTTCTTCATTACCATTTCAGCAAATATTATAAAAAATATGATGCTGAGGGTGAAAAAATTACACTTATATATAAAAAAAAGTTCAACTGACACTGGCCGAATTCGCAACTGTGTCAAACATATCAAATAACAAGCTGATCTGGTTTGAATCGTGAGTGGATTTTTGTGTTAAGCCAAGAAATCCTCTCTAACAAGCAAAATAAACAGTATCAGGTTAGGTTACGCCCACATTTTGCGCTGCACCGTTACCTTAGTTTTACCCTGTTGCCCCGGGTTATGAGAAATTGATACACATACCAGGGTAGCTCTACGGTTAAGGGTTCATTAATACTCGTATAATGTGTTTGTGACTGTTAAGGAAATTGATTTTAACTGTTTTTATTTTATACGTGCAATAAGTACTACAATTTATAATTATTTGTGGAAAATAGACATGGGTTGATGATCAATCGTGTATTTAGTAAGCGAAGATGAGGCTTAAAAAATAGAGTACGTTCACCCTAGATTTACAGACAGTCAGATTTTAACGCTCAGGGGATACAGACACAGACATTTCCATATTTTTTTTTTCATGTCTATGACTTCTAGCCTTTTTTGATCCCCTCCCCCGCTGTTTCCAAAGTATCTACTGGCAAGGAAGGAATTTATTCTTCAACGTGGCAATCTTATTGGAATATTTATAGTAAAAAGTGGCGTGCATATTAAATAATTATTATTATTTACGTTATCATTTCTAAGTCAACCCTATCCCGAAGCAATTTAGTTATCATTACCATTTCATATTATTGTGAACCAAGATATTATTGTTCGAGAGTCAAGATTAAAGATTATAGTTGCGAGAGAGCATGGTCAGTAGCGGATATTATGTGTCACTGGCTAATTTAAAATACCACATACAGACAGGAAGTTGGTATATTAGATATTTATTATGAATGAATAAAATTTTACACGCTGTTGCGAATGTACTTTAGTATGTACAAATATCCGGAGTGTCGTTTAACTGAGAAGCATGACGATTATTTATTCATTAAGCTTTGATGATATATTATTAAAATCTTGTTAATATTTCTTTAGGGTTTTGTAGTAAATCGAATCGAAAAAAAAGTTCGTCTGTGAATATCGGAAGCTACCTAATATAAGAGCTATGTAAATATTACCAGTTTTTTAACAGTGGCTTAGTGATTATTGTAGTAACCTTTTAAATTTAATTTAAAGTTCAAAATAATACGTTGTTGCATCATTTGGCCGTTTTTTTTTTAAGTTTTGAAACAAAATGATACTTGCATGGGACCTTTGAAACGAACAAGAGACACCTTGTACGCTTCGTTCACAAATATATGAATAAATAAATAAATAAACATAAAATTAAATAACTACTGCAAAGTTCACAATGTATTAAATAAGCTCTGCTGTTTACCATGTCTGGTCTCTATTATTCGGTTAATCGCTTAGCTATTTACCTAATGATCACATTAAAAGAAAGGGTGACTATATTTAATCACAAGTGAATACATGGATTCAAATAAAATATAATATACTTGATGATAAAACAATAAAGCTCTTCGATTTTCACAGCCTCATACATTATTCAAACTTAGAACTAACTTCGCTTCCATTCATCTTATGGTGTTAATATGACTATCTCATTACAACCTTTATGAACTTTATTTCCTTCGCGTTCTAACACTTTCATTAATAAAAATCGGTGGTTCTCCTAGTAGGCGCTGCCTCCCTAGTGATTCATATTGTAAAATTTACCTTAAATGCATGGGATTTGGCCATAATCACAAACAAATTAAAAGCGGATAGAGAAGAAGGTATCGTGCGTCTCATGGTCTAACTCTTTTACATATTGTTTAGAATCAACCCTTAGGTTAATTTTCATTCATTATTCAGAGTCGTTCACACTGTCTCGCTCTTACTCTTACAAACTCTATTTCTTTCGCACTCTGGCGACTCCATTCAAGCTGCAATATTCTTCTTTTATCGTTCGGAACTGACAGCCATATGTCTGTCTCGTTCTGACCTTCGCAAACTCTATTACTATCACACTCGAATGACTTAGTAAAACCGCGTAGTACTCCTGTTAGGTGATGCGTTCCTGGTGATTTATACTGTGAGAGATCCGGCTGGAAGCGCAAACATGGAGGCATATAGGGCCGAGAAAGTTGTAGTTCAAGTACTTGTATACTCCTTATGACTCCTATTATCCTGGTAGTTAGTGAGGTAGGAAATGCAGCTAGGTGCTTAGCTCGAGGAGAGCGTTAAGCATAAGGAGATTGAGTTATATATGTGACGTCGTGAAATGTAGGAATATATGTAAACGCCGGATCGCGAGAGAAACCGTTGACTTTGTAATAATCCTTGTGGCAGGGAGCGCCGCGGTCGCATAGTATTACGCTATAGTATAAAGACTAGCTGTATGAAGAAGTGTAGGAATTGCTTGTAACCCCTTAGACGCTTCTGTCTCCCTGGTAGTTGAAAGCGCGGTTGTAGGCGCAAGGGCGCGAAGTGTAGAAAACCTCGGGTCGCTACTGTCCCAGTAATAGCTTGTATGATAGGAACCCAGTTGCTCCAGTAAAAGCTCGGAGTTTACGAAGCGCATGAGACACCGTTGTCTTTGAAAGAATAGGAAGTGTAGCTATTGGTTAAGTAGCTCGAAACGCGATACTCTAAACGCCGCTGTCTCTGCAGTAGGACGAGCGCTAGGAAATGATGGAATTTACTTAAGCTCTCCGGACGCCGGAAACGCATAGCACGAAACACCGTTGACGCAGCAGTAGTATGTATAACAGGAAGTGTAGGTGTACGCGCGGGAGGCGCTGCCACACGGAATCGCGCTGTAGTAGGAGTCTTAGCTGTGTACGTAAACGCCGGTATTACATAAAACCTCTTAAGCGGCTCTGTCTCCTTAGTAGCCTAAAACACAGGTATAGGCGCTGCAGTATGGATTGTAGGAAAACCTTGAACAGCAGCTGTAGTTTAAAACGCTTGTATGATAGGAAATGCAGTTGTTCCAGTAAGAGCTCGAAGTTTACGAAACGCAAGAGACACCGTTGTCTTTGAAAGAATAGGAAGTGTAGCTATTGGTTAAGTAGCTCGAAACGCGATACTCTAAACGTCGCTGTCTCCGCAGTAGGACGAGCGCTAGGAAATGAAGAATTTACTTAAGCTCTCCGGACGCCGGAAACGCATAGCACGAAACGCCGTTGGCGCTGCAGTAGTATGTGTAACAGGAAGTGTAGGTATACGCGCGGGAGGCGCTGCCGCACGGAATCGCGCAATGGTAGGAGTCTTAGCTGTGTACGTAAACACCGGTATTACATAAAACCTCTTAAGCGGCTCTGTCTTCTTAGTAACCTAAAACACAGGTGTAGGCGCAGTCGTATGAATTGTAGGAAAACCTTGAATAGCTACTGTAGCGTCTACGCTTGGATGTTAGGAAGCGCAGTTGTAACCGTAGGAGCATAAAGCGCGCGAGATGCGCGAGACTTAGCTGAAGCGATATGCGGAAGGGCCCGAAATGCAAGGAAACGAGGGAACGCAGTCGGCCGGAGGCGCAGCAATATTAAGAAAACCTCTTAACGGCGCTGGCGCCTTAGTAGCTGGGGAAACAGGAAGTGCTTATAGAGCAGGAAATGTAGGAGTGTTAGCAGTATTAGCAGGTGGGGTAGATGTAGTTATAGCAGGAATACACGCTGTCGCACAAAAAAACTATAAAAAGGGCTGCGGCTCGTAGGAACGGATAGTCAACTTTGGGTTCTTTCAAGTGCAGGTCGTTACGCTGCTGGGTAATGGATCTACATAGTAACTACGCGATTTTATTTGGATATAAGCTGGCGGGCTGGCAGTGTTAGGCCGATGTCGCTGGGGTTACCCACGCGTTTTGTTTCGGTCTTTTCGCTGTTAGTTCTCCAGGCTTCATTTTTGTGTTTGTGAATAGCTGGCGGGGTGGTAGCGGAGCCGATGTCGCTAGGGGAGTACCCATGCGTTTTGTTTCGGTTCCTTTGCTACTAGTCTTCCAGCTTAGTTCTTTATTCTGTGAGGTCTGATTTGAGCCTCGGGGTTGGATACCTTGCGGTGCTAACGAAAACCCCCGCTAGAATCTCCGCGGTCACCATTACCAGGAACCAGGAACTGTGAGGTCAGATATGTATTTCTTTATCTTGTGCAACGAGTCATGTAAGTACGCCCTTGTTAACTTTACTCATTTACTGTTGTGTGCTATATATATATAATATATGTGTGCTTAGGGACTTAATAGAAAACATAAAAGAAAAAAAATAATCTAATATTAAAATTTCTATGTCTAAGGTTGACACAATTATGGGATACCTACTAATAATTCCATTCAAAGAAAATTCTCAACATTTATGTGTTATATTTGGTCAAAGCTAGGCATGTAGCAAAGTTCTATTCTTGACAGGGGAACGCTATTCATGTACTGAGAGCCAGACTGAATAAATCGTAAATGTATAAACTATCTGCTATCGACAGATTCTTACAAAACAATAATATGAATAATTGCAGTATTCTTAAAGTGGGTAACTTATATTGTGTTTGACTGTACAGACGGGGAGACCATTACCTCCATCCAATAGATATTAAGTTGGTTGGTATTCTATTTCTCTAAGATAATTCCATAGGTAGTGAATGAATACTACTTACCTGCATAGCAAATAATCTGCCTTTACTTGATAGGATAAGAATACCCAAATTGAAATCTATAACCCGGTCTATAAACAGGTGGGAGGTAATTAGGGGGGACAATAATTATACATATAATATTATCAATTAAATAAACTATTTATAGCAAGAGTACTTTTGCCATACCATTATATTATAGGAAGGAAAACCCAAATGCTATTTCTAATTGACTTGTATACACCGACTTTATGAATTTTATCACCTGGTGGACACATAAGTATATTACCTATATACAACTTTATTATCCTGCATTTGAGCCCTAGAATGCTCTTTATTTACTTAACTAATCCATTTAATTCTGTGTGCTTATTTCCAATTGCTGAAGTAAAATGGAAAACTTATAATACCATATTCCTGTTCTACCTATCGCTCACACAATATCCTTATAGTGTGGGTAGTATTCTGTATATCCCCATTATACTATAGCAAAAGGAAACATTATTTTATTCTCATTTTGTTTGTGTTTTATTAAACTGTTTTCATTTGGCTTATTTTACTGTTTTTATTTTACACTGTGTTTTTACTAATCCTGTGTTCTTCCCTTCTTAGCATTTTAGAAATCTTGGTTTGTTATTATAGCTAGGTGTTTTAAAAGTCATGATTTTATAAACTTCACAGACCTATATAATCACTAGGTTAATCTCCTTAAATCTTAGATATTTTACTATGTTCTACCATAAGCATTTATTAATGCGCTTTATTTCAGAATGTCATACCTTATAGCTATACTTGTTCCTCTCAAGTAATCATGGATACAACTTGCCCCTGTTCCCTAACAGCATTCCATAACATACTACAGCATTCTATATTCCTAGTCAAATTAGTTATTTTCTAGTAATATGTTCTTAGCTGCGTTATAGGTAGGTAGATAATTAGTTGTAGCTTAAATTCAGACCAACCAATCTTTACTTCTTCACTAAAAGTACCGTATGGGTTACCTAGGACGGACACAACGAAGGGTCAATCATTTTATTTAGGCACTAGACAACCACTAGACGATCACATGGCCAATTCACATCATCACGCTATCTATAGTAGGTTTCGGACATCTCAGTAGGACTCATAAGCTCTAATTATATAGGTAGGCTGCACATAGGTAGGTCATAGCTTGAGCTTAGGAGCTTTTGATTTAATTAGCAGTTAGCTTCAGGATACAGGAGAAGCTTTAGGTAGGTTTAGCTTTGAGCTAGTAGAGTTTAGATTGCTGAGAGGGCAAAAGTTTTATGGGGGGGGGTTAGTTACAGTGGTGCCGTGACCAGGATTATGATCAGTTGAATACTTAGCAGTAGTTACTTTTAGTCTTATTGTAGGTTACTATTAGGTGATTCTTAATTATAATTTATTTTGAATGAACTTATTTCTAGAATTTATTAAGTTATTCAATCTCTTTAGGTAGACAGATATTCAGGCAGGTTTTCTAGACAGACAGGGAATGCCCAGCTTATTAGTAAAACAATAGCCGGGCACAGTGTTGCCGTGGAATGGAAGTGAGAGTAAAGATTTGGTTTTATTTGTAGTTTTATCGTTCGCAATTATAATTTATAGGGCA